>NW_019154141.1:507720-917768 GCF_002288905.1 Enhydra lutris kenyoni | reverse complement strand
CCAACTGCCACCATCATCACCAACACCATTACCATCACCAACACTACCAACACCATCACCAACACCACCATCATCACCAACACCATCATTACCACCACCACCACTGCCACCATCATCACCAACACCATTACCATCACCAATATCACCAACATCATCACCACCACCACCATCATCATCATTTCACAATCGTGAAACAACAACGGTCACTCTCTGAGTGCCAGCTATGCCTCTGGCCTGGTCTTAAATACTTTTCCTACGCTTTGTCATTTCACACAGCAGTTCCCAGACTATTGGATATCATGGACCAGTAACACTTAGAAAAATGGGCTTGACATAAGACTGTCAACTTTTTACTTTGCCAAGTAAGATCATTAAAACCAACCAACCAAAAAGCAAACAAACAGTCTAGCAACCAAAAACTTAAAAAAAAAAAAAAGAAGATAATATTAAAAAGTGCCAGGCAGGGGCGCCTGGGTGGTTCAGTGGGTTAAGCCGCTGCCTTTGGCTCAGGTCATGATCTCAGAGTCCTGGGATCGAGCCCCGCATCGGGCTCTCTGCTCTCTAGGGGAGCCTGCTTCCTCCTCTCTCTCTGCCTGCCTCTCTGCCTGCTTGTGATCTCTCTGTCAAATAAATAAATAAAATCTTAAAAAAAAAAAAGTGCCAGGCAGGGTGAGAAAAATAAACAGAAATGGTCAGCATTTTATCTAAAAAGGACATTTTGAGGTCATAGAGAAGAAATGTAATCTCAGCATAAAAGCAATTTTAACAAATTGTAAACTTAAATTTTATGCAAACACACTAATCCTAGCTTCACTTTCCTCGTTGTATGCAAACAAGGGCAAACAGCTGTGGGGCTAATATGAGAGTTCTTCACTTAATTCTTGGAGGGGTGTATTTTCCAGTGCCCCCATTTTGGCGGGGGGTGGGGAGACTGAGGTTCAGAGATGTTGCCTCACTGCCAGGCAGTCTCATAGGTAGGTAGTAAGAGGCGAGGCCAGGGTCCCACAGAGCCTGCCTGACCCCAAGCTCAGCTGTTAACCAGTTCAATGCAGACGTCAATTTCCAAAGGCCCCCGCCTTCCGTCCTGGGACTCCCGAATGCTCTGACTCTGGCTGTCTCTGCAGCATGATTCAGAACCTTCTGGCCGTCCAAGCCTCTTATCTCTGCCAGCGGCTGCAGCTCTTATCTGTCACTCACTAGTGCAAGGTATGATGGAGGGGAGCTAGCAGGCACCCAGGCTCTGGCACATTTCCCCCTTCTCTTTCCACCCCATCCTCAAGCCCATTACCAGCCTCACTTGCCTCGGCCGCAGGGAGGGGACAGAGCTTTGGGTAATGGTCTGGGTCTCAAAAATGATGGAGTGACCGGAGAGGAGAGATGGAAGGTGAGATTGGCTAGAACGGCTCTCTATCTTTGAAAACAGAGTCAGAAAATTATTAAAAAGCTGCAGGGAGCAGAACAGGAACAGAAATGGCCCCTGAAACTAACAAAAAGATGTTCAACCTCCATCACAATGAAAGGCCAATCACAACAAGACAACGTTTACACATCAGAACTGCCAAAGACTTTCATGTCTGATCAGGCACAGCGCTGGCCGGAGTGAGGGGGAGGGGAGGTGTGCCCCCAGATCTGCAGGCAGAAGTGCAGAGTGGTCTGGCCTTTGGGGCAAAATCTATCAAAATGAGAACAGGCAAGCCTTTTGACCCAGAGGCTGCACTCCTGCGAGCTGGCCTCTTAGATATGCGGCAATAATGTGGCCAACCAAACCAAGCCAAACAAACAGGTGTAAGGATGCTCAAGGTAGCCTTGCTTCCAATGGCAGAGAGAAACACACAACCGGAAACAACCCAGACGTCCGTCGAGAATGCAGCCGCAGGACGAACGAGCAGCCCCTGTCTGTCCGAGACAGAATGGTCTCCGAGATGCACGAAGCACGGAAAGGAAGTGGAAGCTGGAGAGGGCGAGATGCTCATGGAAACAGCAACGCACGGAGGGAGGAAGCTGAGCAGTGCCCCAGCTAAGCGTCAGGGACCGGAGTGATGCCGGATGGTTATGGCTCTTGATAAGCTGCCACGTTCGGATGCGGGCTGCCACACCCTTTGTTTGATGTGTACGATCATGTAAATCAACCCAGTAAAAATAATTTCAGTTTGTGGACCAGGAAAAAAAAAAAAAAAGAAGAGCGTAAATGGTATGATACCATGTGGGTAAATGAAACAGTATACACATTTGTACATATTTGCATACGCACGGATCACACTTACGGAAAATGTATATATTTGCATACGATACAAGTACCTAAAATGTATCTATTTGCATATATATCATATAGGCACATAAAACGTTTTCCAGACGGGGCTACTCGATGGATACCTGTTACCTCCCTTTTGGGAGAAGTGCTGGGTGGGGAGAGAGGGAAACTTCTATTTTTATGTCTTTCTGTGCCATCAGAATTTCTTTTATTGTATGCATATATTGCCTTTATTTTAAAAATAAAATGTAAAAATGCACTTTGAGCATATAATTTAAGTATACATTATAAAACAGACACCAGGGACTCATTGGATGCGGGTCTGTTTGCTGATGTCAGTGATGCGTGGTGAAATTTAAACTTTAATAAAAGTAGATTTCTGCAGAAGGCTCTATTTCTATTTGTTTCAGCCAGGAACCCCTGGGGCCCCGGGGAAGGTCAACTGGCTGCAGGCTGGCCCCTCCCCCAAGGCCAGAAGAGGGGCACTGGTCCTGGGTCTCCCTTCAGTCCCCCTGTAATTGAGGCCAGACGCTCCCTGGCCTGGCAAAGCCGGGTGCAGTCTCCTCTCCATCCTCTAGCCTCCCTCTCCTCCCCGCCTGGGAGACCTATTTCTGGGTGGATGGCAACATTATTTAAAGTAACAGTTCCGCCCACTGCCTTTCCTACCAGGGAAGCCCGCTCACTCCACCCCAATTGCAGCTTCGGTCTCCCTGCCTCCCAGGCGGGTGGACGGGGCAGCTGGCCAGCATCTCAGCTTGCAAATCTAGCGTGTTGTACGCAGCCTTGGTAATGACAGTAGCCACACTCGTTATCCGTGAAGTGCTCCCTTCTGGCCCCTCTGGACACACTCCACCCGCAGAGCCGTCTGCCCCACCCACCTGCAGCCGCTGACCTGGCAGGGAAGTGGAGGAGCCTGGCCCTGGCTGGGTCCCCTCCAGGGGCACGGGGATGGATGGACTGCCCTACACCTGATCCGCCCAAGGGGGAGCATGGCATTGGAGACAGCACTGGAGCCTCCGACTCAGAAAAATTTAGGCTTGACTTTTCCCTCTACTCTTTCTTTCTCTCTCTTTTTTAAAAAGATTTTATTTATTTATTTCAGAGATCGAGAGAGAGAGAAAGAGAGAGTGAGAGAGAGAGCACGAGCAGTGGGGGAGGGACAGAGGAAGAAACAGATTCCCCACGGAGCAGGGAGCCTGGACCCTGGGATCATGACCTGAGCAGAAGGCAGACGCTTGACTGACTAAGACAGGTGCTCCTCCCTTTTACTCTTTCTTAGGAATGTGGGCTGGGCCCATTATGGAACCTCACAAGCCTCAGTTTTGCTGTCTGTAAAATGGGGACAATGATGCCGTCTTTGATGGGCTCACCATAAGAGGCCCCAGACATAATCGCCAGCCATACGGCAGGTGCAGCACAATGCTTGACAGATGAGGAGCAGGTGTATGAGTCACTGGTGGGGAGTGGGAGGTACGGAGTGAGATGTGCAGGTTCAGAGCGGAGGACGAGGGGGTGTGGCAGAAACCTTCCACCGGAGTGGGGATCCAGGAGGGGCTCACACCAAGCATCAGATTCCCTTGCCTGGCAAATTCTCTGGCTTCCCCATGGGCATGTGAACCCCAACTGACCCCAGTCACCAGTGAAGGACCTGCCATGCCCCCTTTACAGGTAGAGGAGCTTGACCTCAGCCCCTCAGCGGCCAGCAGAGGAGGTGCCCTGCTCTTCTGCCTCCTCGGGGACACTGATGACAGTGAAAACGACAGATCCGACAGATCCGCTTCCAAAGGCTGCTCCTCTCAGCTTCCTGACCCCAGGGGACTTCCTGCCGCCAGCCTGACCTCCCAACCTCCCGGTCACCTCGGTTTGTGTCCTCTAAGTGCAGACCCTGAGCTCTGGGGACGCAGGGGACGGCAGGGAAGGGGCACCTCTTCCTGTCTGACCTGAAACTTTATTCTCCCTCCGACGACAAAGAGTCACAGGTCACGGCTCGAGGGACTGGGGAACACCCAGAATCACCCACCTCGAGACTCCCTCAAAGGACCACTTATTGATTGATTTCTTCTAGGAAACATATTCACAGGACGCAAAGACTCAGAGAAAAGGCACACAGGAAACGTCTCTCCCATTCCCGTGCCCCAGCTGCCCAGTCACTCCCGGGTCCACGTGCGCGCGCGCACACACAGCAACAGCGACCAGCTTCCTGAGTCTTTTCAGAACTTCTCTATGCAAACACAAGCAAATGCAAGTTCACGATCCCTCCCCTTTACAGCAGGAGACTCGGGGCCTCCCTGAGCTGTTCTCCTTGCTTTGCGCACGTGACAAGGAGATCTTTCCATAACTGCACGTGTGTGCACGTAACTGGGCTTCCTCAGGCTTCCTAACAGTGGCAGAGTGGCCAGTGCTGAGCAAGCCTTGCTTTGTCCCCATCAGTGGGTCAAATGCAGCGGGGGAGAGTGGGGCTGGGGGGGGGGAGAGCCTTGGGGCAGGGCTTGGCCAGGGTGGGAAGAAATGACCCGCACAGTTCTCCTGTCCCCTCACAGTGTCCTGACTTGGCCCGCAGGACCCTGCGGCTCAGTCCCCTCCTCCGAGATGGGAGAGATGAGCTCCGGGTGCGGGGCTCACGGTGAGGCGGGGAGGAGTCAGGACAGATGACGGACTCTCAGCGACACGAGCCGGGCAGGGAGAAAATGAGGACCTAACAAATGTGGCGTCTTCTCTGGCACCAGAGGAAACACACAGTGCCCTTTTCGGTTCGAGTCCTTGAGTGTCACAGTTGATATTTAAAATGATTCTTACTCGCATTAAATAAGATATTTCAATTCCACGAAGCTGTCAGGAGCTGATGCGGACACCACAAGTAATAGGCACACTCTCCTTGTATTGTCCTCGTTAATAAATCAGACGCCCGGAGATGCACGCGCGGATGCTCACACAGAGGAAGGGGGTGTGTGCGCGCGTGCACACGTGTGTACACACACATGCACCACCGCACACCCACACAGGCACATTCATGTGTTTGCACCCACGTGCACAAGCTTACACCCACATGCACGCACATTCATGCACACATGTACAAAGTTGTGCACACACAAGTATATTCATGCAACACATACACATGGGCACACACACACCCAGGACATGAGTGCTTGTGCACACACCCATGTTTGCACACATGCATACCTGCACACACTGTGCATATGGTCATGCATACCTGTGCACACTCACGCAAGGTGCTCAGTATATATACATATGTACACGTGCACACTCACAGCCCAGACACACACCCATGCGTACACACTCATGTACACAGGTAACACTCCTGGGTGACCCCATGACCAGCCACTCCTATCTGAGGTCACCCCAGGCACCCCGATCCACCCCGTTTGGGAGGCCCCAGCACGCCGGCTGCCGCACTCAGATGCGCTCAGGACACCCGGATGTCTGGTCACGCACACATACATTCTCTCCCACCAAACCACATCATCTAGGGGCAAGGGAGCCCCTGGGGACTGACCCCTTGATGCTAGGACTTTTCTCTCCAGAGGGATCGTGTGTGGGGAGGAGGGAAACTGGACAAGGAGGGACTGAGGTTTGGGGCAAAGAGATCCTCCCCACCCCGTGCCCCATCCCTGGGCTCCCTCACTAAGGTGTGGGCTCTCTGTGACTCAGCCACAAGGCCTCTTTGCCTCAAGTGAGCTGTGCTCAGACGGAGTCGGGGGGTGGGGGTCGGTGGGGGAAGCAGCTGAGCCTCTCCATCCATTAGGGGGTCCGCGGGGGCTCTGGGCCTGCAGGTGTCACCACAGATGGCCAAGACAGACACAGGCTGTGGGGACGGTGGTGGGTGGCTGAGCTCTGGGGACCCAGGCTTCCTTCCCTCTTTCCATGGGCTTTTGGGCGACAGGAGACACAGCAAGTCCCAGTGTGCACAGGTGTCCTCCCAGACCTGCGGACACACACCCCGTACCCCTTCTTCCTGCAGCAGGCAGACAGCACGTGCTCTAAGCACTGGCCACGGGGCGGCGTCAGGCTGGAAATGGGTCCCACCTCATGGGTTTGCTTTTGCAAAGATTCCTCAGGAAAGAAAGCAAAACTCTGTCCACAGTGATTTAAAGGGGAAAGTACATGTACCAGAAAATAGATAATAGTAATGTACCATTATATCATTAACGTAATTAGCACTAGGATAAAAAGCGTCATGTATCTAACATATATCAGCTCAGCTAAAGCTCACGATCCCGGACGGGCTTATGCTAACAGGAAGCTCAGTTCATAGATGAGAAAACGGCCCAGAGGAATTAAGTAACCTGCCCAGGTCACACAGAGAATGAGGACCTCGTACACAGAGGCAGTCTAGTCCACAGACAGGAGGTACCTCAGGGGACGTGAACCCAATAGTTTGGGGTCTCTCCTTCCTGGGGTTTGCCTGGAATAAGGAAGTGCTTACTATCTACATTCTTTCCCCTTACACACAGAGAGACTGCTGATGGAGGAACGAGAGGGGAAGGAGAGAGAGACGGAGAGATGGTGGGGTGGGGAGAGACACAGAGAGACACACAGGGACAGAGACAGAGAGAGAACCAGAGAACCAGAGAGAGACACAGACACAGGGAGAGGCAGCGAGTGAAGGACAGGGAGAGACAGACAGACAGACACACAGAGGCATAAGCTGCCCCCGCACAGGAAGTAGACGGATCTTGGGGGCAGCTGGTCCTGGGAGGATGATGTCAGGAAGATCCCCGCCGTGGTGAGGGCTGGTGGGGCAATTCAGGCACTGTGATTTCTGCTCTTCTATTTTCAGCTGTTTCTAGCCTGTGCTGCAATTCCCCGCCCACACCTTCAGGAAGAGTGTTACACACCCAAGTGGCTTGTGCTAATGGCGTTGCGGGGAAGGAAGGGAGCCGCTCTGCTCTGACCGGGGGAGGGGTCACCCTTGGAAGGGAGGTGTGGCAGCCTGGTGGTGGTGGGGGGCTGAGGGAGGCCTGAGGGTCCTCTGGAGCAGGAGCAGGCATAGGACAGGTGAGCATCACTGTCCCCAAGGTCCTCGGAAGGTGCGAGACGGTCACGGGCTCACCCCTGACAGACCGCGGACATTCGGAGTGTGGAGGACTTGGGGACAGTGGGTGCCCCTACCACCTGGAGGACTGCAAAAGACAGAAGGGGAGGACCCCGACTCTGACTGCAGAATATGGGGAGAGGGATGCTGGGTCACAGGTGTTGGGTCTACGTACTCACATCCCTTCTCCTGCCTCAGCGTCACCCCTGTGGCCACAGGGGGGGTGGCTGGAAACTTGGGAGCTCGGGGTGCCCCCAGGTGTGGGTGAGGGACAGAGATGTGGGAGCAGCTGGGACTTGCTAACACCGAAGGCGTCTGTGGCACCTGTAGCCTGCAGGGACCGGGCTGGGCACAGGTGCTTGGGAAGACACCTGCCTCCAGGAAGTGGAAATCTCACTGCTGGCCCCACTCTCCAGCTCTACCAGACTTCTGGCACTTCTGCCCCTCACTTCTCCACCAGAGGCCCCTCAGCCCACAGGGTCCCTTTCTGCTTTCCGGCAGGACTGTAAGCACCCTCAGGCCATGAACACATTCTTTGCCTACAGACCTAAAGCCCTTGACCTGTCACAGAGCTCATTTGCTTTCTTTTGAGATCTGCAGACCGCTGGCCTTGCAGAATGAAGGACCAGAATGTTCCTAGGCCACAGAAGCCAGCAAGTCTGTTGAAGCTGCCTGGGCTCTCTGATTAGCCTAGTGATCTTTTAGCCAAATGTTTTTCTTTTTTAAGGTCACACCATGAACTCACTGACGTCCCTTGGCGCATCTGGAGACCTTGCCCTCCTTTGCAGAAAGACAAGAGCACTTGTGCACAACACCAGGCTCTCTCACACACACACTCCCCTTCCCACACCCCCCCGCCCCAAGTATCAAGGAACTAGAACTTGCACAACCCCCCAAGCACCGAGACAACTCTGTACGTGCATCATCAAGTCTGTACGTCATCAAGAAATGTCACAGAATGCTCTACTCCCTTAACTGATTAGACCCTGTTAAACATCTCTGGGCCAGGCAGAAACCTCAGAGCCAGCTTTGGACAAGAGTCCACCTTCTCCCCAGGTGGCTGGGTCTCCTGAATACAGCTGATATTCCGTTCCAGTCAAAATTCGTCTCTCAAATAGTGGCTTTTTGAGCGACGGGCAGCCAAACTGGGGTTTCTGTAACAGGATGTCTCCTCCAGGAAGCCTTCCTCAATCCCCCTGGGTTGTCCCAGGATTCTCTCCTGCCAGGGCTGGTACACTTGGCACAAGTGAATATAATGTTCTATGGGCCCGTATGTGTCCCCCTGAGGTCATGCCTTGTGCACAGTCCCGTGTCCCCTGTGCACCGTGTCTGAAAAAATGCTCAACGAACATTCTCTGGACGAGTGGAGGAGAGGGCCATGTAGATGGTCACACAGTGCCGCCCGGAGGCGTCCACATCTGAATTCCCAAAGCCTGTGAGTGTGTCACCTTATAGGAGGTGATGGTGGAACGTGGTTCCCTAAAGAGCTATGTTGACATCCTAACCCCAATACGTGTAACTGTGTCCTTATTTGGAAACAGGGTCTTAGCAGAGGCAATGAGTTCAGATGAGGACACGGGGATGGGCCCTAATCCAAGATGACTGGTGACCTTATAAGAGACACAGACAAAAACACACAGGGAGAGGGTCACGGGCCACTGGAGGCAGAGACTAGAGTGACAGGGCCATGGGCCCAGGAGTGCCGACCACACCAGAAGCTAGAGGAGGGCCACACGATGGGGACTGGGCATGGGGGCTTGGGAGCCACAGACAAGGGGCCCTGTGGACACCTTGATTCCAGACCTCTGGCCTCCAGAACGAGACAGAATCCAGGCCTATTGCTTTAAGCTTCCCTCCACCCCCGGTTTCTGGCACTTTCTGATGGCAGCTCTCGTGACTCACAGACGGCAACAGGGACTCCTCCGCTGTGAATTAGCTACGAACTCGAGATGGGGGCATGATCCTGGATGAGTTGAGGGGCCCAACGTGGTCCCAAGCGTCCTGCTGCAAGCGTGATGTGAGGAGGACAGCAGAGGCTGGAGGGGTGCAGAGCCAGAGCCGAGGGATACAGTCACCTCTAGAAGCTGGGAAAGGGGAAGATGGGAGGAGGATTTTTCTCCCCTCTTGCCTCGGACAGGAAGGCTGCCCTGTTGTCGCCTGGATTTTAGGACTTCTGACCCGTGGAACTGCAGGAGAATGTGTGCGCTTTGTTCTAAGTTACTAAGTGTGTTTATTTGTTATAAATACAAACTTATTTGTATCAATAATACAACGTCTCTGAGACAATGTGGGAGGGGGGCGGAGGGTCGGGGAGGACGCTGGACGCTGCCCATTTTCTGCAGACCCCTACGAAGCAGGCAGCCGGAGGGCTGAGCTGGGCTGGTTGTTGTAGAATGGCCCGAGGCAGCTGCTCGGACAAGACACAACCTGTGGGCCTGGATCACCATTTCCTGATGGATGGTTCATGTGGGCAGCACAGGACCCTCTGCCGGGCGTCCCCTCCCTGTTCCGGCCTCCCTGCTTCCCCGGGAGCCCTAGGCGTGGCCCTGAGCCTCCTGGCACCCACCGGGAGACGCCGCGACACTCGGATTGATCCTGGGGCCTGTGGTCAACGAGGGGGCTGGTGGCATTATCGAGCCAGAGGCTGCTGACACCATAACAGCCCAGGCTCGAGTTGGCCGGGGAGGGTGTCTGTCCGCCCTGCGACCTTCCGGGGCCAGTTAACTGCCCTTAATGAACAGGGCAAAGAACTTCATTAAGGGCTGCTATGAGCGTGGTGGTCCCCACAGACTTGGAGCAAGAAGATAGGTAGGGGCGGAGGGAGGCCCAACGTGGCCACTCCGCAGGCACAGGTAGGACTGTCGCTGTGGGGAGAGTCAGTGGGGACGGCCCCCACTCTCTCAAACAGCGATAAGAGGATCCGGTTCCGAGCGAACACCAAGAATGCATTATCTGTTCACCTCCACACTCACTGCAGGGGGAAGGGACCCCCCACCTCATTTTATAGCCAGGGCCCTGGGCTCCCAGCAACTGAGCAAGTCACCTTAGGTCACCCAGACAGAGGGTGCGCAGCAAAAGCGACTTTCAATGTCAGACCCATCTGAACCCAAACCTGTCCCGCCCCACCCCTGCCCCTGACCTGGTGCCCCTGCCGATCAGCGGGCACAGCCCAGAGGGAAATGCCTCCCGGGAGCTGCCAGTCTGGTCCTGACCCAGGAGCCCCGCAGAGAGAATCACCGACGAGACGAGCCGAGAGTCACAGGATCTGGGATCATTTTGCAAAGCGCACAGTGGGACAGGACACCGGGTTTTCTCGCCAGCAGCAGAGAGACGCCAAGACCTGTCTGGGGTCAAGGAGTTCAGGCCCGCAGATGGATTTTCAAAACATGACGGGGGATGGAAGGAATCCTGAGGTCAGAGGGGGCCCTGGGGGCCACTGTGGTTATTTATTTACTTATTTATTTGAAAGGAAAGAGAAGAGAAAGGAAGAACAGAGAGGCAAGAAGTGGGGCCTGTCTTCTGTCTACAGGGATGTTCAGGAATTTCTCCCAGGGCTCTCTGCTGCCTCTGCCTCTGGGGCAGAAAAGGAGGCTCCTTTGTCCTGGACTGCTGGCACCTGGCTGAAATTCCTCAGGGGCCTTTTTTTTTTTTTTTTCTTTTTACACATACTAAGAGACTGCTAGGAAATCCGGCCTCCAGGAGCCAAACTGCTTGTGCTTTGTGACCAAATCGGGGAGGGCCTGGCGGAGGGCCTGCTTTGCTCTCTGTCGGCCTCCCCAGCCTCCCACGTGCAGGGGGAGACGCTGCCTTTATGGCCTCTCTGCGCCCTGGCAGAGATGCGGCCTCCTAATTAGACCCGCTGGCTAAGGGAGGGCTG
Organism: Enhydra lutris kenyoni; assembly: GCF_002288905.1. Lineage (NCBI taxonomy): Eukaryota > Metazoa > Chordata > Mammalia > Carnivora > Mustelidae > Enhydra > Enhydra lutris. The sequence goes on along the minus strand of NW_019154141.1, from coordinate 906,587 downwards.
GAAAGGGGCCACCGGGAGCCTTCTCTCTCCACTCTGCAGGGACACGTGGAGGGTAGGGAACAGTGTGAGCACAGCCCGAGTTCTGAATTTGCCTGCGTGTGATTTGTCCCCCCCAAAAAACCCCAGGTAAACGCACGAAACTCACACAGCTGACTCTGGCCGCAGACCCAGACTCCCCACGCACCCCCAATCATCCTCAGCCTCCCCCCACGGGTCTGCTCCTACCACTTTCCTTTCCATCCCAGACCCCCCTCCCTCCCCCAGCTCACAGAAACTGGGGAGCTGCAGCCTTCAGCCTCCTACTTCCCCAAGCTGACCAACCCAACAGCGGGGCCCTTTCCGAGGCGGAGGGCCGGAGTAACTGTAGGATTTCTGCACTTCTCACCCACCGATCACACGGGAGCCTGTGTGACTGGCTTTAGTGGGCTGTTCTCTTTTTTTAATGGGTCCCTAATGAAGGTTTTGAGTGCTGTTCCCGCACCCCATCTCCCCCATTAGTCCTATGGTTTTTATTGCATGGTTTTGCATAGTGTGCTGGTTGTTACCTTCCAGCAGAACTGACTGCAAAGCGTTTAGGACAGTGTCCGAAGCTTGGGAAGCACTCGACAAATGTGTTCTCGTGTGTGCTGCTTTATTAATCATTCGGCCCGGACTGGGGGTGGGGGTGGGTGCACGACAGGCCAGGCACTGGGTTAGGCTCTGAGATTGGCAGCAACAAGGCAGAACAGTGAGACCGTGCGTCCAAGGTGCCGTGCCGCCTTGTGTTGAGACAGCGATGTGACTGCCACCGCTGTCCCCTGCTTAGAAACACACTGCTGCCCATATCCACTTCCGGGCCATTCCGCTCCTATCAGTTCCTATCGCTATCCACAAGACACTGTGCTGCCCTGGGAACCGAACCGAGGCTCCTGGGCATCTCCAAGTCCCAGAGCACAGGAGGGAGCGGGGATTCGTTCAGCTCTGAGCGGGAAGGACTTTCTTACGGCCCTTTTCATCACCACACCACACAGGATATTGGCTAATTCACACAAAGCGGGTGGGGTGTATCGGCGTGGGAAGCACTCACTCGGAGGGGGAGCCCTGGGTGGGCTCGGAGGGGGTGATTGAATGAACTCTGCCAGGCTCTGCCCAGCCACATCCTGCTCCCTGGCCTTCACCAGGCCCGAAGTTTGTGGCATTAATGAATGTTGATGAGGCAGGAGGATACAGCCCAGTCACCCTGGGGGGGTCCCCAGCTGGCCGGGGCAGGTCAGGTGGAGGCACGCTGGGAAGAGAAGTCCCCAGCCACCTTGAGTGCCTGCTGTTGGCAGCTCTGGCAGGGCGGGGGATGGGATGCCCATTCCATTCCTCAGTCCTCCAGGAGACCTGGTTCAAGGTCAGGGCTGACGATTTTCCTCTCTACTACCTGGCGCCAAGCTTCAGATGTCAGTGCCCTTCTCCTCCCTAAGTCCCAAGGCTCAGGCAGCGCGCTCCTGACTCCGAGGTCTCTTCCTTTGTGAGAGTCCTGGCTGCCCTTCTGACGAGATCAGAAACATGACCCAATGACCAGCAGCACCAGGGGCTGTGCAGGAGGTTGTGGGGGCAAATGCTCGTGGGGCGGTGGGCACTGGTGGAGAAGGAGGGTTTCTGACCGTGAAGTGTGTTTTACTTGTTGTGGGCAAGTTGCCTGATCTCTCTCTGCCTCTATGTCCTCATCTATAAGATCGAGGTAATAATAACAATTAATAATAACCTAAACCAGGTATCATCTTCAGTCCCCTGTATTACGAAAATGCATTTATTCCTCACTGGCTACTCTGTGAGGTCAGAATTAATTTTATCCGAATTTGGCAGATAAAAAAGCTGAGGAAATCAAGACACAGAGAGGTTAAGTAACTTGCCAGAGATCACACAGCCACTAGGTGGCAGAGCCCCAGGGGGCTGTCTCTAGATTTTGGGCTTTTAACCACCAGGCTCTAGTCCCTCCCTGAAGGCCGGTCATGAGGGTGCCATGACAGGGCACCTATGATGGGCTTAAGACGGGGCCAGTGTGAGGAGTGTCGTAAGCACCTGCTAAGAGTGAGCTGCCACTGGGTTATTAAAGTTACTACTTTTCACTTAGTCATCCATCCTGTGAGGAGGGAGCACTGCCCTCGGCCCTGAGAGCCCCCGTAACCAAGGGCCCAAAGCCCACTCATCTAGGACAAGTCCTTGCCCAGAGAGCAGAGCCAAGGCTGGGGTAACCAGAGCAGCCTCCCCTCCCCACCCTTCTCTGAACACCTGCTTAGACCCCAGGCAGCGGGCTCTGAACACAATCCCACCGGCCCTGACTTTTCTGGCCTCTGTCCAGCGTGCCTCACTGCCACCTCTGCCCATTCTCTTTGGGTTTTCTAAAGTCACCCTCAAAAGTGACTTCAGGGGAACGTACTGGGGGGAACCGGGCCAGAACGGCATTAATGAGGCCCTGAGGACCCGCCTGTGAGCTGCCATCTGGAAAAGGTAATCCGTGTGCACGGCCAGGCACCGGCCAGATCTGACGCTGGGAGCCTGAAGAGCATGGCTCTAATATTTCGCAACAGTTCAATCAAACGTGGGGTCTATTCCTCCTGCTAAATCTGGACTGACCCTGTGACTTGCTTTCACCAGTAGAATCTGGTGGAACTTTCTGAAGCCCAGGCCTAAAGAGCCTTGCAGCTTCTGCATTCACCTCTCAGAGCGCCAGGCCCTGAAACCACTAGGCCATGAAGGATGGTACGCCATGGGAAGAAAGACCAGCAGCAGAGCTGTCCGGTCCGGCCCAGCCCAGCCCAGCAGATGCCCAGCAGAATGTACCTTCATGTGTGCCCAGCACAGACCAGCAGAGAAATGGGAAATCACGGTTGTTCAGTCATGAAGTTCTGGAATGTTCTCCTGGACAGCATTAAGTATCTGACCAGAGGCTGCGGCCAACGTCAGGCCAAGCACGCTCCTGTGGGCGGGGTCTCCCATCTCCGTATATTCCCAAGGGGTCAAAGGTAAAGGAGAAGGTATAATGGTTGGAGTTTCTGGACATGCTGTGGGTTGACCCCTAGAGTCTGTGCCCATGGGATTGTCTTATTTGTTTACTATTCCCCCATTCTGCAGGAAGAATGGCCTCTCCCCTCCCTAAGTCCTCTGTGAGCCCCACCTGTTCCCTGCTGACACTGAGCCCCCAGAGGTTGCCAGATGGAGCTGAGACCCCCTGCTCCCAACCCCCACCCCTCCTCCCACTCCCAGGAGGTTCTGCATACACAGACTAGGGCAGCCGGCTGGGAGCAGGTCTCTTTCTTGGCCAGGGTGGGAAATTCAAAGTCACAAACACCTTGGCACCCCACTGGTCAGAGAGCAGGAAAGTGGGTCACCGCAGAGACTCCTCTTGGGAGGACAAAGACACGGGGCAGAGACCATGAACCCTCCCATGTAGCGACACCCCAGGCAAGGGCCAGAAAGTGGCTCTGAGGGGTATGGGTAGGGAGAGAGGAGTCAGGCAGCGGTAGCCCCCAGGAAGAAGGGGTCCTTATCAACTCCCCAGGCATCTGTCTAGATCACTTGCCTGCCTGAGCACATAACTGAGTCAAGATCTAATTAGTTTCTGTGTCGTGGCTGAAAGCCGGAGGGGAGGCCTCTGGGGAGGGGGAGTTCTCAGGGCACGCTGGGGTCTCTGGTCCAGCTGTGTGGGGAGAAAGAATGAACATCTCATTTCCATATATTGGACTATCCCAGATAAAAACCATATGTGCCTCTGATGGAGACCACCTCTCCCCACCTCCCCAAGGACCTCGGGCCACGCCTGCCCGCCCCATGCCCCTCTCTGTGCACTGGTTCCCAGGAATGAGGGCCAGATTTAAATCTGTCAATTTCAGGTGATGAATGATCAAGCCCTTCCTCATTTGCATGTTAAGTTTCCTTGCGGTAGAAATAAATAGCCTCTGTTCATCAGAGCTTTCTTTGGGAGCCTTTCATTAAAGTGGCGGCAAGCGCTTCGCCCGCACGTTCTATTCTGCACTCTGGGGGATCTGGGGACCTCCGCTCCCCATCCCAGGGCTGTTGGGATTGGCTCCGGAGAGTCTGCCGGTCCCTGCAAAATGGGAGGAGGGGAATGGGCAGAAGAGAGAGCAAGGCTTGTGTGTGCCCACCTGTGTGCTCTAGAATGTTCCAGCAGTGAAGCTGGCAGCTAGCTAGTGCACATCCCTTGCCCCATCCCTAATTTGCTGTGTAACCCAGGGCATGTCACTTTATCCCTTGGGTGTTAGTTTCTGCATCTGTGAAACAGGAACCTAGTAAGTGCTTCGTGGATTCCTGGGACCGTCTGTGGGCGTGAACCCCGTGAGTTCACAGTGTGCGCGCCCGTGTGATGGGTCCTGCAGGGAGCCCACACACGGGCCCTGGATGGACACCCGGAGCTGTGTCTACTACAGATGTCAACAGAGGAAACACAGCATACTCCCTGCCTGCTCAGGCTTCAGGGGGCCCATGGGGCACGGGGAGGTCCTTTCTGCCCCACCTGCGAGGGCTCTCAGGCCACGGCACCTTGGAGTGATGCTCGCAACCCATCTGAACCCATGGGGACACTAGGAGAACTCAGCAGACATCCAAGGGGACAGAGAGGCGAGGCCAGCACCTCCTGCCTCCTGAGGGGTTCAGGCTGCCGGCGGAGGAACGGGTCATTGAATCAGCCTGGACCGTGGAGTCTCTGCCTTCGATCAGCCCAGAGCACCGCACGACCCGGGCACCCGGTCAGACCTGAGCAGCACTGCATGGGAGCGCAGGGGGTCTGGGTTGGAGTGGCCGTTCTGACCCTCACACCCGGTCTCTGGTCTTGGAGGAAAGCCACTGTCCTCTCCGGGTATCCTCTCAGGGTGTCCCGGCTGTAGGACCGAGGGCTCAGTGCAGATGCAGGCCGGGACCGTGGGAGTCTGTCCAGGCCCCGAGCGTGTGCCCCCAGGCCCCACACCCTCAGCTCGGGGTCCAGCGAGGTGACACCCACCATTCATCTCCCGCCTCCGCGGGAGTGGGGGGGCCCCACTTCCTCCCCCAGTCAGGACCCAGTAATGAGAATGTGAGAGCCGGGTTGCTATGGAAACCGAGACAGCCAATGCTTCAGAGACTTTTGCTTCTTGTTTCCCTTTTTCCCCTCACATTTTGAACTTATTCATCTTAATTGACATAATTATTGCAACGTCAGCCAGAGGCACAGGGAGCCAGCTGTGTGCCCCTTGCCGCCCACCACCTGCCCTGACTCTCCGGGGCTCTCCCTGTTGCCTCTCTCTTGGCTTCTGTCACTCACCAGCAAACCCCGAGGCCACAGCTGGCCCTCTGAGGTCCAGGAAGAACCTGTCCTAAAGCAGGGGAGGACTATGCCCCCATGCTCCTGGGCACCTGTGGGAATGGGGTCGGGGATGCTCCCTGGAACTGAGAGGCCGTGTCCTCTCCCAGCAGGACTGCCGGAGCCGAGGAGCAAACGCTTCTGCCCTTCTGCCCGTTGGGTGAATGGACTTGGGCCAGGCCCTGGGTATCTCCCAGCCTCTGTCTTCTCAGCTGTCCCCTGGATTTGTCCTACCCACCCATCCATCCCATGCCCGGAAACAAATAAAGCTTCCAAGATACGCAGCTCGTTGCTACTTGGATTATTGGGAAAAAATTAAAGAAGCGGGGCAGGAGAGTCCCCCACGAGCGTGGCCAGCCAGTCCTGCCCTCGGGTCCTCCGATGCCTGGCCAGCTGTGCTCACACCAAGCCGGCCACTGGCTCGAGCGTGGCAGGATGCCTGCATGCACGGGGGCAGCCCTGGTTCCAGCTGGGAGGGTCTGGGGGGCACGGGCACGGGGACCTCGCTCTCAACCACTAGTTCTCAATGGGGTGGATGTGGCCCCCCCAGAGCACACTGGGCAGTTCTGCAGACATTTTGGGTTGTCCCATTTGAGGGGGGAGGGGGTTGCTGGCATGTGGCGGGTAGAGGCTAGGGATGCTGGGAAACATGGTGTAGGGTACAGGGCAGCCCCCCAACAAGAAATGATCCAACCCCAAATGCTAACAGTGCCCAGGTCGAGAAACCCTGCTCCTATGGTCTTCCTTGTGGGCAGCACGAGTGTTGTCTGGGGGAGGGGGGGGGTCCCTTTAACTCTGCTACGACCTCCCCCCACCCCGCCGTCATTGGAAGCCTGCCCTGTGTGTGCACACGCGGGGTCTGCCAGGCTCCTTGCAGCCCTCCTTCCCTCCCAGGCCGCTCAGGAGCAGGAGGAGGGCCTCTGGGTCAGGGGAAGGACAGCACGCTTGGCTGGGGGCCTCTCCCTCCTCCTAGCCCACCTCCCCCATCCCTCCCCAAGGATTACGACATCTCTAAACTCGTTAACTTTTAATTACTACCTTCCCTCTGCCTGAGTACACTGGCTCTGTGCCACGTACATCTCTATTAAAATTCGATTTATGCCCATGATAACTAATTCCTACACTCCGGCTTTCTCACCGGCAGCCTTCAATTTTCAGACAAGATGTCCAAGCTCATGGCCAAATCAGAGTCCCCCTCCGAAGAGGCTGGCAAGGGGTGCGTGGGTCTGGCTTTGTTGTGGAAGATGAACCTGGACCTCATAGGAGCAGCAGAATGAGACCCTGACCAGGCCGAAGGAGTGGGGACAGCCTGCCCTGCGGGGTGGACGTGGGTGGGTGTTTCTGGGCTGGCTTCCGGGCCACTGTTTCCCCTCACACAGCCACCAATGACCACACACCCTTCTGCGTGCTTCACCCCACGTGACATTCACGACCCTCTGGGAGGTGGCAACTGGGGTCATTATTCCCATTCGACAGATCGGGCAACTGAGGCAGGGGTCACCTTGAGGGTCCGGACTGGGATTCATACTGGGGGGATGCTGGCGCCTTGTCAAGACAGAGTGGGCATCAAAGGTGTGTACAGACGGGCCAGGTTGGGGCCAAGTAAAAGCAAAGGGTACCGAACAGCAGAGATCACTGGGAGAGGGCTCCTTCCGCCCTTGAGCCAAGGGTGTTGGTGAGAGAGGAGACGGGACAGAAGGGCAGGACCAGGACACCGAGGGTCTTGAGGCTCCCTTGACCCAAATCCTCCAGAGACCACCCACCACTTACCGGACGCAGCCCAGAAGGTTCTCAGGCTCACCCCTGCCCCCACACTGTCCCTTTCATGGGCCCCTCATCCAGCCCTCTTCTCTCTCCCTGAGGTCACCTCTGTCCCTCGATCTAGCTGACAGTTGTTAGTGTCCCAGAGCTGCTGACACAGCTGGCCACTTGGTCCTTCCCAACGCCCCCCCCCCCCCGTGACACCCCATCTCCATTGTGGCCAGGTGGCTTCGTGCTGCTGGGCAGGTTTTACCTCTTGTTCACCTGCCTCCCGGGCTCTGAAGCCCTTTCCCCTGTGCTGTACCCACTCTCTCATCCCGCTCGTTCCTAAGGTGTCAGCCGTCATGGTGACGACAGCGACACCTAAATCGAGACCTTCAGCTTGGGCTTTTCTCCTCCATTCCTTCCTACCTGCCGGGCCCTGCCACCGGAAGTCTCACCGGGCACCCTAAGGGAGCCTGAAGACTTCCCAGTGTCCCTTCCAGCGTCTTCTCCACTCCCTGCCTCCCTCCCTCCCCCACACATCCAGCCCATCGTCCAGTCCTATCAATTCTGCCTCCCAGACAGGTCTCCATGTCAGACCCATCCGTCCCTCCATCCCCGCTGCCTCCAAGGGGGCCCGGCCAGCCCTCTCCCGCCATGACTGCCCAGCCCGGCTCCCACCTGCTCCCCACGAGCCCACTCCCCACCCAGCTGCCTGGCTACGTGGTTTGAAAATGGACACCCGAATGTGTCCGTTCCCTGTGACAAATGCGTCAGGGGCCCCACATCGCTGTTGGCTTGAGATAAGAGCTCCCTAAGACAGCCAGCAGGCGGAGATAAGAGCTCCCTAAGACAGCCAGCAGGCCCCGTCCTAACTGACGCCATCTGTTCCTCTGGGGTCCTGCCCTCTGTCCACGCTGGCCATCTTCCAGCTCCCTGGGCCTCAGTGTCTGGGTGCTTGGCTCCATCTGCAAGCCCCCTTCTGCCCCTTCTAACTCTCTCTAGGTCTCAGTGTCCCCGGTGACACGTCCGACTTGTGCTTTCCCTAGATAGCAAGTGTGGAAACTGGGGTCCGTTAATATGTGCAGAATGACGGCATTCTGCTTCCGTTCGGACTGCGAGCTCTACGGGGGTGAGGGTCCTCCCGGCTTACTCAGCACCCGGTGTTTGCACACAGGCCGCCTCTTCCCCCTCCCCACCCCTGGGGCCATTCACTCCACGTCCACACCAATGCCTCTTCCCCTCCCAGTTCAAATTCAACATCTCTCATGGGTGGCCCCGAACTTCTCCAGGACCCTCTCTTGGTCTTTCCACCTGCTGTCCCTCCCTAGTCCAGGCCCTTATGGGCCACAAGGGCATCGCAGACTCCTCGGCTAGAACAAACGTTTGCACAGGGCGCAGGGAAGGGCGGGGCTGGCAGTGACCTTCCTTATTGATCTCCTGGCCCAGCTCCGTGCCAGGTGGGCAGAAGGTCCCAGATCTGCCCTTCATGACCCGGCAAACATGGGCCTCTCCTGACGCCCGTCCATCAGGCCAGTAGGGAGAAGATCTTCTACGACTTCAGGGAACTAAGCCACGAAGCCTCGCGTCCCTCACTACCAAGATGCCTCTCCTGCAGGAGTTGCTGAAGTTTAGGGATGGAGAACGGAGCCTAAAGGAAAGGGGCCAGCACGGGGCCCGGCACGAGGTGGGTGATCATTCTGACGGCTTGTTTTCAAGAGTTAACGTACGCTAAATCCTTCAAACAGGGCTGGGCCCATTAAGTCCCCAAGATGGGTTCTCCTGTGCTGGGTTAGAAGACTGGCTGGGGCCCACTCCAGAAAGCCGGGTCCTGCCAGTGCCACTGCTCTGCGGGGTGGAGCGGGGGACAAACACGGCCAGACAGCTCGGAGTGGGGCGGGCGGGGAGGGGAGGAATGCAGGCTTGGTGTCCAAAAGGTCCCGGGTAAAACCTGACTCCCAGGTCTGGCTGTGCGACCCTGGGCATGTTGCTGCATCTCTCCAAGCTGTGACTCCTCGCTATGAGGCTCTAACCTCCCAGAACCGCTGTTGGTGAGAGCTTGGCTCAGTCCCAGGCACCCACGTGGCAGGCGCTCCAGTGGCCTCTGGGAAGCCCGCTGGCCTCTGCGTTCCCCGCCTCTGCTGTCTGCTCTCACTTCTAAGGGCAGGCCAGAGGATAAGCTAGAGACAAAGCAGCTGGCGCAGAGAGCTTCTCTTCATCCTCTCCTCTGAAGAATTTCAAAGGCTGCAGCCTCTCCACATGTGTCCCCTGCTTTGTGCCCCTAGCAAGGGCTATGGCATGCCTGCGGCTCTGCCTCGGCCATGGGGCTTTACTCTCTGGGGCTGAGCCCGCGTGCAGTGCCCCAACACCGCAGCTCCCCCACTAGGCACACCAGCCCGGCAGTGGGGCTGGGGACCCAGCGTGAGGCCAGCCAGACGCCCTGCCTGGCTCATCCCAGCTTCCCCTTCACACACCTGCTCTTCTCCAGGCCAGTCAGGGGCCAGCTGGGGCCTTAGGGCCGGGACTCCGCCTCTGCTGGCCTCATTCCCTCTAGCATGCACATCAGGGGGTCAGAGAGGGCCCCTGGCTTCCTGCCTCTCAGGGCAGAAGAATGACATACAGTGGCAGGAGCACGGAGGAGGAGCCTGATCGGGACCCCAGGTGCGTCTCTACGGGTGGGACAGTAACACGTTCTGGTCAGACAGACTTCCTGGATCTGCCCCTTGCTCTCTTTATGACCACAGGCAAGTTCCAGAACCCCTCTGAGCTCCAGGCTCCAACACTCACCTAATGCTGCTGTGAGATGGTGTAGGTTTTGTTAACCATGCATGGGAGTGTGTGTGTGTGTGTGTGTGTGTGTGTGTGCGCGTGTGTGCACGTGTGTGTGTGAGATCCACCCAGCTGGTTCGTTCTTCTGATCCGATGTTAAGGGTGAGGAAAATTAGGGGAGAAAGCATGAGCAGGGCAGGGCAGCAGAAGCCAGTGGATGGCTTTGCCAGGATGTGGTCACAAGGACAGGTGGTTCGGGTCCATCCCCCCTCCCACCTCCCCCATTGCTCCTGCCTGACCTGCCATTTCTTGAGCAGGTGGGTCGTCCCCAGCTGTGCAGCCCTGGCTGGTTCCGTGGAAGCAAATGGAGGCAGAATGGAAGCAGCCTGGGGAGAAGGGAGGGGAGGGGAGGGGAGGGGAAGGGAGGGCAGAGGACGGGCGCTGAGGGGAAGGAGTAGGGGGGATAGGATCTGATGGTAGAAGCTCCGGGGAACACAGCAGGCCCCGACCTTTCATGTGTCACCATCCCACCCGGTTAGGGAGTTAGGCCAACACACCAACATGTTTTGCACAGACATAGACTGACAATGGTTACACATGTGTACAAGAGTATGAAGGACTCTCACCCCCCTCATTTACTCACCCCGACATGCGCACACACACACAGAGGCCAACAAACACATTAGACCTTATACCTCCTACTGAGGATTGTTTTACAACTTCCTCCTGCCCACCCTGAAGACACACACAGAGAGTCACTGCGGGAAGCCATGCACCTGTTCCACTGACAGAGGAAGGCAGCGGGGATGGCACCCGAACCTTTGGGAGGGTCTTCCCCTGCAGGGTCCCACCCATATGGGGAAAGAGATGTCATTTCCTTAGAGTCTGATACTGCTTTGTATACCCAAGTGGTACCGCCCACGGTTAGACACTTTACTTCTCAAATTGGGAGTTCAAGGCTGGTTTCAGAACAGGTCAGACAGACCACCAACAGGGGGCTCTCACAGCACTTGACCAAAAAAAAAAAAAAAAAAAAAGTTTCCAAGAAGGGAAATTCCCGGACCATGACGGTGGCCTTGGTATAGGTGTTCAGAGCCCCCAGGACCACCTCAGGGATGCATTCGCTTGCCCGTGAGATCAGGTGGGTTTGTGAGCAGACCTGTCCTGTTATTCTGTCGAGACAAACACCTTGTATCATCCTAGAAGGTGCCATCTAGTCCATGACACCAGCAACAGGGCTCGTCCCATAGCCTCTCATTTGATTCTAACTATAACCTCCCAAAGTAGGCATGTGCCCTATTCCAAGACGAGAAAACAAGTATATGGTGGCTAATTCTGGCCACGGTCACAGAGCTGGGTGGTGGTAGGGGTGTGATTATATTCAGGAGGCCCTAGATCCAAAGCCCATGTTCTCTGCACTCGGCCCCCCAGGGATGGATGTGGCCCCACTAACTCGTCCCAGACACTCGCGCTCAGAAGGACGCCCAGGGTTCCCTTCGGGTAAATGTCACACGCACGTGTGCATACACACAAAACACACGTGCATGCCACGCCCCTTGGGTTCCAGATCCCACCGAAAATAAAGGCCGGTGGAGACTGGATGTGAATGCAAACTTCTTCCTTTGGAGACGGTAGGAACCAGTGAGATTTACGGCGGCACTTGGAGTCTTATTTTCTCTTGACTTGCTGAGTAAATTCAGCCATCGTTCTGCCTGAGAATTGGACGTGATCACCCAACTCAAAGCCTGGGGTTTGCAAGAGACAGGAAGTAGCAAGCAGTGCCCAGAGAACCACGGGATGAGAAGCCAGCCACCCTCCTCTGGGATGCAATTTTTGGTGTGCATGTATTTCAAAGGCGAATCTGGAACATTTTATTGAGCCAAAAAGCAAGAGAGTGCTAGAAATCCAGTGGGGACGTGGCCAAAAGACCCAGGATGTAGCTCAAAGAAGCTCCGCTGGCCAATTACGGATTATGACTGAGCATCAACATGAAGAATGATAGGGATAGATGAAGACGCACTGAACAGGGAAAATTATCCATCAGTTCACACTGGTGCTATCTTACTTGGAAGGAGATGAGAAAGGGAAGATCTCTTTTACAAAAGGATGACATAAAATATAAGGGAAAAAAATGATATTACTAGAAAATCTGCTTATCACCACCACAATGTTAATGACGGATTCAGGGTAGACTCATTGATCGGTGCTCAACCACGGGGTGAGGGATTCCTGGGAAGGAGAGTATCCACGGTTTCCAGTCAGAGAGGATATTTCCATACCTTGACAATGGAGAAATCTGGTACACCTTACCTTGACCAACTGAGGAAACCCAACATCACCAATAATGGGGCAAGTAGATGCTGAGGGCCTTAGCGTATGAAGCCTGGAGACGGGCACACACCTAGGTAATATTCTTGCCCCAAAGGATTAACATGAGTTTAATCCGGAGCCTAGAACTGGACAAGTCTATACTGGGGGACATTTCTGCAAAATGGGCTGGGCTCTCAGAGATGTTGATGCCATGAAAGACAGGAGGAACAATGAGGGATGATTCTAGATTGACAGAATCTAAGAGTCCTGACAACTAGATTTAGTGTGTGGTCCTTGATTAGATCTGGTATCAAACAATAGTAAAAATGGCCACAAGGACATCACCCGGACAGAGAAATGTGAGTTTGGGCCGCATGTGAGATAGTGGCACCCTATCCATGTGACATTTCCCCAGTGGGAACGTTGTCCTGTGGGTCTATAGGAGAACACTTTATTCTTGGGAAATTCTCCTTAGGGGTGAAGGGACGTGATGTCTCCAAATTCTTAAACAACTTTACAAAAATAAGTGGGACGACCCAAGCTGGACCAAGCAGATTCCTTCCCTGGGACTCACCACGTGGAACTTCCAGGGATGCTCCTTCTGCCCTAAAATTATGGGGGTATGAGCCTGTGACCATGAACTTCTCAGTGTCACGCACCACATGAGAATGAAGTCTGCACCCAGAGGTGGCGCTGCTGAGAGGCCTGGAGGAGAGAGCGCGTGGGGCAGGATCAAGTTCTCTGTTCCGAGCCCCGAGGACCCCGGAAATGCCAAGGTTCCCGAAGCCCTGACCTCAGGTCTGTGGCTAACTCGCAGCATAGCGTATAAATGAAGAGAAGGCAGGAGGCGTAATGGGGTGTATTGTGGACGATCACAAAGGGTAGAGAGAGGCAGACCTGAGTGTGCGTGTGTTGTGAGACCGAGGCAGAGAGATATTGATTGAGAACACACGTGTGAACTATCGGGTAAGGCTTTCTGAAGGGGCCCTGCAGGAGAGAGAAAGAAGGTTCTAGAAGGTGCAATACTCCAAGTAGAGGGGACAGGACGGTTTGAACAGAGGCAGCACAGAGGGCACGAGCAGGAGGCTGCCACGGGTCCCAGGATGGGAAGGTCCTGTTTCGTGGGCATGTTACATCAGGTGGGAGTAACAGTGGGTAAGGTGCGTGCCTCCAAGAGCAACCCTGACGACCTCTGAAGGCCACTCAAGGAAAAGGGCTTCCTCAGTGGAAGCTTATTTGTGTCCCCCTGAAAATGCCACCCAACCAAGGTCGGAAACAAAGTCCAGATGACTCTGAATTACCCTGAGAGCCAGGCGCCGACCCCTGCACTGTCGAAAATCTATGTAGGACTTTGGACTCCCCAAATGCAACTACTAACAGCTCACTGTTGACGGGAAGCCTGACCAGGACCAGACCCAGGCAATCCTCAAGGATTTCGTACGTTATGTGCATTACGTACCGCATTCTTCCAGGAAAGTAGGTTAGAGTAAAGAAAATGTTATTAAGAAAACCATAAGGAAGCGAAAACACATTTACCGTGCTGTGCTGTACTGAACCGAAAACATCCGCGTGTGAGCGGGCCCGTGCAGCTCAACCCATGTTGTTCAAGGGTCAACGGTGCTTGCATTCCCCGCCCCTGCTGTTTTCTAGAAACAGCAGAGCACAGTGAGCAGCGGCTGCGTGGGATGCATATTAAGGAAGCGGTCCTTCCTCAATGGGACGCTGGGACGTAAAGGACCTCCAGCCCTGGAGCCAGATGACTTATATTTGAACCCAGCTCAACAATCTGAACTTGGGTGAAGTGTTTCATGTCTCTGAGCCCCAGTCTGCCCATCAAATGGGAGAAAAAACTGAACTGACTCCTAGGATTGTCGGCCGGACAGAATGATGAGAACTGAGCCTCCTCCTCCTCCTGGATCCTGGCCCAGCTCCCGGCCAGCAGAAGCCAGGGGCAGGCTTACCCCTGCAGTGTGCCCTCCACATGCTCCTGGTGCTCCCACGCAGGCATGTCCCCTGTCCGAAGGAGGCAGGGGCTCTTCACAAAGACTGCCCTAACTGCCCCAGGGATGCCAGGCAGCAGCCCGGAGAGCTCTGGGCCCCCAGGGGCTGCTCATGGGAGCACCGCCCAGTCTCCCTCCTGAGCTTCCTGGAGACCCACCGCCCTGGGCTCTCACCCTACAGAAAGGAAGGTGGTTCTCCTGTCCTGGGTCCTCCTGCTCCCTCCTCTGACAAAGTGGCCGCCCCCGCCCCCAAGCCAATCCAGTCCAGGGTTGGGGCAGAAGAAACCTGGGGCTGACAAGGTGGCATATCCCAAACTCTGGCCTCCGTGTTTGGCAAAGAAAAGGACGGTTCTCAGGAAAAGACAGACCCTGAAGCAATTAAATACCCTCCTCTCATTTGCATTCCGGTCCCTGTGAGAGATCTGTATCAACATCCCCAGGGCAAGACAATCTTGTTTCCCCAACAAAACCGATTATGCACATCAGGCCTGGGGATTAATCACCAGCCACAGGGTTGGGAGCCAGTAAAAACAGGCAGAGATGAGATGGGAAGATAGGAGCAGGAGGGAGGGACTGCCAGGAGGAAAGTGCTGGAGGCCAGGCTGGGCTTGTGGGGCGGCTCAGGCTTGCCGGCAGAAACCCGCTTCACTGCGACCCTGTGCCCGTCCCGCCTCTCCTTTCTCCCTAACTTGGCAGTGTCCTGGGGAGGGACGAGCCAGTCCAGAGCTCTGGGCATGGGCACGAACATGGAGTGGGGACAAGCCCCAAGGCCCAGGGCAGGCCACCTCCATGTCACAACCCCACTGTCCCCAAATAAAGGTATTCCCTCACTGAACCCACGCTGCCACATGCCCCTCCCCCCGGCCATGTGTCAGGACCGAGGCCCTTTCAGTGCCCCTGGGAGATAGCAGAGTTCTCAGTGGTTGGGGATGGGGGGGCTCTGGTCAGGCACAACCACAGCTCAGCAGCTGCTGGTGGGCTCCCCTACCCCAACCATTGTCTCTGCTCTGTTCCCTGTTGCATGAGCCACCCCGTCTGGGTAGCACCCCTGGCCTACTCCCTAGACATCCTCTGTTGGGCTCAGCAGAGCAGGGCCTCTTACTCCTGGGGCAGAGCTATCTGTGTCCCCCAACTTCCGCCACCCCAGGCTCCCAGTAGCACTGGCGTGGGAACTCTCACCCCCAACGTGCCAGACGGGCCGCCATCCTGGTTTCCCTGGCAGCCAGGAGGGAAGAAAGGAGGGGAGGGGAGGGGAGGGAAGGGGAGGGGAGGCTTGCCTGTACTCCAGGGAGAACTTGGTCAGCTCGCGGTTGTCGTGGAGCCACTTGAACTCCAGGGGCCAGCTGCCCTCAGCCATGCACGTGAGCACCAGGCGGTTCCCCTCCAGGTGCACCTGCGTCCGCACGGGCTCTGTCTTGAAATAGGGGGCCACGTCATCTGTGGGAAAGAGACCCAAAGCCACCAGTCATCTCTTGCTCACCTTCCCCTAGTTGTTCATGTTGTGCCCCAACACCCCGGGGGCCAAGAAAGCAGGTGCTCCTTGAGCCAGGTCACAGGCTCAAGGTCATGTGGCCGGGGACGACTTGAGCTTGGGTCTGACTTCATAGCTTGATCTTCAGAGTGAGTCCTCCATGCCTACCAACCAGTTCCTAGCCTCCCTCCTCCCAGACCATGCCAGACTCTCTCCTGCTGCCACCCCGTCCCTCTTTCCAGTCCTTTCTGTCTCTCTCCCCTCTGGATCCCCGCCCACTGGATACTCTGTGCTCCTGGATTTCTCCCTCCAGGAGAGAAGGAAGGGATGGATGCCCTTGGGGCACTGTGGTCAAAGGGAATATAAATGTCACAAGGAAAACAGGGAGGTGGGTTGACCCAAGTGACAGGTGACAGAGGTGTGCTGGGTCCTACCCCTGAGGCTGGGGGAGCCCCTCAAAGGCATCAAGGGCAGAGTCCATCCAATGGCCCCCTCCACTGCCAGGCTGCTTGATCCTTCTGTCCTCCTGTACCCAGATTTGGCCAGAAGTGGGTGCCTGTGGTCTGTAGGTGGGGTTCCCAGCTGTGTCAAGGCCTCACCCCAGCCCCAAGCAGTCTGACGACTCAGCACCAGTGATGTGCGTCGGGGCCAGTCGACTGGCCTGACTGCGTTGCACCCCTACCCCACACCCCTGGTCTCCATCTCACGAGTGGATAACTTGTGACTCCTGGGGAGGGTCTTCCTTGAACCCACACCATCCCAGCTCCTGACAACCCTCCTGGAGCTCACCACCACCTTACAAAATCCTTCAGAAGGCCTCTCTGGGGAGCGTGGGGGCGGGGGAGGGCGGGGGCCAGCCCCCACCCTCACCCCGTCACTCGCCCACCTTTGGCCGCAGCAGCAGCAGCAGCGGGCAGAGGCCAGCAGGCCCCCATCTGCGGGAGCTGGGAGCTGCCCCTGCTCCCTGGTTGACAAATGGGCACATTCACACTTCAAAGGCACATTCCTATTCCCCAGCAGCGTTCAAGAGCCCTTTGAATCGAGTTTTAAAAAACCCTCTGTTAGTTCCTGTCATCACCCGTTTGTTTTAAAACAATAACACTCCCAGCCCCCAGTGATTCAGTCCCTGGGATGCGGGGCTGACTCAGAGCCGGAACATCAGTTGGGCGGGCAGGCGGACTGGGAGCTTGCACACACACACACACACACACACACACACACACACACACACACGTGCACACGCGTTCTGCACCCAGAGCCCCTCGCCTCAGTAGAGCGGCCCACCAGGCAATCTGCTCCTAGGGCCACATGTGCCAGCTTGTTCCCCAGGCTCCCTGGGCACCAGCCTCAAGGCCAGCGATGGGCACAGGGATGGGCTGATTCCAGGGTTTGCTGAGAGAATGATGCTGGGAAGAGGAGGGCGGGGATGCCCTTTCCGGAGAGAGCCTGCTGGGTACCACCCAGCCCCGAGCATCCCTGCATCCCTCAACTCAACTCATCCTCACAAGGAGGCCTGGCAGGCGCCTGGGCTCCCCTCCCCCAGGGCCTGCTGTGCAGTGCCCCACCCCCACACCATCTCATACGGGGATTTGGGAGGGGGGCCCTCCCCAGCCCGGAGCAATGGCAGGAGTTCTGCCAACCGGTTTTCCTGGATGGGTCTGCTGTGTTCCAAAAGCAGGGGATGGCAGGGCGACTAGCACTGTGGGTGCTCTAGAGGTCAAGACATTGACAGGGAAAGGATACTGGGGCGCGGGACAGCCATGGGTGTGTGTGTGTCCGTGCGTGCACGCTTGCGTGTGCGCACTCATGTGTGTGTTGTGTACATGTCCTCAAGTGTCTATGTGTATCTGCATATGTGTGTAGGTGTGTTTCCATATGTGTGTATCTATGTGTCTGTGTGTTCAAGTGTGTTCTGTTTACATGCAGGGGTGGATTTCTGTGCCATGAATGCACGGCGGGTGACATGAATCATTGGCCTTGGGCAACTTATAATCTTTTTGCACATCAATTTCCTAGTTGTAAATTGGAGGATACGTTTGTGGGGTAGATTAAATAAATTTAAAAACATAAAGAGGTTAGAACAGCACCTGGAACATGCCATAGGGAGGCGTGGCTACTGTTACTATTGATCGTATGTCCAGATGGGCAGACTACGGGAGAGAAGAACTTGTGCCCCGTGGGCAGGCACCAGCTGCTCCTTTGTGCAGTATACAACTTGCACAACTGTACACAACAACCCTATTAGCCACCTTCTCAATGGGAAGGAGCTAACAGAATGGAAGAGAACTGTGGATAGAAGAATCAATATTACATGGGTATCGTTCCCTTAAACATTTTCTCACTTTGAAAACACACACACACACACACACACACACACACACACGAAAGACAGATTTTTTAAAATTAGACAACGTGACTCTAAAGTTCACGTTTAAAAACATAACAAAAGAATAACCAGGAAAATCTGAGAAACTATGGTAGGTAGAGAAGATTAGCCCAGATAACTATATTATAAAGCTGTAATAATTAAAACGGTGTGTTCTTGTACATGTAGTCTAATGAAATGACAGACTTGGAATCTAGAAATAGACCCCAATACACATGGGATTATTTAATATATGGTGAAAGCAGAATTTCAAGTCGGTGGGGAAAAGATCAATTATTCACCAAACGGCTTTGAAACAGCTAGGGAGCCATTTGCGGGGGGAAGAAAAAGTCGAATCTCTTCCTCACACTTTTCCTCAAAATAAATGCTAGCTGGATCAATGTTTGAAGCATGAAAAATGAAATTCTAAAAGTAGAAGAAAGTCACAGAGGTTTAAAAATATATAATCTCGAGGAGGTGAAGTATTTGCCAAGTACTTTCCAAGTACTACACAAACTCCAAGAAGTCATAAAACAGATTGATACCTTCAGCTCTATAAAAATTCTACATGGAAAAAAAATACCCATAAACAAGGAAGCAACAAATGACAAACTCGGGGAAAACGTCTGCAACTTCTATCACGGACAAAGAGCTCATTTTCCCGATATAAAAAATATTCCCATAAATCAGCGAAAGAAAGATGAACAAACCAACAGAAAAATGGGCAAAGGATATGAACCGTTCACAGGAAAGAATTACAAATAACTCTGAAACACAGACAAAGATGCTGAACCTCATGATAAGAGAAAGGCAAACGAGACTCAGTAAGATAATGTTTTTCCCTATCACTTGGGCCACGATCTGAAAGCAAGATAGTGCCCGGTGCTGGGCAGCCCGTGGGGACCCAGGTGTGCGCTCAAGGCTCTATCGGACCGCAGCTCTGCAGAGAGCGGTCTTGGTGAGGCCATCAAACCCACCAAGCATTCCCCCTCCCCATCCACCAGCTCTTTCCGGAGACTTCTCCTTCGCAGACACACCCGTGCGTGGGGGAAGGGACAGCCCCTCAGAGCACTGTTACGCTTTGTATCAGAGAACGCTCAAAAAAATGACCCTCGTGTCCGGCAAGCCGGTAGTGGTTAAAGCGATGCTGGAACTTCCAAACTCAAGAATTCTCAGCAGCATCGGGCTCTGGGGTGGTTTTTTGAGAACTACCGTTACTGAAAACAAGCAAAGGTGTGGAATGGACGTGTCATCTGCCACCACGTGTGTTCTTTTTTCCTGAAGCATAAAAATATATTTGCTTGTCTAGGCAGAGGCTTTTTCTAGGGGGTTACATAAGACACTGGGCTCAGCGAGGCTTTGGGAAGAAGAACCGGGTGGGAGGGGACTCACTTTTCACTCTGTACCTACTGGTAAGTTCTGCTGTGTCACATGGGGATGGGTCACTTACTTATAATCAGATCGATGCCCGTGTCTGCGTCCACGCAGGTGAGGCTGTAAGGTGAGCAGCCACGGGCCGGTCCTACCGGGGACAGAGGAAAGGTAGGCCCTGTGCGTGCATGAGACATGGGACGTGGCATGGCCGGGGATCCCTGACCACCAAGAGTCTGAGACCCTTGAAGGAAGAGCTGCCTTCAGAGGCAGACAAGAGGCCTCAGTCTTGGGCTTCCTTCTTGTTTTCTGTAACATCTCGGTGGCCCCTGACTGCCTTACCCTTCATATTCCCAGTAAATACCCCCATTGTCATCCTTCCACTCCAGGCTCCAGGCTCCGCGGCCCCACGGAGAAACTCATCTCAACTCCAACCTCTCCCCGCCCTCCTGCCCCCCAGCAACATAACGCCTTCTTTCTCTGGAGTCCCTCCATCGCTCCTGGGAGTTGATTTCCGAAGCCAGCCCAGGCTTGGTTCCCAGCCCAGGGAACCCCACATCCCCTGGAGCCAGAGTCTCGCCAGCCCAGGGTGAAGACCTCCACCCACCACCCCGTGGGCCGGAAGCTGCGGAGCCCGCTTCCAGGGGCAAATCCTCTCTCAGCGCTGAAACGCGCCAAGGCCTGTCTCTGGGCAGCTCCTCTCCGGGCGCACAGATAGGACCACTCGGTCACGGGCATCTCTGGAATGTGTGGGAACCGGGGGGACCTTGGGATTCTTGCAAACCTCTCCCCACCATGCCCTGGTCTCTGTACCACCATCTTTATCTTGTACTGACCTCCACGGTCTCCCAGCTGGACCCGGCTGGAAAGCCTGTGCTCCTCGGAGCTGCCCAGGTCCTAGGTCGTAGGAAGCAGGGACTCATGGCAGTCCCCCTCGCCACTTCCCCCCCACCCCCACTTCTATTCCCTCTGCCTTTATTTCGTGCTTTTGCTGGAACTTTCCATACGGGGAGCATTTTATGTCCATCATTTCAGTTAAGAGTCATGAGAGCTTCCAAGGAAGGTGCCGTCATTACCCCCTTTTACAGATGAGAAGATGGACCCTTGAGAAGGTTCAGTCATTTGACTGCCTCCCAGACGTAACATCACATCTGGTGGATTCCAGAAGCTCCAGATCTTTCCATATCTGATGCCTGGCTGTCCTGCTCTTCATACCCTGACCTGCAGCCTTGTGGGTGGGGAGTGAGGGATGGTGCCCGTCTTTGGGCACTGGTTTTGAAGCCACAAGCAGGGGTCATGCTGGTCGTGTGGCAGAGGCATTCCCACCCCGGCTTCGAATGTCACAGCCCCAGAATCAGATCCAGGGATGAGAGGCATGCTGGCAGAACACGCGGGGAGCCTGGCCACCTTGGGGTGGGGGTACAGGAGGGGGCTATGAGCTAGCGGGATGTAGGGAAGGAAGCCTGGGAATAAGGGATGCAGAGGATGAACAGATTGGGGTGTGAGGGTTAAGGAGAGCAAGGGTTAGAGCTCAGGGGGCACCCCACCCCCCCACAGCTCTGCTCACCGCTCAAGCCTCCAGGTGCCAACCTTCCCAAGGGTCTGGCTTGAAGGTCCCAGTGGAAGAAGAGAATCTGGGTTTCAATCCCAGTTCCTATGCTAACTAAAGTTTGACCTCGAGCAGACTAACTCTGGAGCCTTACTTGTCTTGTCAGTAAAAGACCTTCCAGTGCCTGCCCCAGAGGCTGCTGGGAAGGCCAAGTGAGCTAACACACCCCACGTTTGGAGCTCCGTGCTTGGCACCTTTGGGCTGCTCCCTCTGCAGAACAGACCTTTGGAGGTGACCCCACGGGGAGGAGGTGGGGAAATGGGGAGGGGGTGCTATGATCACCACCCCCTCCCCATTTCCTGCATCTTAGAGATGTCTCAGATCGGAGCCGTCCAAATTCAGCTGCCTCATGGCCACGGCAAGCTGGCTCAAGAACGGAGTCTTGCCTAGGGATGGCTTGTAAGGTCTTGACCCTTTGGTCACGACGAGGTAGAAACACGGGCGCTGCAGGGTTCTGCATAACATCAGAAATTCCCGTGTGTCCCTCCTCCACCCAAATCCAGGTGGGGGTAGGGGTGCTAAGCCTGGCACTGCCCGGGCCAGAGAAAGTTCAGGAATACAGTGCTGTGGGCACAAGGACAGGCTGCCATGCGTGCTCCTGTTGGAGCCCCTGCCCTCCAGAGACGTCTGGGGACCACACACAGTGGCAGGTGCCAGCAGGCACTCTCTGAATGCCTGAGAAAGACCACAGGACCCACGGATGTTCCCTTCTCCCCTCCCATCCTCAGGCTTGTCAGGGCCAAGCCTGCTCCTACCCTACCCAGCCAGGGCAGCAGGACCCCAGCCCCGTAGGCCCTCCCTTCTGGCTTCCCTTCTGCCTCCCACAAATGAGATGCTAATTTATGCCCCTCCACTATCTCCTGGCAGATGCCTGGCCCAGCTCAGCCCCAGTGCCGCCTGCATGCCAAGTGCTTCATTAGCCAGGAAAGAAGGCTCTCACCCTCCTTAATCTAATCCCCGCCAGTGACCTTCAGGGGCCAGGCACCTTCTGAGGTGGGACAATCCATTATGCCTCGGCCTCCACAGCTGCGGCCGAACGGATTTCTCGCTCAGAAAAGCGTGTTCAAAAAGCATCTAATGGAACGGATCGTCAATTTGTTTGAATACACATCTAATCTGATTAGGGGGGCCGAGTCACCGGGGTGGCCAGGGCCACTGAGCCCTGACATGGCCCTGGGGAACCGTGAGTCGGGTGGAGGGGTGCAGGGTGGGGAAGGAAGGGTGTATGCCCCAAGCCCACCACCCCACCAGCTGGGCCCGTGGTACATTCAGCCAAAAGTCACAGGTAAAAGAATATAAACCATGGAGAGGCCACTGGGGCTGGGCAGGCGCCTCCTGTTCTTCTGGGCCCCAGCACTAGGCAGAGTCCAAGGCCAAGGAGATGCTCAGGAAATGAATGAATGAACTCAGGAGCAGTGAGTGAATGATGATGAGACCCAACATGGTGGCCACGGTAGCCATGGTAGCCGAGCTCATCAACGTCCAGGGTAAGACGTGTTGATGCCTGAACTGGGTTGAATGGAGTCACCCCCCTCCCAGAATTCATGTCCAACCTGGAACCCCGGAACAAGACCCTATTTAAAAATAGGATATTACAGCTGTCATCCGTTCAGATGAGGCCCGAGGGAGTCGGGTGGGCCCTGATGACTGTTGTCTTTGTAAGAGGAGACTCATGGGAACAGAAACACAGGGAGAAGATAGCCAGGGGTGGAGGGGGCAGAGACTGGGGTGCTGCACCTACAAGCCCAGGAATGCCTAGGATTGCTGGGAGCCACCACAAGCAGGAAGAGGTAAGGGAGGACTCTTCCCTCTGGCCTTCAGAGAGAGTGTGGCCTTGCCAAAACCTTGGTTTTCAGCCTGCTGGCCTCCACAACTGCTTGAGTCACTCGGTTTATGGTATTTTGTTAGGACAGCCCTAGGAAGCGAATACAACGCCTTATAGAGACTTGTGCCTGTCGCTCTGCCTAAGGCAGCCTGCTGGAGAACAAAGAGCACTAGCAAGGGAATCTGGAGCCCAGAGTCCCACTGGTCTGGACCACGACCTTCTTCAGACATACCACGTCTACCATGCCCCAGGGCCTTTGCTTATGCCATTTCCTTTCCCGGAGAGCCCCTTCTTCCTTCTTTGCTGGGAAAATGTAGGTATTAAATCCATGTTAATTTCTGTCCTTTGTCCTTTCTAAGCTCAAATGTCCTGTCCTCTGTCACTTTTCCTCCACATCCCTCAGACTTGGGAGGTTACCTCCCTTACAGCTTGGAAGACGCTCATCATAGCCCCAGGTGCGGTGGCACCCAGGCTAGTCTCCACTGGAAGATGGGGACAGTGGCCTTCTCGCCTCCCCTGTCCCAGAGCCCAGCAGTGCACCTGGCAGGCAGAAGGGCCCAGATCCATGAGTGAAAAAGTGGACAAACGAACTTGCCGTTGAACGTGGCCAGGTCACCTCCCTCTTGTTGGTTGATACTGCTGGGGGGATCTTTACGTTCCCTCCTGGCTTGAATGTTGCAAGATCTGCGTAGTTGTGACCTTGTTGGGCCCTGGAGTGGGAGGGATTACCTGGATTCAAACTCAGCTCAGCCACTCACTAGCTGTGTGACCCTGGACAGGTCCAAAACCCCTCTGAGTCTCAGTTTCCCAACCTGAAAATCGGGGTATGGGCAGCGGCCGCCTCCGAGGCCTGGTGAGAAGGCTGAGCACCTAGACTGGTGCTGGGCACCACTGGCCCGCCCTCATCTTTAATCCGTGAGACCTCTCTGAGCCACGTCACAGCCAGGGCCTCCAGCGGGACCGCGCTGCTACAGAATGCCAAAGCATCCCCAGCCTCTTGCGGAAGAAAGAGGGTTCTCATTTCTGACGGGTTTATCTTGCAAGCAACAGAGGAGAAGGGAGCTATTTCTTAAATTTCAGCAGGAGGGTTTAGAGTTTAGACTTACACCACTGATGAGAATATTTTTGCCAAACGGCATTATTGTCATTTCACTGTGTTCAGAGTCACTTGAGCTACAAATACAGCAATAGTAAAAATTTCACAAACTCCTGGAATTCCTCCCAAGAAGCCCCATTATGCTGTGTAGACGATGCTCATCTTCCCCTGGGGGACCCCAGGGCAGGGCACGTGCTTGGAGCAATTCTCTGGTCGTACAGCTGGAACCTGAGACCCCTGGCCACGAAGGGACTTGCCACAGCTCAGCTGCCTCGCCAGGCCTGGGTGGCCCTGTGGAGACTTGTCCCACTGGCACCTGGCACTCCCACAGGGCACGGGTCTTGAAGATTCCTGGGGTGAGCTCTCTCTGTCACAAGGGTACCACCATCAGCTGGCCTGTCTCCTAAGCTCTCGTGATGGGGAAACGTCCACCTTTCACGGGCCTTGAGAAACCGAGATACAGATGCTTCCAGGAGCCACGGCCTGGGGGTCTCCAATGCCTAGTTTGCCCAGTGATGGCACCACCAGCCACAGGGCAGCGAGGTCTGTGCCAGGCACAGGGGACAATTGGCCCTGAGCTCCAGCTAGCATGCTTTCCAAGGGCAGCCCCCTTTCCTCCTGTTTCCTGACCTTGAGAATGGTTGTCACCTAAAGGAGATGGTCCACTGGAAGGGAGGACCAGAAAGGAGGGAAGACAGAAGTGGGGGGTCTGACTGAGCACTGGTCATCGACTCTCTGATACCCACCAGAGCTGAGGCGCAGGGCGGGCACACTAGGGGCTCCCCCTCAGCCTCATCGTCCCCAGATGGGTGCTTGCCACCCAACTGTAGTGGCTTCTCCTTGCCTTCCCTTCCCTGGAATCAAGGCAGAAAGCTCAGCCCGGGGAGAAGGGAAAAAGAAAGGGGTTTGCTGAAGACCTCACCCAGGCCGACCTCCCTGTGTTTCCTCGTTTAGTCCCCAACCATGTGGGGGACGGCATCACTACCACCTGTACTTCTCTCACTGACGCTCAGAGGAGAGTGGCGTGAGGTCACCAGGATGTCGAACCCACGGCCTCCTACTTCCCTGCGAGGCCTCAGATCTCCGCTGAGGTCAGCGCGGTGTCTGGACCGCAGGAAGGGAGGCCGAGGCTGGGCCTGGGACGGGGTGGGGGTGGGGGAACCAGAGCGGCGGCCCGCCTCCGCGGCCGCGAGCTGGAACCCGCCGCCGAAGAAGCACACACATCCGTCAGGCTGGTGACCCCGGTGTACCGCGCTTTGTGGCGTGTAGCAAAGACTGTGGAGCAGAAAATTGGAGTTCAATTTGCCGTCCACACTGCGCAGCGCCCGGCCCGTTCCCCTCCCTGGCAGGTACCTCTGTGCCTCACCATAAATAATAACACCACGTGGCTCTCCGGCCCTTCCAGCAGACACGGGCCCCGAGCAATTTACAAGCGGCGTTACACGCGGACGCCCGCATGTGCCTGCCCCTCCCTGGCCCGCCCGTGGGCACCCGTGCCATCCGCCTTCCCTGCCACCCCCCGCCCCGGGGGCCATGCCCAATCTGGAGGGAGACAGGTCCTCGTCCACCCCTGGACGCTGGGCTCAGCTCCTGCCCCGAAGTCCTCCCTTGCCCCCTTCACTGGCACTCACTGGCAGAAAGCGCCGGGGGCTGGCAGAGACCAAGCCCTTGCTGCCCCCAGGGTGAGTGCCACAGTCAGTCCCTCCTCCTGTTTCCGAAAGGGTTCTTGATCTCCTCGGATCCGCAGTGTGCCTCTGTCTCCAAAAGCAGCCCTGTTTCTCTCCTCCAAACTTAAAGGGGTCTGTGGGGGTACGGCAGTGACTGAGGGCCCTTATGTGGGGGGCAGTCACTCGCCTGAGGGCTCCACATTGGGAGCTGCTTAGGGGACCTCCCACCGAGGGGCCAGGGCAGACGTAGGCGTAGGATTCCCTGTAGGCGAAATACCCAAAACGGGTGAATCCACAGACTGGACAGAGACCGGTGGCTGCCAGCTGGTCGGGAGAGGGGAGTGGGGAGCGGCCGATTCATGAGCACGAGGGTCTCCCTTTGGGGCGATGAAAGTGTTCCAGAATTACACAGAGATGGTGCTTGCAAACCCCGTGAAGGTACTAAAGGCAACTGAATTGTTCGCTTTAAAGTGGCGGATTTTATATTCTGTGAGTCTGATCTCAATTACAAACAAACAAGGCAATCTGGCACAAAAGGTCTCTCCCTGGCCCCCACGGCTCTGCTTACGCCCCTCGAGGGCTCCCGGTGCGCCTTTTGTCTCCCCAGCCCCAGCTGGTCCTTAGGAGGGAGATCAGAAGATCGAGAAGTTGTACGTGTTCTTTCTCGTCCCCAGAAGTCACCTGGTTTCCTCCCTTCCCTTCCACCTTCTCTCACGTGCTGGATGCTTAGGGGCATCTCCCTTGTCCGCTGTGGACAGGGTGAGGGTTTGCAAGCAGTGTCACGGGCACAGGGCTGGAAGCCCCCTCCCGGGCTGCTGCCCAAGCCCACAGGCCACCTGCAGTGAGGGCAGGAAGCGCGGGCTTCGCAGGTGGATGACAGGTGGGTGACGGGGTGTGAGCCCCACCTCCGCGCTCACAGGCTGCTGGGCACCGAGGCAGCCCCTGGCTCTCCTGAGCTGTCCCTTCCTCCCTTGCATGAGGGGAGGGGTCCTGCAGCACCCCCTTCTTTAGGACCCGCTGTGACAGAAGCTAGACACTGGGAACACAAGGTCCGCCAAGCGCTCACCACGTGTGGGGCCTCTGCACTGATGTCGTGCATCCTCTTATCTGTGCCGCCAGCTCGGACTCCTAGCCATGCCCTGGAGGCTGGAGGAGCCGAGTCACTGTTGCGGTCGGTGGCCCCAAGTGGCCTGGGTGGACGTTAGGACCTCCTTCCCTTGTTCCTCCCCCAGAACGCAATGGCATCCGAGGCCAGCCAGAGCGTGAACTCTGAAGCTGTGAAAGACAGTGGGTGGGCGCAGCTCCAGGGGAGGAGGTTCAACTGCAGGCCGTCCGAACCCCACTGCCCGCCTCGCCCTGGCCTGGCTGCTGGGCTCACATGGCCTGGTGGCAGGTGTCTTTTCCGGGCAGCACCCAGCGGTCCTGCTTGGGGGAGCCGAGGGAGCCTGCGGGAAGCAGGGGAGGTGGAGGGAAGGGGCACAGGACAGGCACAGGTCCCCCCGTAACTTACCCCTGCACCCGAACCTGTCAGGCTCCCCACCCTGCCTCTTCACTTGGCTGCTTTGAAAACTCATCTTTTATGTGCTACAGTGGCTGAACCCAGGGCTTCGGGGGGAGGTGACGGTATCAGCACCCTGCTGCTGGCCCCTGGCCAGCTGTCCACCTGGGAGCACAGGTGGTTTCCTCTCTGGCCAGTAGCACCCCTGGCTTCCCCAACTGGACTTCGTGTTCCCCAGAGCTAAGAGGGCTCCCAGCAGATACCGCAGGACATACGACAGAGACAGAGACAGGATGCGTATCAATGACAAGCCAGGTTTAACTGAGAGCATGCCCATGGCACCACAGCTCACACGGACCTGGGGTCTGTCCTGACCCCAGACCCCACCCTTCCTCCTGCTTGTGGGGTCCTGATACCAGGCAAGACCCTAGTCGCCGTGGCCTCCTGTAGGCTCCAAGTATTTCGAGCAAGAAGCATTTGTAGAATGCACCTAGTCCAACCCCTCTGGTTGGCCAATGAGGAAACTGAGGCGAGTTTAAGGGAAGGTTTGAGCCCAGCTCTTCTGATACCAGGTTACCCCACGTCTCTTGATAAGCTCGGCCTCATTTTCCCCTTTTGTAAAATGGACTGAGGGCTTGACAGATGTCCTCTGTGATCTTCCATGTCTAGCTTTCTCACCCGGGCTTTCCTGGGGATCAGACTGGCTGATGCTAGGAGAGCCTCTTCCCCGAGGGAGCCCCGGCTGCCCCTCTTGATGGAGTGAGGTCGGGGTGCTTTGGAATGTTCCTCACGGTCTCCTGCTATACCCCCTGCTATGTGTTGGCCCGTGTCCTGTTGTAAAATGAGGTCTTTGCAGACATGAACAAGTGAAGAGGAGGTCATCACGTGCGGGTGGGCCCGGGTGTGACTGACATGGAGCCACGGAGAAGGGATGCCCCATGAGTGCGAAGGGTGGGATGCGGCTCCTGCCAAGGGATGGAGGATTGTGGGCAACACCAGGAAGCGGAATAGGGAAGGAAGGGCTCTCCCTCCCTCCCTCTCACAGATCCGCCGGCAACCTGACTTTGGACTTGGCCGCCAAGAGCAAGAGACAAGATGTTCCTGTTGTTGAACCAGCTGGCTGTGGCACTGTGTAGAACAGCCCTGGGCAACTCACCCTGGCTCCCCACCATCACCCTCCACTGCCCCAAAAGAAGCCATCACGGCTCACAGCCCGTCCTCTCTGAAGATTTCACAAATGCCCCTCCCCCGAAAGAAGTGAGCCCCTCTGTGCTCACTGAGCCCACACATGACCATTGTCACGCCAGTAACCCCGGTGGCACGCCCACACGTCAGAAATACCCAGGGGACTCGAAGCAGTTACAAGATGCATCTCACGATGGCCACTATGGCTCCTTTGCTCCCTAACCTGGCTTTGTGCACAGACGGGGCACGCGGCACCGAACGAAGGACGGTATGAATGAATGAAGGGGAGCCTTCTTGTTTCCAGAGGCTCTGTTCTGATCCCTAACCCGCCCTGCCCCCAGCCTGTCACTTCCACGCAGGCTGCCACGTGCCCTCTGTGGCCCCACAGCAGCGTCGTGCCGGCCGCTCTGTCACGGGGCTGAGCTCCACTAATGATGACTGACGACGCCCCGTGCGCCAGGATTGGCAGGTTGGCAGGAGGCCCCGTCATGATGGATGGCCCTGCGTGGCCATTTCCAATTCACTCCCTGGAAGCCAAGCCATTCTGGGAAGGAGAGCAGCACGACCCCCCACCCCGCACCGCCCACCGCCCACGTGAGCAGCCTCCCTGCTTGCTGAGTGGTCTCCCCTCCTTCTCCTGATGACGGGGGCAAGGCGGTGGGTGGGATGTTTAGCTTTCATGGGCTCAGAGAGTAGAAGAGATGTTCCCTGTGTCCCGCTTTTCCAGTAGGGACACCCCCATCCAGAGAGGGTGACCTGGGAGTCATGCATTTACTGTCCTCTCCTTCCTGGCTTGGTTAGAGAGGGGACCCTCAGTCAGGGTCCTGCACCCCTGGATCCAGTCTCTGTCCATGGTTCTGAGGGCCAGTGTCTTCTGTGTACTCTGTGTGTGGTCCCTGAGCCTGCGCAGGTGCAACTGTCCCATTGTACAGATAGAAAAACAGATGCTCCGAGACATGAAGTGTTTCAGCCTCGGCCACAGCAAAGGCCGGGGTGGGCACTGGGATTTGCATGCAGGGCTATCCACTGTCCAAGTCCATGCACCTTCTGCTATAACAGGAAAAGTGGGTTGGAAAGGTGACGGAGCCATCTCTGGGTACCCCCTTGTCAGGGACAAATCTCAGGGGAAAAAGCTCCATCTTCTGTAATAAGCACAAAGTTCCCATGGGTGTGGGCTGGCCTGGGGTCAGAGGAGGAAGGGCAGGGCCAGGTCTCCCACAGAGGTCAAACCATGACACACAGCACATGGTTGGGGCTGTCAAGAGACTCACTTCCCCCAGGACCTATGTGACCCTGCGCAGGCCAGGCTAGTCCTCCAGGCCTCAGTTTCCCAGCGGGTCACGATCAGGTTCATCTCTGCCCAATCCTCCCCAGGGAGCTTGGGAGTGAATGAGAGACGGCAATTCAGGCATGAAACCAGAAGGAGTGAGGGTCTCATACCAGCAGGGTGAGACCCAAGGGAGGCTCCCAGGGAGAGCTGATACAAGGAGAGGGTGGGCCCCAGAAGCCACCGCCAAAGGGCTGAGGCCAGGAGGGTCGCAGGAGACCTCTGCCCACGGTCCAGCTGTGCCCAGCGCAGGGAGCAGGAGGGCAAGCTGGGGGCTGTGGTTTGGCAATGGGCAAACTCAGCATGGGAAAGGAGGGGTTTCCAGGAAGGCTTCAAGTTACCAGAAAGGACAATAAATTAATATAATAGGGCTGTTTGGCTGGTGACAAGGGATAAAACATGTGGTCCAAAAAAGCCCCACGCAAGACGGTCACAAGGATGAATGAGAAGGCATTCTCAATGGAGGGGGAAAGAGTGGGAAAGGTTCTTGCAGAGCTGGGAGGGGGAGGAGGAGGTGGGAGGAGGGAGCCTGCAGGGTGGTGTAGCAGAAGGGGGCTCCTGACCCTCCCGCCATCCCCTCACCCATCCCCTCACCGCCCCTCCACCCCTCCCCCTGCACTCTAGCACTCACTGCCTACCTGCTTCCCCTGGCTCCCTCCCTCCCTCCTCTCCAGATTCTTGCTGTCCTTGGGCCTCAACTTGCCCAAATGCTCTTGGCCTCAGTCACAACGCAGAGTGTGCATTTTGCTCATTCACTCCCGTGCTCACTCAGGCTCATTCACTCCTTCTGCAGATGCTGTCTGCACACCTGCTACATGCTAGGAGACGTCACGGTGAGCAAGAAGAAAACCTCTCCCGTCCAGCTGCCCCGAGGCGCACGGAAGGAGGATGGGCCACCAGACACAACAGAGTGAAGCCCGGGACACATCAAGCCTCCCCATGCTGCCGTGACCCCCAGGCCACACAGGACCATTGAGGCAGGTGCCCCCAGAAGGCAAGACGTGCACCAGGCAGGGGGGTGGCCGCAGGACCTTGGGCAAACCACTTAGCCCCTTCAGGCTGGTTTCCTCGTTGCAAGATAACAGCCCCTGCCTCAGAGAGCCGTGGCAAGGGAAGGAGGAGAAAATGCAGAGCTGGCTCCTGGCACGATGGTCGGGTTCTCAGTGATTGAATGGTGAGGGCCAGGGTCCCAAAGAACGAGGGGCTTATACATCGTGCTAAGGAATCTGGGTGTCACCTGAGGGCGGGGGAGGGGCACGGGAGACTGTGCGCGTGTGGACGTGTCTGTGTATGTGTTGGCACTGGGGGCTCGCTTGGGTGCCCGTGGGGTCCCCACTGCTCTCCCAATTTTAGTCTATTTTGTTCCCAGTTTCCCAGACGAGGGTCAGACCCAGCTGGAGAAGACAGAGAAGTTGCAGGTGGTGCCGAATGACCCTTGATGGGGATGGAGGGAGGACCCTCACCTTCTCAGCACAGTCTCAAGGTCATGACTCATCAGGCTGCCCTCTCCCGCTCAGTGAACACTGACTGTGGGCAGGCCGGGAGAGACCTTGCAGGCTGGCTGGGGAGATAGGATTCACAGGGGCGGCGATGACTCATGGCGTGAGGCACCAAGGAGCACAGCACCTGTGCACGCGACAACCAGGTGTAATGGGCATGTGGGACACAGTGGGGGCGGTGGGGGGTAGGCAGGCTTGGGTAGGCTCCATGGAGGAAGGAGGGAGCTCCATGGAGGAAGGAGGCATCTTGTGAGTCACTAGCTTGTTGAGGAAAACAGAGGCACTGGACAGTCAGCTCTGTGCCGGCCACCTCGTGACGCGCTGGGACACTGTCGGGAGGCCGTCTCTGAGCTCACGAAGCTTAGATTCTCTTTTAAAGATTTTATTTATTCATTTGACAGAGATCACAAGTAGGCAGAGAGAGAGAGAGAGAGGAGGAAGCAGGCTCCCCGCTAAGCAGAGAGCCCGATGCGGGGCTCAATCCCAGGACCCTGAGATCATGACCTGAGCTGAAGGCAGAGGCTTTAACCCACTGAGCCACCCAAGTGCCCCTCGAAGCTTAGATTCTACCAAGAAATGCAGGTGTTAAACCAGGGACTACAAGAGTGAAGGTTTGTGAAAGCACGGTATAGGGGGTGGTGGCACACAGGACACCAAGGAGAGATGTCCCCCAAGGTGATGCGCCAGCCAAGACTGAAGCTGGCAAGAGTGAGAGCAGGTATGCCAGAGTTTGTGGGAAGGGGGCCCTTGTGGCCAGAGCCCCAGAGGCGAGCAGAAGAGGAAAAGGAGATAGAGAGAAGGGCATGTGCGGGCACGGTGCTAGCCATGTGAGGGAGCCATGCCCAGGGTCTAGCCTTTCTCTGCAGGGTAGCGGAAGCCACCCAAGGGACTTGGCCACCTGTGCCCATTCTGCCTGTCTCTCGGGCAGTGCGGGGGGTGTGGGAGGAAGGAGGTGAGAGCAGGTGCCAGAGTCCGGCTGGCGGGGTGCTGGTTATGAGTGCAGGGAGAGATGATCTCTGCGGAGAAATGCCTCCTTTGGGGGATTCAGCTTTCTTTCAGGCCTGGGGAAAATACTTCCTGCCCAGAGAGAGAGAGAGAGGACGTGGAGGAGGGAAGAGGGTAAAGGTTTAGCTTGGTAAAAGTTTAGGGAAGTACGGAGATCTGGGAGCTATCTAGGGGGGAGAATGGCTTTGTCTGGAAGAGAAGGAGAGCGGTGATGGTGCCACTTCCCGACACACACGCCGGAGGAGAAGCCAGCTGGATGGAAAGACCCTAACTCACGCTTCGGGTGTGTTGTGGCCTACTGGATGTCCAGGTGGGCGTCCGGGGCTGGACCCCAGGGCTGGAGAAGGGGGAGTGCAGCCGGGGTTGGCAGGCCTCGGAGAGGCAGGGGGAGCAGTGGGGAGGGAGCCGTGTGGCCTCTGCCGAGCGGAGCTCCGGCCTCTCCAGCACCCACGCGGCCACTTCACAAGCAGGCAGAGCACAGCCCAGCGGAAGAATGAACGTGCACACGCCCACACGTAGATCCACTGGCGTCCTGCCAGGTTGCTCCAGGAGCTCCAGGCGCACATCTCCCCGAATCGACGCAATCACCCTTCAAGGTCATTACTGCCCCTCTAACAGATGGGGAAGCAGCAGTGCAGTGAGGCTGGGGTCTGCCCAAGATCACGCGGGACAGAGCGGTGAAGGTGGGATCCACGCCCTCGCCCACGCCCACACCCGGCCAAGTCCACGGCCCGGGCTCTCATCCTGAGGAGACTGAACGCCTTAAGTCCCAAGGGGACAGGGACAGCTGCCTGAACCGTGTTCTGCCAAGACAGTTCAAGAACTGGGAGGGTGCCCCCCCAGCAGCAGCCCCCCAGAGGGCACGGCTATGCCGACCACATTTCGAGCAGCTCCCCAGCTGTGGGCGCCTGTGGCAGCACCCCACGGCTTCTGGGGAAAATCCACAGGGGCAGCCGGAGGAAAAGTCCCAGCGGGGACAGCAGGGGACTCACCATCGCCCCCGGCCCTGCCTTTCTGCTCCTTCTCCCTCTGTGGCTGAGTCCTCCCATCCTGTACCCCTCTCCCACCCTCTGCTGACTCTCGGATGCCACAGAGCCTTCGTGTACGACAGCACTGGGGATCAATCTCTCTGTAGCTCCCCCACGCACACCACATTCATCCATCCCCCTCAAGGTCAAAGCTTTTGTTTCTGGGTGAGAGGAGAGCCCCTCCGGCCATGACCTGTTCCAGATAACTCATGGATCTATTAAGGCCTCCGTTCCCCTTTGCTCCCAGGCACAGGTGGAGAGAGCTGATGGAGAAGCCCTGCTCCATGCACCTGTGCCTTCCTGGGGGCCCCCGAACGCTCCCCAATTTCTGCAGCTCCCTTGGGCAGCTCTGCTGGGCCTTGCTATTTCCCTCGTCACTCTTTCTGGAGAACTCCTGTACCATTTTGTCCATTGAGCCTTCCGGAAATCTCTCCTTTGGTGGGGGCGCTTAGCTTTCCTTTCAGTCATAGAGAGAAAACATCCCCCTGTCCAGAGAGATGATTCTGGAGAGAGGAAGTGGTTCAGCTGTAGGATGCCCTGCATGGACTGGGGAGGAGGGAGGCCGCTGAGCAGCGCCAGAGGAGAGACTGGGCTGGAACGTGGACAGATTTAGCTTGGGCCTGCCTCCACCTCCCCGAGCTGGGGGGACTGTGGAATATCAGACAGCTGCTTGTCTGAAATGGGGGGTAAGGCTAAGGCTAAGCCTTAGATAAGGCTTTTCTTCCAAATTCATGTTCCACCTGGAAGCTCAGAATGTGACCTTAGATACAGGGTCTCTGCAGACATAAGCTGAGCTCATACTGGATCAGGGTGGGTGGTAAGTCTAATGACTGGGGTCTTTCTAAGACCACGTGAGGACACACAGAGGCACACAAGGAGGAACGCCCCATGAAGATAAAGGCAGAGGTCGGAGTAACATGCTTCCAAGCCAAGGAACGTTACAGATGGCTGGTGATGACCAGAACTGAGGAGACGCACAGGACAGGTCATCTCTCAGAAACTCCAGAAGGAACTGTCCTTGCTTTTGGACATCTGGCTCCAGAACCGTGAGACAATCCATTCCTGCTATTGTTGTTTTTTGTTATTTTTTTGAAGATGTTTTTTAATCTGAGAGAGAGACAGCGAGAGAGAGCATGAGAGGGGAAAAGGTCAGAGGGAGAAGCAGACTTCCTGCGGAGCTGGGAGCCCGATGCGGGACTCGATCCTGGGACTCTGGGATCATGACCCGAGCTGAAGGCAGTCGTTTAACCCACTGAGCCACCCTGGTGCCCCATTTCTGTTGTTTTAAGCCAACAAATGTGTGCTAATGGCATCCACAAGCACTGGTCCCATTCCTGCCTATCTGGTGCACAGAGGTGGACAGGGAGGGAGCAGAACCATCCTTCCCCGGTGTCCCATTCTAGCTCGGACCAACACTTGAAAAGAGGTAGGAAGGAGCTTCTTGATGCTTTGCTCAGCTTCTCGTGTCCTCTCTGGTGTCCATACTCTTGTCTCTAGCATCCGGGGAATACACATAACCCGGAAACTGGGGGACGGGCTGTAGGGCGGGCCAGGGGCAGGGCCTACACTGTAGGTTGGATGGGAAGAACGGTGTAAAAATGGCACCACTATCGGCACGCCTTTCGCTCTGTGTCACAGGCCTGTTCTCATGTAACTGCGTTGGACCCCTTCCCCATCAGTCTTACCAAATGGCATAGTGCCACGTTAATCAGAACAGAACCGTGTTTGTCCAGTGTTAGTGGGAACCACCACATGGCTTAGGACTCCCAGTAAAGCTTCTGGCTAACAACGACCCATGGGAAAAGGCAGCTCTGTCTGTCTTCTCTGACCAAGGGCATCAGATTCTTCCTCCTCAGCATCCCCGGAGTCTCACTGGTTGTGCCTACGGCGTCTGGCCATGCCGGCCGCTCCCTCCCCGAAACTCTGCACACCGGGGTTTCCATGGCCTTCTTCTTGGTCTGACTTCCCTGCCTCCTTACTTCGCTCTTCTTCTTCCTTGGGCTCTGAAATGCTGGAGATCCGGGTCTCTGTTCTGAGACCTGCCATTGCCCTCCTTTCCTCTTTTGGTGAAAACACCTACTTTTTTCTTCTGCAGCAGCTTCTGCTTAGATGTTCGCGTGGCTCAGACCTTGCCCGAATGAACCACTGTGTTCTGATGACCTTCAGGTTCAAACGTTTCAAATAGCCAAAGCTGAACTCAGGTCTCTAATGCTCTAGCTTCCGCAGTGAGTAGAGTGTTTGGGCGGTCCAAGCCGGAAGCAGGGGTGACCATCTTCGATTTCCTTGCCTCCCCGTCCCCTAGGCACTCCTGTGGCCGCAAGCCACCCCATCCCATCTCCTTTCATCATTGATCTCGATTTTGTCCGCCGAGCCCTTACTGGCCTCCTGGCCATCAGTCATTAGTGTGATCTACTTAATTAAAGGGATTTCTAACCATGTGCTTCCTGCTTCAATTCCTTCAGTGGTACCCACTGCATATAGGATAAAATACTCCTTTACACGGAATACAAGGCCCTTTTTGTCATGCCAGACACATGGTGGGTGTCCTGGAAATACCGATTAAATGGAAGAACTCAGCAGTGGTTTCCTACCAAACCGCACAGACTTACCCTGGGTCTTTGCTCCTATTAACCCACTGTCTGACTCCTCCCATCCACCTCCACTGGGCATCGCTGCCCCAGCCCCCCAGGGGGTGCCCGTCTCTAGCTCAATGTTATTACCTCCACTGTGTGACCTCAAGATGATCTTGTTACACATCTGTCTCTCTACACCAGCAGTTCTCAACCAGGGGTCCTACCCCCAGGCGACATTTGGCAATGTCTACAGATATTTCTGGTTGTCACACTGGCTGGGGTATCCTCTTGGTACCCCGAGGGGCAAGGTCAGGGATGCTGCCTACATTCTACACCGCACAGGAAGGCCTCCACAACAAAGAAGGATCTGATTCAAATGGCAGCAATCCTGAGGTTGAAAATGGCCGGTCTAGACACGCACGGGGTCCACATCTGCCCGTGTCCATACTCCAGGGCCTGCCCTGTGCCTGCCACACTGTAAGTCCTCAACACATGTTGGCTGAAGGAGTATCACTGCACCGTGCCCCAGCCTGAGGGGCACCCAGTGACATCTCCAAGCATGAGGCCCAGGCCACAAAGAAAGGCTGCCACTGTCTCTCGGCCCCTAGAATTGGTCAGCAGAGCAGGAGACAGCCCTTTGCAGAGACGCGGCTTCCTCCAGGAGCCAGGGCAGACATGACCAATTCAGCTAACAAGTTGCCAGGACTGTGATAATGTGGCCAGACAATGAAATTGGCCTTCTCACCAGCACCGACTGCCAGGCTGGTGGATACAAGGCTGTTAATCAGGCCCCTAATGGCAGCTGCAGAAAGGACAATTCTCCTGAGGAAAGAGAATGCTGGGGGCTCTCCCCTGTCCCATCAGAGATGGGTCTGAGGCTGGGCTCTGTCACTTCCCAGAAACGGAGGAAGAAGACCGTCACAGCCTGGGGTGGGGGTGGGGCCGGTGGGGGTCAGATGCTCTGTCATTAGCCCCTGGCTCCCCAAGGGTAAGGGGTAGACCAGTTAGCTCCTATGCCTTCAGCACCAGACTTTGCCCATACAGGCCCTTGATGAAGGCATTTAATGAAGAGGAGAATAAACAAAGGGCACTCTCTCCCCTTTCAGATTCTGCGTTGGTCCTTCTTGCCATCTCCCTGGATGTCCCACTTTGCTGTCACCTCTCTCAGCCTGAGCCATTCCCCCCAGCCCTTGGGGTGACCCTGATGCCCACACTGGATGCGGGCAGAGCGGCACTCCACTGAGCAAGGCACAGATCAGTGACTCCTTCAGTGTCCCCTTCTATTGGCAGTGCTGACGGGGCTGTGCCAGCCACCACATCCTGGCGCAGTTCCTCAGCCTCCCTGGCCCGGTGTCCCCGGGACCCAGGTGGGCATGGAGCCAGGGCACGCTCTGGGCCCCCACGGCCAACTTGGGCACATTGGCACGGTGGCTTGGCCCAGCTCCAGAGGCAGGCTGCCGAGCCCGGAAGGATGACATCCCCAGAGCAGGCGAGCACATCTCCTAGCAGTCTGTCTGGTCCCTGGGCGGTGGCCAGCAACACAGGTCTGTGTCCCCAGCAAGAGTGCAAAAGGTCTAGGAAACCCCAAGGCCCTGGACACAAGCCTCTAGGGGCCACACCCGGCTCGGAATCAGCATTCTCAACCATCGTCATAACCACAGGAGTCCGTCCGCTCACAAGCTCACGTCCCAGGGTGCTCTGTGCTGCTCCATGGGCTTCCCCAGCTCCAGATGCATCAGGCCCACAGGCCTGCCCTCCACCACGGACACCAACCAGCACCTCCTCCACGGGCCCCTCGGATCCCTGGGCACCTGTCAGCGGTAGGAACGGCCCAGCTCCGCCTCCAGCCTGCCCTCCAGCACCTTCCAGGAAGGGCCTCTCCGAGACTGCACCCCCAG
Organism: Enhydra lutris kenyoni; assembly: GCF_002288905.1. Lineage (NCBI taxonomy): Eukaryota > Metazoa > Chordata > Mammalia > Carnivora > Mustelidae > Enhydra > Enhydra lutris. The sequence continues at coordinate 869,025 of NW_019154141.1, read as the reverse complement.
AAGAAGGGTCATTATTGCTAATGCCTTTTCTCCCCCATCTGTTGTGATTGTTTACACTCCACTTGCTAATTAGAGACTAATTAGCTGGTGCTGAAATTCATCACTTTCCAAACACAACACGGCAGCCGGAGGAGCACAGCGATCTGGTAACATCTGCACCTCCGCTTGGAGCCAGAAGCCAAGGTGCCATTCTGCTCCTCCTGCTCCGGCTCCTCCCCCGCCCCTCCCCTCCTCCTCTGCCACCTCCTCCTCTTCCTCCTCCCTCCCCCTCTTCCCCAAAGCCCCAGAGGGCCTGGGGATACCTGCCCTTTGATTCGGTGTCCCAGCATGGCAGGGTGCAGAGCTCAGGGTCAAGACTCCGTGAATTCTCACCGAGCTGGTGCCTGAATGAGGACCCAAGTGTTGGTGGGACCAGGCCTGTGGTTGGGGTTGGAAGGAGGGCGGGACCGGAAGCTGCCCACCACTCAGTGGGGATGGCACTGGGTGGGGCGGGGTCTGGAGGGCGGGGTTTCCGGAGACGGGACCCCAGCAAGACTTTTGGGGTCCTCTGTCTGAGGTGTGGGGGAAGAGCGGGGTGTGGGGAGAACAGACAGGCAAGATGAAGTCACAAAGCCGGGGGCAGAAAGAGAAGCCCAGGGAGAGGGAGCGGGAGAAGGCAGGGCAGGGGGAGGCAGGAGGGTGGAGGGAAGGGGACTTGGCGCTGGCTCCCTGGTTCAGGGTGAAGAGGTGTGATTGCATCTGAGAGAAATCTCCGTGGCCGGTGGGCAGGCTCAATGGAAACCATCCATTTGCATGACAGCGGGCATCGGAGAGCCTGGGCCCTGACCTCCCTTTTTCTCATCTCAGAGAGAGAAGCTGCGATTCCCCAAAGTTCCGTTCTCCCAGGCTCGGGGGCTGTGGGGCCGCAGGGCCAGCTGCCCAACTCTTTTGCGTCCTCTGGGCCTCCCTGGGGACGGCTGCTGTATGCGATCAGCTGGCTGCGGGCCCGGGGGCCCACAAGCCTCCAAGAGGCAGGGTCTCCAGGCCCTGGTGTGAGGAACTGGGGTACAGGACAGTCTGGGACCTGGGGTGGGGAGAGTGGGACCTCATCTCTACCTGTCTCCTCGTGACATCCCCAAAGATGCTGCCAACCCTTGTAGCCCTGACCAAGGAACCACGGGTCACCTCAACTCAAAACCATCACCAGTGGGTCACAGACACCTGGGCTTGCTCTCACTGGTGTGCGAGCCCTCCCTGGAGAGAGGGTTCTGGGAGACCCTCTGCCACTTTCTTACTGTGTGGATTAAGGTACGCAGCACGACTTCTCTGAGCTTCTCTGCCCATCTGTAAAATGGGGCTGTTAACTCCTCACACATGGGGAGGGGGGTCTATAAGGACAAAGACAACGGTTTCCTCTTTTTAGCATGGTGCCTGGTCGCAAAGACAACCGGAGTGAGGGGCAGCGGGGGGCCTTCTCCGGCCTGGCTGCCTCCAGGAGAGAGCAGACCGTTTCCTTCTGTTTCCTTCTTCCCCTGCCGTCCCTTGAGCACCAGGAAAAAGAGAAAGGCCCCAATCTGTCGGGTTTGCCAAATTTCCATGCTCTAAACACTCCCAGCACAGCCAACTCCAAGCTCGTGATGGGACACCCTGAACAGCGACTGGGAAGAGAGGCAGTGATGAGCCCCAGCTCTGGCCCACCACCATCTGCACATGACCGAAGCAGGACCCCAGAGCAGAAATCTATTGGTGGGTCTGGCGGGGGCTGTTCTGGAACCTGGTCTGGGCTAATGAGTCCCGACACACAAGGCTGCTTGAGCGTGTGCCTTCGGCTCCGATGTGATCCTGGAGTCCCGCATGGAGCTCCCTGCTCAGCAAGGGGTCTGGTTCTCCCTCTGACCTTCTTCCCCACTCATGCTCACTCGCATTCATTCTCTCTCCTTCTCTCAAATAAATAAATAAAATCTTAAAAAAAAAAAAAAAGGAAAAGAAAATGATACGTGGGGCCCCATCTCCAGAGTGCCTGATTCAGCAAGAGAATCTGCATTTCTGACAAGTTCCCACTGGTCCGGGGACTGTGCTTTCAGAAGCACAGGCCCGGGAGGACTCAGAGACCCTTCTCTAAGCCCAGGAAAGGCTAGGACTTGATTTTGTGTTTGCCTTCCACACCCCAGTCTAATTAAGAGACAATCACAGGCCTTGGGAGTAGAGGTCCCACCTCCCACCTTCCCCTCCATGCCCTCCAAGCCCTCCTAGGTGCTGTGTGCCACCTGGGCACCCCCACCCTCTGAAATAGGGCCAGATGTGATATTTGTTCAGACAAGGGGAGAATGGCCTAGGGAGGCCCCAGAGAGACAGACACCCCCACTCCAAACTAATGAGGGGTCACAGAGTCACTCACCACCTCTTCTCTGCTTCCTCCCACCCAAGACCTATAGGGGTGTCCCCTCCAGGAGCAAACTCAGGGGTACAATACTAGTTCCCAGCTCCTACCCTGCCCTCGCTGGGGGCAGGTGGCCAGGGGCTGCTGGGGCCTCTTTGATGTTGGAAGATGATGAACAGCCTGCAGGTGACTGTGCCTAGCCCCCTGCTCGTCCTGGTCCCTACCTCCCCCTTCCTGACACTCTAATCCCTCCCAAAGGGATCAAGCCTGCCCCAGACTTTATTTACATAATGGGGATAGGGAGGCCTCCAGAGAGCTTGGAGGGCAGCTGGGGTGGGGGCAGGAGGGCAATCTGGGGGTGCCCCTGAGGCTTTGCAGATAGGGGCTGGACCTTGGATGGGTGCCCGCCTGAGCGGGCAGCCTGGGAGAGCAAGGCCTGTGCATGCGTGTGTGCACACGCGCTTGTGTCCGGATGTTCAGTTAATGCTCAGCTCCAGATATTAATCCCTTTTCATGCAAAGAGACGACGGATCGTAAGCCCCGAGAAATCAAACTGAAACGCGGCCAGCCTCCCGCCCCGCTCCCCTCACCCGGGCCAAATGGACCCGCCTGTTAACAAGGGAGATAAACGGAGAGGCCATCAAAGCAGATTTTCAATCTGTCCGTGATTTCGCTCTGGGGCCTTCAGAACTCCGCGGCTCCCCTCCTCCTGCCCCAACCACTGCCTCCTGTGCCTCCCATTCTTTCTCCACTTTGTTCCCCAGCCCCCATGCTTTTATCTGCCAAACTTGGATCTATTGACCCCACTCGGAAGGGCTCCTTTTTATCGGCTCCAGATCTGATAATGGAGAGCAGGAGGCGGGGTGGGGGGGGGTTGGTAGAAGGGGCGGAGAGGGTGGCCATGGGGCCTGGAGGGTGGGGGCTGGCAGAGAAAGGGAGGTTTGTTTCTGGGGGGAGAAGGGTCTTCTCCTCTAGTGGACCGAGGCCTAGGCAGGGGGCTCGTGCCCATGGGGGGCGAAGGAAGACAGAGAAACCCACCAAGGGAGGGGAAAAGGTCTCTAAACCCGGGTAGAGCCCTTCTCAATGTGCCAACCCTATGGCATCTTTCCCTGGTGCACTGACGCAGTTTCCCTCCTTAAATTCCTTCTGCCCCTCTCTACTGTTTGCCAGGAAGCACCTAAACCCATTATTATGAGTATAAATGACTGTGGGGGAGAAAAACCCAGCATCCCCATTTATGAACATGCCCCTGGCTGCAGAGAAGGGAATGGAGATGTGGGCCTGGCCTGCCCACCCCCCCCACCACCCAGCAGAGGGTACCTGCTGCTGCGTGAGCTCAGCCCCACTGAACCCTGCAGGCGCGTGGCTTATTCCCACCCCAGCGGTGAGGGATGCTGAGGCAGATATGGTGGCCTGAGGACAATCAGCTGATACCTGGGTGATGAGATTCGTAACACCTGGGATGCTGGGCCTGGCAGGAAGGGGTCAGTGAGCACTGGGGGTGCAGCACACACGTCCCAAGTGGGTGCCATGACTGTGCCTTTTATACTTAGAGAAACTCAGGCACAGATCGGAGAAGCAGCTTCCCGAAGTCATGCTAATCACCGGCAGTCCGGCTCCCAAGTGGGCAGCCCCCGTACCAGGCTCCCAGCGTTTCTCCTTTGCTGACACCTCCCCCCACACTTTCTCCCTTTGTCTCTCTGTCCCCTTTGAAAGGGATCACTGAGGGCCTTCTGCCAGAAACTAGTCCTGTGATGCTGGGGCCTTGGGGCCTCAAACCAGGATTCTGGTTCTAAAATGTGCAAGGATAGCTTTCTTAGTAAATACGTAAGTCAACGTGCACTGGTGACACGTGAGAAGAGCACAGCCCAGGGAACCACCTGCTGGCCTCCTAATGAATAAAGTCAAACAAGGTCAAGCTCAGGAACAGCCAGGCCCCCCACTGGGGCCACCTCTTCTCAAATATAAAAGACTGGGGTTGTGGGGGGAACTTTGGTCATGGTGTCCCCATTTCCCGGATGGGGGAACCAACCAGCAGAAGCACACTGGGCTAGATGCTGGGCCTCTGGGCCACCCCCTTCCCCACACCTCCAACCCTGACATGCTCCGGAGGCCTCCTCCTCGTTGCTCTAACCTCTGGTCTCGCCGCATACCCCGGGTATGCTCTCTGGAGCAAAGCGATCCCCCCCAAGAAGAAAGGGGCTGGTGATCTCAGAAGGAGGCCAGAGAGAGGACAGGTGGGGCGGCCTCCACCATCCTGAACACCGTCCACGCTTCCCTGCCTCACTTCCTCCTCAGCCCCAAAGAGGAGAGAGGAGGCCGCTTCTGCCCCTTCCCCTCCAAATCTCCCCCAAGAACTAAGGAGAAGCCTCGGGGACATTTCCTTGTCGCTTGAAATTTGTCTGGCCATCACTCACTGGACAAGCCGAGCAGGCCTCTTACGGAGGAAAAACAACCATAAATGGGAGAATGAGAAATCACTCGTTTGTCATCAAACGGAAGTGAAGTCTAAGGAAAGCAGCCCCTCAGGGCCAGGCAGGGTCAGCGGGAAGGAAGGGAGATTAAACACTTGGCCTGCCCGCCTGCCTTAGATCAACCCGGCTCTGCTGAGCACGGCCCACTCTGGGAGGGGGTGCTGGGGATGCCGTCCGGTCCGTCCGGGAGGGGAGGTGGCAGAAGCTGGGGACCTGGTGGGCGCTAGCTGCAGGGGGCAGAAATGGCACAGCTGGGCCCTCAGGTCACGGCCCTAGGGTTACAAAGCCTTTTGCCTGGGTGGGAGTAAGAGTCCTGTTAGGGGTGGAACTGTGTCTCCAGGAGACAGAGAGCCTCAAGGCCCACCCCAGTACCTACGACTGTGACCTTATTTGGAAACGGGCCTTCTACAGATGTAAACAAATTAAAATGAGATCATCTGGGCAGGTCCTCACCCAGGTGCCCTTACAAGAAGAGGGGAATGTGGACCCAGACACATGGGTTGGAGGCCACGTGACTTCAGAGGCAGAGTCTGGGGCTGGCGGGGCGGGGGCGGTGGGCAGCCGTGAGCCAAGGACCTCCAAGGGCTGCCCAGCAACAGGGAGGAGGTGAGACAGGAGTCTATCCAGGTCTCAGGGGACCGAGGCCCTGCTGACACCATGAATTCAGACTTCTGGCTTTCCGAACCGTGACACTAGAAAGTTCTGCTGTTTTGGGTCACACAGCTCGTGGTACTATGATATGGAAGCCCCAGGAAACTCCTAGGAGTCCCGGGAGCATAGTCTGTCCTCGACCCGATTCTCCAATAAACTCTGAGCCCAGTCCACTCCCCTGTTTCCCACCATCTCAATCCTCCCACCGCCCCGCAGCTCCACGTCTGGGCGTGTGCTCCAGAGCGGAAGGCAGGAGCTCGGAGGTGTGAGCACACCCGCAATCCCAGCAGCCGAGAGCTGCCAGCGATCCAAAACGCTCATCGATGGGTGAGTGGGTAAAGAAAATGTCATCTGTCCGTATGACGGGATATCATTCAGCCCCTAAAAGGAAGGAACGGACACCTGCTAGCCTGAGGACGTCACGTTCCGTGAAATAAGCCCTTCCCGGAAGCACAAGAGCCGCGTGGGTCCGCTCACACGACGTGGCTACAGCCGTCACACCGCGCAGACGGAGAGGACAGTGGTGGACGCCCGGGCTGTGGGGGAGGGAACGGGGAGCTAGGGTTGATGGGGACGGAGTTTCGGCTGGGGAAGACAAGAAAGGCTCTGGGGGTGATGGGGGGAACAGTGCCAGGTCAGCGCGAGTGGGCTCAATGACTCTGACGTGGCCACGTACCAAGTGGTTGAAATGGAGACTACCCTTCCTGTGGCGAGCTTCTGTACGGGGTGTAACTGTGCAATCACTGTGCTGTACACCCAGAACTAATATAATAACGTATGGTGATTCTACTCCATTTGGGGGGAAAAAAGGATAAAAGTAGTAAATTTTATGTTATGTGTATTTTTACTCCACAAGAATTTTTCTTTTCAAAAACCCCGCCTTCCCACAGCTCCTGCTGCCCTTGGGAGTAAAACCAGAACCTCTTTCTGTGGTCTGGCACAGAGAAGGTGCCCAGTGAACAAAGCAGTGATGGATGGACAGATGGAAGGATAGAAAGATAGATGGATGGATGGCTGGATGGATGGATAGATGGATGGATGGATAAAACCATAGACGGATGGATGGATGGACAGATGGATAGATAGATGGAAGAATGGATGGACGATGGATGGAAGGATGGACAGACAGATGGAGATGGATGAACCAATAGATGGATGAATGGGTGGACAGATGGGTGAATCATTCCACTGAAGGATGGAAGGGTGGAAGGAGGGGCCAGGGCAGGAGGCAGGTGCCCAGCAGCTCCCGAGCTTGTTGAATTACAGCAAGGGCAGGCGTTTCAAGGCTACTTCTCCAGCACTGGGCTGGGCTGCCTGTAGCCGCCGTTGAACTCTGACCAAGCCCTTCAGGAACCCCTCTGGTGGGCAGGCCTTGGGGGGATGACACAGACACGGCCCTGGGCACACAAGTGGACATGGGCATAAGGGGAGACCCACAGTCTCCATCCAACACACACCTATGACAGGCTGGGCCCCTTCCGGGGCTTCACAGTTTCCCACACAAAGCTGAGGCTCAGATGAGCCTGGGGCTCACAGAGGTCAGGGGTTCGGTCAGCAAGACCCCTGGTGAGCAGCTGCCGAAATGGGGTGCAGCCAGGGCCCCCGCTCCCAGCTACCAGGCCGTCCTGCCTCCCGCACTCCCAGCAGCCTCGCTACACAGTCAGGAATCAGACAGACACAGAGGCAAGGTCCAGGGGAACATCACTGTGTCTGGGGCACGCACAGGTTCAAGTTAGATACAAATCTGAGACCAGAAATGGAGAGACCTCTCGCTCGGTCCCAGTAGAAGCGAGCATTAGGGGGCAGTGGTGCTGAAGGAACCTCTTATTTTGGGATAGGTCCAGATTTAGGAAGAGGGTTCCCACTGAGGCCACACCCAGCTGCCCCCAGGGCTCACACCTTGCATCACGAGGGTACAACTGTTGAAACTAAGGGACCAACACTCCACAATGTCATCTACATAAACTACTAAAGTTCTTTTCCAGGGTTTCCCGCACATCCTCTTCCTGTTCCAGGATCCCGTCCAGGACACCACACTACGCTTGGTGGTCACATCTCCTTAGGCAGCTACAAACTGTGACAATTTCTCAGATGTCCCCGTTTCGGATGAGCGGATGGTTTCCATGACCTCAGGTATCTACAGAAGGTCCCTCAGCAAGGGTGGTAGGGTTTGGGGAACTCTTTAAAGACCGGTGGGAAGGAACACTTGACACACACGTGTGCGTGCACACACACACACACAGAGTCACGCACACCACAAACCAAATGAACCGGCTTCTTTGTGTCTAGCTCCCATCCCTCCCGCCGCAGGGAAGAGACGGCTGTAGGGTTCATGGCGCTCTACCTTAGATAATGTCTCTGATGTCCCTCATGGAATGTGACCCTAGGTATGACATTTAGTATAGCGCCCATGCTAGAGACGAGGACAGGGCCACGAGCTGCCAAGGTTCTGCTTGAAGACACTCATCCCTGGTAGCAGAGTCCCAGACTCCGGCCCCAGGCCGGGCTCCTTCCCTGCACCCCTCTGCTCCGTGGGACTTCACCTAACCCTCAAGTCAAGCCCGGTCTGGGAGGTAGGGGATGAGCAAGTAAGGCCAGTGTAGGGGGCAGGGTCATCCCTCCGAGCCCCTGCCCCAGCCCCAGCTGGAGGGGCCAAGCTCTGGCTGCCAGTTCACGCCCCAGCCCCTACCGCACAAGCCCGGTACACAGCAGTGCTGTGCGGTGCCGGCTGAGTGAGATGTCAATGGACACCCTCCAGGTGCCCTGCGAGCTGCTGCCCAGCCCTCACTGTGGGAACCCTCTGCTCCCAGCCCAGGTGGTGTGGGCACCTCAGAGCTGCCGGGAGGGCAGCACTGGCTGGGGACTGGCCGGAGGGCTGGGGGTCCGGGGGTGCCAGGGAAGGGGGATCTGGAGGGGTGGGCCGCAACATGTACAGAGGCCACTGCCCAGGGCTCTGTGACCCTCCCAGAGACACCAGCTGTCCTGCTGGCAGAGTGGACACAGAGGTGTGGACAGTCTCCACTTTGTGGATGGCACGGGAAGGACCTGAGCGAACCCTGACCACGAACTTAGCAGGTGTGGCACGCTGCTGGCTGGTTCACACTCACTGCCTTCGCCATCTCCCCCTGTATCGGCAGGCGACGCCCACAGCCCCCATTTCACACACTGGGGGCACCGAGGCCCGCCTCGTCCCTCGGCCCGCCCTCCCTGTCTCTCCCTGCTGGCTGTGCGTTTCTCCTGGCGGACCTACCTTCCTGATTTAGTCTGCTTTTGTTTGATTTGATAGGAAAATGAGCTTTCCCAGAATGCCTAGCGGCAGAGGGAAGGGGGTGCACGGTGGCCCCGTGCTGAGTGACAGGAAGACGCGGACGTCGCATTCAAAGCAGCCTGTCACTAACGAATCCACCCACGGAACACTTGGGCTGTGTTTAGACACAAGAGTAAGATCCTAGACAACCGGGCTCGTGATTTGGTGGAGATCGAGTGGGGCTTGGAGTCTGAGATCTGGGGTGTTAAGTCCTGGTCTGTGCTTACCAGGTGCCCTTAGGATAGCCCCCAACCTCTCTGAGCGTCTGTGACTAAATTATGACAAGTGCATCTCTTTTAGGGGGCGTCGTGAGACGGTGAAGCTCCTTGCAAACCGTCAAGTGCCAGACAGTTGGAAGGGTGTATGCCTGGATTCTCAGCATCCGGGAGACTGAGCCCCCCTGACGGTGGAGGGGTCGGGGCTCTGGGCCTCTGGACTCTGGGTCTCCATCCCCACGCCTGCAAGGGGCCTGAGGCTTGCAGAACCATGATATGGTGATTCTCTTTAGGATATAAAATATCAAATAAAATTATGTATAGAAGCCTCGGCGTGGCGGGAGGCGTGCAGGTGAGGGACTCCGAAGCCTCATTAGCTTGGTGGGAAATTGCCTATGACCACAGGAGGCACCAGGGGACGAATGCACCCCCACACATGCCCAGAAGTCATGCCACTCATTAGACTCCACACTCGCTCTGAGCCCCCCAGAGGGCACAGCCCCAGGGTCCACGGCCTACAAGTGCGGTGGGGCCGGCGTGAGCTCCGGGTGGCGGGCCACATGTCTCAGGATGGGACAGGCACGTCCCCTTTCTAGGGCTTAGCCTCCTTGTCTGCAAATGAGGAGGGACCTGACGATCCTTCCTAGAAGTTTTCGTTGCTTCTGTGATTTTATGAGTAAGTTTAAGCAGTTCACTGAGGGCACTGGCGAGGAAGGAGCCCCTGCATTCTTTTTCCTGTCCTCCTATTTAGGACTTGGGACTCCAAGGGATGTACAGGGAGGGGATGCAGTGGGAAGCAAGCTTGGGGTCAAGGGCAGTGATGTTGCCTGGCCTGAGCCAGCTCTCACCGTCCCTCTTGGGTATGGTACTGGGGGGACGTGTCCTTCCTGTGTCCCTAGAGGAGGCTGCTGGTGGGGCGTAGGGGTCAGCAGACACCCAACAGTTGGCAAAGGATTCCCATTCCCAGGACAGATTTCCCACACAGTCCATTCCCCACCCTAACCCCGGCCCTGGAGTGTAAAACCAGAGCCCAGGGTCAGCAGCAGTCAGTCAGATTCTCACTCTCTGCCCCCACAACACAGAGAACCGCCCTGCAGAGGTGAGGAGCAGGTTCCCCAAACCTTTCCCCGCCATCCATGCAGGAGTTACTATCACAGAAGATGATATGGGGTGGGAGGCACATCTGGACGCAGAAGCGGCCGTGCACCTGACCCCAGAAAGAGCCACTGGTTCAGGCTGATGGGAAGGGCCATACTCGGTCCGCTCCCCTGCCCTCTGCATGGGCAGAGGCTAGAGACAGGGTCAGCCGGCCTCCTGCCACCTTCCCACCAGCTTCCAGCAGAAACTGAGGGTCCAGGACACAGGCCCATCCTCCAAGAGCCCCAGGGCACGAGGGGAAGGAGGCATCCTCTGGACTCCGGGCACTGGCCTTCAGCAAGCACGGACTGGGCGCCTCCTGGGTGAGGCCACTCCTGGGACCCACGGGACCACCATGGGCCACCTGCTTGCCATGGCCCAGGCCACATGCAGTGCTTTGAAGCTGCAGGTGGAGAGAACCCTCCAGGGGACACAAGGAAAGCTCCATGGAGGAAATCACACTTTAGCACCGTCTTCAAGAGGAACGGAAAGGTGAGCAAAGGTGGGATATGCATGGGATGTGTTTGGAGAACGGGAGGTCCTGGTCCTTCAATGCAGCAGGAGGTCAGGGCATCTGGAGACTGGGAGATGCAAAAGGTCTGTCCCGTAATGACGGTCACCTGCTCTTCACAGAGAGGCGCTCCACTTTTTTTGCTCTCCCTGAACTCCCTTAAATCCACACAACAAACCTGGAGGCTGCCTGGCACCCTCACCCTTCAGGCTGAAGCTTTGCTGACCTCCTTCAAAGCCTCTCCTGCCCCTCCCCAGCGGGTGGCCTGGGGTCTGTCCTGTGTGTTCACTTAGCTTCCTCTCTTCACCCGTCACTGTGTCATCGCCAGAGTCTGCAACGGGATCTGGAACGGAGCAGGTGCTTCTCTACTGGATGGAGGGAGGGAGGGTGGAGAGAAGGACGGACAGACGGATGGACGGACAGATGGACAAGTACGTGGGGAGATGGATGGACAGACAGATGAACAAATGGATGGATGGATGGATGGATGGATACATGGATGGGCAGAGGGTGGATAATGGATGGACGGACGGATGGATGGATGGACAGATGGAGAGGTGTATGGATGATGTATGCATGCTTGGATCAACTGATGGACAGAGGGATGGGTATGTGGATGGTCCGATGAGTGGGTAAGTGGATGGATGGATGGAGAGATAGAAGGGTAGATAGATGATGTATGCATGGATGGATGGAGACACCTACAGTCCCAGAATTACCATGTCACACCATGCCAAGAATCATGCCAAGAACCACCTCAGATACCATCTAATCCTCATCTCACAGGTAGACAACAGAGACTCACCAGGGGGGAAATGGCTCATGTGAGACTTGGAGCACATCGGGGGAACAGCCAGAGTCAGAGCCCAGATTCCCATGCCAAGGCCTCTCAGTTGCCCAGGACCCTGGGGCAGTAGGTCTCTAGCAGGTGGGAGTGAGTCAAGGTCACAGCCACTGATCCAGCTCACCCATTCTCCCTCCTTGTCCTTCTGCAGAGAAAGGTCTCTGAACCCCACATCCTCTTCTCAAGGCCGGATGTCACACCCTCTAGGTCTTGTTGGGGTTCCCCTCCCCAAGATACCTCCGACTTTGGGGAGGGAGATGCAGAGAGTGCACCCCTACTGGGACCCCCAAACTTCCTGCTCTTTCTTCCCCAGCTGCCCACCCACCCGCTGTGTGCCAGCCCCGGGAAGGGGCCTCTGGAGAGCTGACCCTGCCATCCTCTCAGTGAGACTTTCTCTTTAATTCATTAATGTATGTGCACTAGAGATGGTGGGGCATACTGGGAACATGGGGGTGCAGGGAGGAACACGGACCAGGGAAGGGACCGAAGGCACTAGGACACTGAGCTCAAGAGGCTCTTGCTTCAAGTGGGCAAAAACCCCAGAAGCAGAGAATCCCCCTCCACCACACACTGTCACCCCAGTCCCCAGCCCCAGAGGCTGACACAATGTCCCACTGGGAGGTGGTCAGGGGACAGCACTGCCACTTCCTGCTGCTCCCCCAACCTGATTAGTGCCAATTAACAGCAAGCCCCGCTGAGCAGGATAATGTGACCACCAGCTGCTGGGGCGGGGGTGTCCCTCAGCTCTGCAGGGCTGCCCGAAGGACACCAGCCCAGCTGTTTGGACTGGTTCTGGCCTTGTTCTTCCCGGGCCTCACTCCCCTTTCCGGAGGGGAAGGCTGCCCCCATCCCTTCCCGAAAGCTGGGGCTTTCCTATAACCCACCAGGGAGAGGCCCCAAAGGGATTCTCACCTGGTGAGTCTGAGTGGGCTTTGGGAACAGCCTCAGGGCAAGGAGGGGGTCTCTGAGAGGGGCACGGGGGTCGCACTCTTCTGCCTGTACGGACTGGGCTGGGCCAGATAAGTGTTCTGGAGGAGACAGGCTGCGGTGTGGGGTGCTCACGTGACTCTGGACTTAGAGGAGTCGGGCCCCTGCCAGGGACCCGGACCCACCTCAAAGATGACAGCTGTCAAGGGAGCAGACAGGCCACAGACTGGGAGGAAGTGTCTCCAAAGACGCATCTGCTGAAGGACCGTGATCCAAATTACACAAACAACTCTTAAAACTCAGCAACAGGAAAACTAACAACCCAATTAAAAAATGGGCCAAAGACCTTCACAGAACCCCCACCCCCGCAAAAAGACAGACGGACGGCGGGTAAGCACGTGAAAAGATGCCCCACATCCTCTGTCATCAGGGAAACGTTAATGAAAACAACCATGCGATCCAGGTACAACACGCCCACCAGAATGGGGGAAATCCAGAACGCCGGCCCCACCACCCGCCGGGGAGGACGGGGAGCAGTGGCGAGAGCGTTCGTGGCTGGTGGGAAAGCAAAATGGTGCAGCCGCCTTGGAAGCCAGCTGGGCAGTTTCTCACTAAACTCAGTGGACTCCTGGCATGTGATCCGGCAGAATCATTATCGTGAAGAACCCTGGTATTCAGGTAAAGGTGTTGAAAACTTAGGTCCAACCGAACCCTGCACATGAAAGTTAGAGCAGCTTTAATCATAATCATTGAAATCTGGAAGCAACCAAGATGCCCTTCAGTAGGCAAATGGACGAGCCCACTGTGGTCCATTGAGGCGATGGAGTATTATTCAGGGCTAAAAAGAAATGAGTTATTTAGCTATGAAAAGATATGGAGGAACCTTAAATGCGTATCACTACATGAAAGAAGCCAATCTGAAAAGGCTACGGAGTGTATATGATTGTATCTAGATGACATTCTGGAAAAGGCAAAACTATGGAGACAGTAAAAAGATCAAAGTTTGCAGGGGGGAGGGAGAGGGAGGGATGAACAGTGGGGCACAGAGGATCTGGAGGGCAAACTACTCCGTGTGTTACTGACACGGCGGATGAAGGCCATGAGACATCTGTCCAGACCCATACGATGGACAAGACCAACTGTGAACCTGAGCGTGAACGAGGGCTTCTGGGTGATAATGGCGCATCCACGGAGGTTCACGGATTATAACCAGTGTGCGTCCTGACTCAGGATGTCGATATAGTGGGGAGACAGTGGACGTGTAGGGGCACAGGGCGCATGGGACCTCTCGGTACTTATTGTTCCATTTTGCTGGGAACCTAAAACTACTCTAAAATAAAGTCTTCATTTTAAAAAGATGCCAACTGGAGAGAGGTTGGGGAAAGTGGCCAAGAAAATGTTTCAGGCAAGGGTTGGGGGGAGTCCTAAGGGAAGGAAGAGGGAGGGATGGGGGAAGCCTGGGTCCTCACCCTCCCCTCCCCAGACTCGGGTGGGGGCAGGCTGAGGTGCTGCGCTCAGTCCTTCCCTCTCTCTCTCATGGCAGGCAGAGAGGAAAGAATCAATTAACTGATTAGGGCTGGCATGTCTGCGAACATCGCTCCCGGGACTAGACAGGCCTGGCAGCCAGTGGTGGTTTAATGGCACTTTTGCTCTGACATGACACCCGGGCCAGCAGCTTCTTCTATGGCACAAGACCCGCTTAAAGATGGAGGGAGGCACGGTGGGGCCGGCTCCCCAAGGCAGAGGGGCAGGGGCAGAGTGGGAAGACAAAGGCAGGTGTTCGTTGCTGGGCCACCTCCCGGGTCAAGACTCAGGCCACATTTATGCTGTCTGTCCCTGGGTAACCAGAGCGGGGCACATCAGTGTTGGCGGGGAGACCCGCTTCCAGCCTCTGAACCCTGGGGCCCTTGTGGGTCTGTGGAGGCCCCTTGCCTTCCAGTTCTCATACTCCAGGATCTGTGATTTTGAGTGAGATTCACATGTCAGAATCTATCGATTGTTTTTTCTTTTTTAAAAGATTTTATGAGAGAGAGAGATGGAGACAGCGCAAGGGAGAGAGTGGAGGCAGAGGGAACAAGCAGATTCCACACCCAGCGCAGAGCCCGACACGGGGCTCGATTCCACGACCCTGAGATCACAACCCGAGCTGAAATCAAGAATCGAATGCATAACCGACTGATCCCCCCCAGAAGCGCCTGGACTGTTTTCAAATGCCCGCCCACTCAAGGGTGTCTCACACCGGAGAACAGGACTGCTCAGAGCGGGGCAGGCATCACCTCTGGTCATAGAGCTTAACAGGGGCACAGCAGGGACACAGACCCAGTCCCTCAGTCCCACCACAGCCACCAGCCTGGGCTGTCTCCTGGGGCCCAGGTGCTCACCTCCCCACCCCCTTGGCATACGCTTCCCGGACAGTCTGTCCAGCCGTGCTGGTCTCCTGCCCACCTTAGGGGACCGAGACTGGTTTCTTTTGGACACAGCTGCTGAGTGAAGTAGCCAGTCCCTCACATCCACCCCCCCGGAGGCCTGGAAAGGAGGCAGAATCTGGGCTTGGTTGGGTAAAAGACTCCGAAGCTACAGTGACCATTAAACCGGTGGTGGGGGGAGGGAGCACAATCCTGTCTATGCTTCTTGTATGACATGGGCTCAGACAGGGCAGGTCTGTAGTGAGGGGAGCCCCCAAAGAGTGCCGATGGGGGATGGGGCTCAGCTGGTCTCTGCATCCCGTTCCCCTCCAGGCCGGGCGTGCCTGTACCACCATGGGACAGCAGAGGCCATGAAGTTGTTCCAAAAGGCTTACTGGTCTCCTGCAGGTTCTTGGTCAGAAGGGAGAGAAAGGAAAGGACACACATATTTTGAGCCATTCAGCATGCCAGAGACTGTGCTGTTTGCTGTTTACATTATTTTAATTGCAACTGACCAGATAATTTGAGATGTTATTGGCCCATTCTGTAGAGTGAGGAAACGGAGGCTCAGAGTACTTAAGTCACGTGCCGCGTGTCGCCGAGCGAGGAAGTGGCCATGGTGATATTCATGCCTGGGGCCTGTGCCCTCCCTGCGCCCCAGAGCTTGCAGGATTCCAGTGATGCTCCCACCGGGGGGGGGCAGAGGCCCCCGATGCTTGGCCTTGGTTTTCCATGCCTCCCCGAGCGGCCGCTCCTGCCAGCGCAGCGTCATGCCTAGCGTCCGAGCAGCTTCCTCGGACGGGGCGATCACACCCCCTAGGGCAGGCACATAATCGCCATCTTATTTTGGAATATTCTGGAATACTGACCCTGATGCCCAAGGTCCACGGGGCACGGACACCAGGAGTGTCGGGTTTTGTCTGCCTGCCACTCTCCTATCAGCTCTCCACAGCCCAGGCTTGCTGGGCTCCTGGTGGCTGCCTCACTGCACTCCGAGGGCCATGTGCCTGTTCCCTGGGGAGGATGTGTCTGGGGTGGACACGGCCTGGGGCCTGGCCCTGTCCCGGGGACCCTGGAGGGAGATCAGGCTTCCCTTTCACCAAGCAAATATCTAGCTTTTGTGTGACTGAAGCCTCTGCCCATACACTTGGCTCTGCTGCCGTCCGGAGCTGGGCTAGTCTCGGGCAGCCGCCTCCTGGCCTCAGGGACGGGCCCAGATGCCCCGAGATGTGTCACACACACACCAGCAGCTGTTGCCAGCTTCCCCTCCTCAGCACCCCGGCCTTCAGGGATGACCCCAGTTCCCTCCTGAAGAGACACATCAAGGACTCCCGTCTCCGTGATGCCATCAGCCTTCTCATTGTTCACAGAGACACTGGGCGCCAGGAGCCCCAGCCCAGCCTGGCTGCCGGCTGATAAAGGAACGATTTCCCTGCCAAAGGGGGAAACCAGCAAGCGGCAGTCTTCCTTGGTGATGAAGCTCTGAGGCTGACAGGAGGAGCGGAGCAGGGGAGCAGGAAGGGAGCAAAGGAGAGACGATGGGAAGAGAGGAGTGGCCCTCTCCACCAGGCAGCCTTCTCTGATTACTACAGAGCAGGGAGCCAGCCACCGGAGGCCAGTTATTGCTGGAGAAAGCTTCCTGCAGCATTATCACTCGGGACTCTGAGGGTGCTCTTTGTCCTTTAGCTTGTACTTGATTAAGTAATTTTTACTCAAGTAATCGAAACTCAAAGTTTCGATCCTTCATTCGTTCACCCAAAAACCATTCTCTGGGAGCCTAGCAAGTGCAGGGCACTGTGAGCGAAGGCTCAGCCCCTGCCCTCACTTTGTTCACCGACCAGGGGAAGAAGGTGAACACACAGAGGATCTGGATAAGGCACTCTGTAGTGCTACTGGGGGGCCAGGAGGGTCAATCAGCCTGGAGGCATCAGGGAAGGCTTCCTGGAAGAGAGGGTATCCAAGCCCTGAAGGACAGGTGGGAGTCAGCCAAGCAGAGATGGGGGCATGCTTTAGAGGGAGTGGAGGCACGCGCCACCGGAGGCCAGAGGGAACATGGCAGGTCCCAGTTGCTAGGGTGTGCGGTGGGCAGGGGGGCAGGCAGGGATCAGGGGACAGTCTGAGGAAGGGGGGCTCAGGAGGTAGCTGAGTTAATGGGAAAGCAATAACGGTTTTAGCAGGTGACAGACCAGATTCCTGCATTGGGAAGATCATTCTGGTGGCAACGTGGAGACTGGACAGGGGAGACCAGCCGGGCCACTCTGACAACGAGCAGGGAGGGAGGTGGCGGTGGCCACATGGAGATGCGCGCGGAGAGGACAGAGACAGGCGCATGAATTCACGACCCCTGGGAGGTGAAGAAGGTAGAACGGAAGGTGTCTGGTGACTGGCTGGAAGTGGCCCGAGACGGAGGAGGGCTTCTGGCTCAACCCCCCCGAAACAGGGAACCCCAGAGACGGGGCCCGCCCGGGGAGGGAGTTCACATGCTCTTGCCTGGCACGCTGCAGCTGGCTTGCACCAGTTCCCAAAAGCTCACCCTGCACCCCTCTTCCCAGCTCTGTGCTCAGTAATGTCAGGGTGGTGGCCTGATGTCGGCCACGGTGGGCCATGTACGCCACAGAGACTGGCAGATGCACCAATGAGCCCAGGGTCGGCTGACGACATTCAGCAGTACAGCGCGGCACGGTCCCTCCGCTCTACCTTCAAGTGGCAGGAAGACAGCGGGAAGGTGGACAACGGCTCCGTGCTCAGGAGGGTCAGCTGGGCGAGATAGGGCTTATTATTATTACTATTATTATTTTAGGGAGGGAGGGAAAATGACAGGGAGGGGGAGAGGGACAGAAGGGCAGGGGAGAATCTTTTTTTTTTTAAAGATTTAATTTATTTATTTGACAGGGAGAGAGAGATGGGGGAAAGGGAACACGAGCAGGGAGAGTAGGAGACAGAGAAGCAGGCTTCCTGCTGAGTAGGGAGCCCGATGCGGGGCTGGATCCCAGGACTCTGGGATGAAGGTAGACGCTTAACGACTGAGCCACCCAGGCGCCCCGGGAAGGGGAGAATCTTAAGCAGACTCTGTGCCCAGATCCTGGGTGAGTTTTCCTTGCTTGACTGTAAGCTATCTGAGGATGAAAACAAGTGTCTAACTCATGGCCTTCCCCCCAGCGCCCTGAGAGTGCTGGGCAAACAGGAGCGACTCTGAATGTTTGGCAAATGAAGGAACGAGTAAATGAAAGAATGAACAAGGGAATGAATGAGTACATGCGTGCACCTGTGCCCCTCTATGGGTGGGCTGCGGTCTTAGACTCTATGCACCCGGAATCCCTGGACTCGCCAGAGTGAGGGGCCAGCACAGGCTACTCAGTAAGTCTCCTGGAAGACGGTCAGGAAGAGGACTGGGCAAAGAAAGGCACAGGACAAGGGTCCTCACTGTGTGACCTTGGGCAAGCTACAGAATGTCTCTGAGCCTCAGTTTTGTCAATCTATCAAACATGGATGATGATTCCTACTTCGCAGGGTAGAGAGAATTACACAGGATAAGGTGAGAGTCCTGGCACATAGTAGGTGCTCAGCTAACACCCACCCTCCTGCTGTTCTGTACCGTATCACTGGGGGACTGCGCCCTCTGCTTCTGGGGTGCCAGGTCAACGGACATTTTGCTGCACCATCCAGTCCCTCTCGCCACGGCTCCTTTCTTCCATGACCTGCCGAGCTCTTTTCTGGTCTAGTGCCCTGGTTATTTCTCTATCAAGGTGAACCAGCCTGCCTTAGAAATAGGACTGATGGAGATATGGCTAAAATGACTCAAGCTGAAACGGACACAGTAGGGACCAGGGGAGGGGAGGTGGTTGGCTGAAGGGGTTGGGGGCCATGGCTGTCCCTGGCCTCCCAGCTACTCTGCTCCAGGGTTAATGGTTCTGTAATTTATTCTGCTAGATGCTGCATTCCCAGGACAGGGCCCTAAGCTTCTACCCTTTGCCCAGCTGGGAAATAGCTCAATTACTACAAAATTAGGTACTGTCCCATGTGCATGGACCAGCATAAAATGATCAGCACAGTGGACTGGGCATGAGCTGCCACTTGTCTGGAGAGACGGAGAGGCACAGTGCAGACAGTGGCTGGACACAGCAACCTCTCCTGGTCAGTAATCTCTCCCACCCTCCTCCCCACGGTGCCTATACCACCTGTCTCTCTTCCTGGGATGTTTGCAGGGCAAATGGATAGCCAGAGCCCAACCAGGAAAGCAGAAATGACTTGCTCTATCAGCACAGAAGGAATTTGCTACAGGAAGCTGGTTACAGGTGACAGGACAGCAGAGAAGCCAAATGGGGACCAGGGAGGGACCCAGAGAGTAGCAACCCCGGAAAACTCTACCATCCTGGGCTGAAGGGTCCGGGAGGAAAGGGGGGTTGTCTGAGCACACAGGAGACCACCATGGGCAGCTAGGACAGGGCACTCTGTCTAGCAGGAGCTGGAGTCAGAAATGAAACAGAGCTGCTTTGAGGGATGCCAGCAGAGGCAGAAAGAAGGGTGTGCATCCTGGCTTCTCTTCCTCCACCTGTGATCTCTTGCCTGAGCCTCCCACTGGCCAAACCCTGCCTGGGCCAGCTGACCTGGGAGCCTGGGAAACCAGCAAGACAGCCCCCTGGGATACAGGACAGAACAGAGGAAACACTGGAAAGGATTCTGGGGGCAACAGCCTGGGAATGGCATAGGAATGGCACAGTCAAGATGGTCGCTGTAGGCCACAGAGCATACAAACCAGGGATGCTGCCCTGCTTTCCTTCCTGCCCAGTGCCCAGGGCTCATCTGACAATGCTGGACAATGGCGTTTGGCTCCTTCCCAGCTCTTGGAGCCTTGGTGATGAATGCTCCGAAGCTCCCACCCCCAGCCCGATTCATCAGGCTCCCAGTGGCAGGCTGCACAGCCAGAGACCTTGCCCACCAGGAGCTTAATCTCCCAGACAAAGAACAGAAATGCAGCCTGAGCCAGGGAGACATATAACACGTCAAGGGCAGGTACCAACTGTCTGAGTCAGCCGAGGAGCCTCGCAGCTCCTGCCAGGAACGGAGATGGAGCTGTCTTTGGTTTGCTCCCTACCCACCACCCCTGGCATGGGGCGGGCGCCTGGAAAGGAAACTCACAGCTTTTCCAGCCTGTTCTGCACTCCCCGGTCCTGTTACTCCCTACCTAACCCTATCAGAGCCTTAACTTTCTCCCTCCCACCCTTCCTCAGCAAGCTAAAGGCTCAACTGAAAGGCTCCACTGCACCCATTATGCTGGAAGCTACGGATGCCACAGGGGGCAAGCCGGCCATGGTCCCTGTCCTCATGGTGCTTGCACGCACAGCCCCACAACCTTCCTCGGCTGCCCCACGAGGGCGGGAAGAACTTCAGGAGGTCTGCCCACCCCGCTGCTTTCCAAACTCGGATTTCTGAGGCCCAGGCATCCTCCAGACGCACGTCCAGGCTTCCATCTCCCCCAACCCCTTCCAAGGGAGGAGGAGATTGGAGAGGAGAGCGGGTGGGAGGGCCCTAGATTTGGAGGATTGTGATTGGCTGCCGCCAGGCTGACAGATAACCAAGGAGACCAATCGAGTCCACTAGGCAGCCAGGGTGCTTGCCAGCCCGGTGTCAGAGGCAGATGCCACAGCAGTCCCCCCTCCTGGCCGCCCCCGCCCCTCGGCCAGCCCCCCCCCCGCCCCCACCCGTCACGAGCTCAGCTCTAAATCTCTCAGACATAAAATATCGTCGGAGAGCCGCAGCACAGAGAGATTAAAAAACAATAAAGAGAAAGCTAAACTCTCGACTATAATTACCAGCCTCTAGCCGGCAGCAGCAAAAACGCACTAA
The DNA here is from genome assembly GCF_002288905.1 of Enhydra lutris kenyoni. NCBI lineage: Eukaryota > Metazoa > Chordata > Mammalia > Carnivora > Mustelidae > Enhydra > Enhydra lutris. Next base: position 848,348 of record NW_019154141.1, on the reverse strand, counting down.
AATTTTAATAGGAACCACTGCATTTAATTTAACGACACATTTTTTCAATTACCAGAATAATTGTTTTATTCATAAAATGAGTTTCAATAAAGAGGGTAATTTTCCTTTGTTTTTATTATTCATTTGTGCAACATATTTGAGATAGAATTCCCTCATGTTAAGGCAGCTTGGAGAGGACTCAGGACATCTGTGTCACGAGTGAAATCAGAGGGGGCAAGGGACGCGAGGAGGTGGCCATCCACCTGGCCCGGCGATGACCGAGAGCTCTCCGCCAGGGCACCAACTCGTGCCCCCCGGAGAACCTTGCAGAAGTGCACCTGTTCACTTTGCCAGACTCATCCAACCCCTCCTGCCAGCATCCAGCGTCCACCCGGCTGAGTTCCCCATGGCCACGGGAAAGGGGAAGCTAGAGATGCAGCTCCTTCTGTACCCATGGAGGGAGGTAGAAGCTTAGGTCCTCCAACAAAATCATCCTGCTACACTCTAACACAGCCAAAGCCCAGGGCCACCTGGAGGACAGATTAAAGGTAAACAGGAACCGCACGCTGAGGATAGCCTGTTGCTACAGAGCTGAGAGCAGGCTTCACTTACAGACCCCTGGGCCTCTGTCCCTGCCCTCCCACCAGCCAGCCAGACGATTCTGATGACCAGCACTTCCTGGTGCCTGTCCCCTGGTGCCTGTCCCCTGTCCCCTGGACGAGCCCCGCACCCAATGGAGCAGGTAGTGTGGTTCCACCCACCCTGGACAGGGGAGGCTGTGGCTCAAACAGATTAAGCAACTTGTCCCAGATCTCACCAACAGGACCTGGGGAACAGGATTTGCACCCGGCCAGGCTGTCCTGACCCCAGAGCCTCAGAGGACACAGCCACCAGTACCAACCAGTGTGCCCCCGGCTGGCCTCGGGGTCGGCTGCTTCTCAGGGAGTCAACGCGTGTGCACTTCTCACTCTGGCTTTGGTTACGTTGTTCTCCAAGTTCTCCCCTTGGCAAGCTCTTAACTCAAGAGCCTAACCCTGCGCCTCCAGCTGGCACTCAGAGCCAGCCTGTCTGGACAGGGACAGACTCAGGGCTGTCTGCGTCCTGGGTTCTTGCAGTGTCCCAAATCCAGCCCGTGGGGCCTCGTGCCAGCTTCCAGGCCACAGAGGGTGACCTGGCACTTTGCTGCTCAAGTGGATGGACAGATGCAGAGGCCGGGGGTGAAGGGCCAGAGGGTACCCAGCTCTGGGGACAGAGGTGATACTGAGCAGAGAGCCCACTCTGCGGCGTCCGTTGATCCTGAACTCCGTAAGAGTCAAGAGGGGAGACACAGGCCACTGGGGGCCAGCGTGGGAACCCGAGGCTGCTTCCAGTAGGGAACTGAAAATGGTGAACACTTTTCCGCGTCAAGGGCTTTATGCACACATTATCTCTTTAATCCCCATGGCTACCCTGGAAAGTGGATATTACTACATTCCTGACAAAGATGAGGAAATTGAGGCCTCAAAAGGTCAAAGGAGCCTTGTCCAAGGTCCCTGAGCTAGTGAGCAGTCTCGTAGGGACCACCCCAACCCTTGCTGGGTGCACACCCTCATACTGTGGGGTTTCTCCCCCAGGGAGCTGCCTCCCCAAAAGACAGGATGGCAGGAGGACGGACAGGAGAGGACAGAGAGGAGGGTGTCAGGCTCACCCCAGAGCCAAGGCACTGGCCACACCACCCAGCATACCCATGCTCTCCTTCCTTGGGCCTGTGGCCCCTGCTCACCACTCCCCTGCAGGTACGGCTCCAGCCCTCTGCCTCCTTCCAGCAAAGGCCTTGACCCAGGGGCACCCATTACCCCCTTCCTGAGGGGTACGGATGCAGGGGAGCGTCCTGCTCTGGCCTGAAGCCTCCGTTTTCCTTGAGTCCTTTGGGAAGTTCCCAATACAGGGAGAAGATAGGACACAGGAGCGGTGGCTTCTCAGGATGGCTCCCGGCTCCTACCCCAAGTGCGGGCTAATCTCCAGAGGCCCTCTTTGCGGTGGAACATTTGGTGGTCCCCACATGTCCTCCCGGAATCCCGGCTCCTTCTCAGTGGGGGCATGTCCTCCAGTGGGGGAGGGACAGCAGGACAGATGATGGGTTGCTAGGAGTGCTGGGGCCCTGAACTCACTTGGCGAGAGGTTTTATGTCCTTCATGTGGGGCCGGGACCACTGTGCCTCCCTCAGGAGCAGCCACACTGCTCCTTGCCTCCCAGCAGCCTGACTCCAGGCCTCCTGCTGTGGGGGCCTCCCAGGGGCCTCGGGGTCAGGGGACTTCAAAAATGTCCTGGGCAGGGAGTTTGGGGGCTCAGTGTGGCCACTCCTGGTTTTGGCTCAGGTCATGATCTCAAGGTCCTGGGATCAAGCCAGCCCCCGACCATGCTCCCAGGCTCTGTACTCAGCAGGGAGTCTGCTTGGGATCTCTCTCCCTCTCCCTCTACCCCTCCCCGCTCCTGCATGCTCTCTCTCTTGAATAAATAAAAATAAAATCTTAAAAAAAAAAAAAAATGCCCTGAGGACTCGCATGCCAGCCTATGGCCCTCATCAGGCTGGTCTTGCTCTCAGGTCTTCCGCTTCCTCCAGGGGGCTCTCCCCATGGCCTTGGACAGGACCAAGTTGTCCTTGCCCTTGGAAGCCCCACGCTTTGCAAGATGCTAGGCACATAGGAGCGGTTGATCAGTAATCGACGTAACAGCAGGGCACAGTCATATGTCTAAGCTCTAGGCACCCTCCTCTCTAATTACGACAGTGTTTGGAGACAGGGCCTTTACAGCAGTGATTACTGCTGTAAATGTAAATGGGGTCATCGACATGGACCCCAATCCAATCAATGTCCTAGAAGAAGACGGGGTCACAGACACGCATGGAGGGTATGTGGAGATGTGGGGAGAAGACGGCCATCTACACAGCAAAGAGAGAGGCCTGGGATAGATCCTTCCCTACTGGCTCCCGGAAGGAACCAGCCGCGCTGATACCTTGATGTTGACCTCTGAGCTTCCGAAACCGGGAGAAAATAAATTTCTGCTGATGTTACAGCATCTCTAGCAAACGATTATGCATACTTTTATACCTATCTCTTCCCTTCCTTGGAATCTGTCTTCTTCCTTCTCGGCAAATGTGAGCTCTCCATGTCCAGTCCTGACTTGTAGCCCTCCTTTCCCAAGAAGCGCGCCCTGATTACAGCCACTCATTCCCCTGCAACTCCGTGGGGCTCTCAGCGTCCTGTTTGTGGGGGATGGATTTACGCTTCCTCCGGGGTTGTTCTGTATGTGTTACCAAGTCGGCCGGGTGTGGGTTTTAGTCCAGGATTGGAGCTGTCACTTTCCGCTGCCAGGCCTACATCTCTTCCATCTCCAGGATCCCCTCCGTGGGCTTTGAACTCATGTGGGGGCTCGGCCTCTAGACTGGCCGGGGATCCAGGCTGGAGGAAAAAGGAATGGGGAGCTTTTCTTGGTTTGTCCCTCTGATGGTACCAATGTCCTTCCCACCCAAGTTAATGCAAGAACATTATTAGGGGCCTGCGTGCCAGCCCTGACCTAGGCCTTGCCCCCCCCAGAAGCTCTGTATGTAGCAGGTGACACTGGGGACAGAGAGAGTAGAATTCTGGAGAAGCAGCCGGGTCTGCAGACATGAGCCAGGGAGGGTCACATGGAGGACTCCAGTGTTAACCTGGCCTTGAAGGGGGTGGGACCTGAACTGGTTGAGGGCGGGAGGAAGCACATGGGGGAGGGGTGGACAGCAGCTGGTGTGAAGATGTGCCACAGGGATGGGGAAGGAGCATGCTGGGAGTGGTACATCAGACCTTGGGCTCCATGCGGCCAGTCCCCTCCTGTCTCCTGAGGATGCTAAAGCCCAGCGGAGGAAGGAGCTCGCCCAAGGTCGCTGGGCTTGGCCAGGTCAGTGTCCTGGACCTCAGAGGGCACTTGGAGGTCACTGTTCCAACCCCCACCATTAGGTGGGCATGGCTGGGCTCACCCCGATCTCCCTGTCTCCTTCTGCCTCAAAGCCCTGGGGCTCAACTGGGCGGGGCAAGGAGGGGTGCAAGTGCAGGGGAGAGGGGAGAGGGGCTGCCAAGGCACCAAGATCACAGAAGCAGCAGATGTCGGTGGATTAGCGGCTCTGCTTTCCAAAGCTGCCCGAGCCACTTAATATTCTGCAGACGGAACTGCTTCCCGTTCATAAAAAGCAAACACTGAAATGCTGCAGACTCCAAACACCTGGGGAGGGCTGGAGCTTTGCACCTCACATCTTGGGAGGGGGGGTCCAGGGAATGAGGCATAGGGCAAGAGAAGGAAGGGGGAGTCAGCCCTCTGGCCGGCCAAAAGCAGCAGGCAGTCCCCGCAGGGAGGGAGGCTTGTGGAGCTGCTGAGGACCCCGAGGGTCAGAGGCTCCAGAGAAACGTCCAGGGCTCTAAGATACCAGGCCACTGCCCGTGGGGCCTGGGAATGGGGCAGATGGTTGGCAGAGTGATGGCACTCAGCAGAAATCCCCTCTAGGAAGTGACACATTCAGGGACCGTTCCTCTCCCTCTTTGTAATTTTTAAAGTAGGCTCCATGCTGGGCATGGGCTTGAACTCACAACCCCGAGATCAAGACCTGAGCTGAGATCCAGAGTCAGAGCTTAACGACCGAGCCATCTGGCAGGGCCCCATTCCTCTCCCTCTTACTAAAGCCAGACCCGAGGGAAGGAGGCAGAGTCACCGAGGTGGGTCAACCACAAGAGAAGTGGCAGATTCTTTCCAAACAAACAGATCACCAGAGCAAAACAGCACAGAGCTTTAGTTAAACAGTACAAATAATTCCAAGAGGCCAGCGAGCTTTCACTATATGAGCTTTTTTTTTTTTTTTTTTTTTTTAAATAAAGGGAAGACGGTGCTCTTGGATGAGACAGAGTTCACCTTATCCAGACAGGAAAGCAGAAGAGCTCTCTTGCCCCCACTCATCTCAAGAACCAGGAGCGGCCGGGCACGGCCCGGAACAGACAACACCATCTCGGGGTGCTGGCTGGGCCAGCACTTGTGGCTGGGATTTACGCCCTGTGATTCATTTCTCAGACGGGCATTCACGTTTGCCCTACACGGGGCTTTGCTTTCAAACGTGCATGTCCTGAAAAATATTTGCTACTTCTTGCGCAGTTGTTATTTTTGTGTGGTTGTTCCATTTTTGTCCCCTTTGGGAACCTGTTCCCGATTTTGAAAGGGATTTCGTAAAGGGTGATAACAGCACACTGGCACTGGGCAGAGCAGGGAGGCTGCCCGGACCGGCACTGGAGCCAGACTCCTGGGTTCACACCAAAGCTCTGCCACATACAGCCTCGGAGCCTTTGTTGGGGGGAGGTTTGCTAAGCTCAGTTTCCTTATCTGTAAAATGGGAATAACGGTAATGCGTGGCTCATATGTGGCCACGTGACTGAAGCCCACGAAATAACTCAGCACCCAGTGCACAGTCAACAGGCACCAGCTGGCTGGGCTGAAGGAGGCCCAAGCGTGCCCAGACTCCGAGCCAACGCCTGCTGGGAGCTGCTGGACCCAGAAAGAATGGTCTTTCTCCTCTTCTTTCTCTCCCTTTCTTTCCTTCCTTCCTTCCTTCAAGGCAGGGACGCTGCAGGTCAGCTGTGAAGGGTGAAAACCCAGAGTCCCACCTATGAACTGAGAAGGAAAGACCTTCAGTCCCGGGGCCTCATCGGGCAGACGCTGGAGGAGCCCGTGACCTGAGAAGGCGCGCACACGATTAGCTCAGCATATGGTCCCACCACGTTTCCTCTGGAACCTTCCATTAATGACAATGACCCTGTCCAGACAAAGAAAGAAAAAGGGACTAGGATGCCTTAGTCTGAAATGAACTTCAGTAGGAGGGAGAGGAAAAAATGGAAGGAAAAACCAGGACAATAACCAAGCCCATTTCTTATACGCGTATCATGCTTTAAAATGTCCAAGCACTTTGTTATCAACTCTATCTCCTTGAAGTTCACAGTCTGGGAACTATCAGCCCATCAGACAAGAGGAAGAAACCAAAGCCCAAAGAGGCAAGGCGCCCCTCCCATGGCCACCTGTGGTATTATGGGGCCGAGTTCACAGGACTTGGGTGGCGTTGAACCATGTGTCATTTCTACCAAGACCCCGGAGGGAAGGCTGCTGGTTGGGGTTTTGACCCTCCCCACAGTGGGGGTTCCTGACTCTGACTCCAGGAGCCGTGGGTCCTAAGAGATGAGATCAGGTCCGCCTGCCTCCTGCCTCTGGCAGCCGATGCCTGGCTCCCGGCACGGGGTCTCATTTCAAAGGACAGAAAGTCAGCCAAGAAATGTGAGATAGGAAAACACCCGTGAGAAGGTAAGTGCGAGCCATTGCCCTCCTCTTCTCTGTGGGGAGAGAGAGAAGTCAAATGGTGCTTTGGTCCACAGCTTAACAGCCATCTCCCACCGGCCCCTGCCCCCTCCCCAGGCTCCACACGCAGAGGCCAGGCCCAGGACGTATGTGTCCCAGTCCAAAGGGGATTTGAGGGACGTGGCTGGTTATTTAATCTGTGAGTATCTGACCCATGGTAGCGATGCTGTCAAGGTGCAGAGAGAGGTGGAGGGTGGGGGCAGAGGCCAAGGCTGACGGGGGGCAGAGGGACCCCAGGGGCAAGACGATGGCCTGCCACAGAGGCACACATACTCAGGACCCTGGGTTGAACTTTGACCTCTCTGAGCCTTGAGTTTTCTCACTGCTGAAGGACAGAGGACAACACTACATCCATCAGACTGTCTCTGAAGACCGAACGCAGTAACGTATGCAAAGCAGTTGGCACAGTGTCTGGCACAGAGCAAGGAGGTGATAAATGGAAAATAATATAATTTAATATGATATAATATAATGCAACATCATATAATATATTACGTTATAATGTGCGTTATAATTCTTCGCGTGGGCTCTTGAGCTTGAGAACTTTCTGCTGACACAGGCGGAGGGGAAGGGGAGGGTGGGAGGAGCCGCAGCTGAGTCCAAGGCCTGTGCCCTAAGCGGGATGGCAGGAAGGGGGGAGGCAGTCTCCCCACTCTCTGGCGGCACCTGCTCAGGCACCCCCTCCCCTTTTCACCTAGTCAATAAGTTTCGCGATAGCCTGGCGGCTTTCCCACCTGCCAAGGACCTCCCCACAGCCAGGTGAATCGACTCAGGGGGATGGTCAGGTAAGGTCAGCCTCTCAGCCCTTCTTTCTGGGCACACCTCCCTGGCCTACTGAAGACAGGAGCCCCTAAACATCTGTGCTCAAGTCATGATGCCACAAAGACTTTGCTTAAAGGAAACGCAAGAGAGGACGAGACAGCTCAAACCCTTTAGTGGTGTGCGATTCCCCCAAAGGCTGGGCACCGCTAACTGCCACTACCCCTTTGTGGGCATCTCCTCTTGGCCTTTAGTCAGCGTGGAGGATTGGGAGGGGTGTCCTGGAGGTTGTCATGCGGTAGAGATCTATGCCCCCGAGTCCTGCCTCAGCCCTGAAAGACAGCCCTTGAAAGACAACAGAACAGAGAGAACAAGCATGGGCTCCAGAGCCACACAGACCAGGGCATGCATCTGAGCCAAAGCTCCCACTTGCCAGCCAGGACTTGTTGCAGGAGCTAGGACACTGCTAGGGGTCAGGAAGCCGGTGCAGGATGGTGACTACGGGCCAGACAGGGCACAGCAGCATTCCAGGCACCCCTGCCTCCCTGTACTGCCCACGAGGTCCACTTTACTCCTGCTCCCTCTGCCCAGATTTGAGGCGATCTGGTGAGTGCTCCACCCCAGACTCCCGCCTGGGCATTTCTAGCCACCCCTGCGATGGGGCCAAGGGGAACTATTTTGGGTCTGGAAAGAGGGCTGTGGTGGGCATGCAAGGAAGGCAAGAAAGGGATTGGCAGGGCAGGCCCCCTCCTTCTGGCTCCTTCCACCCACAAGAGCCACCCTGCCTGTGGTCAGTCCCCAGTCTGGCCTCCACATAAATGATGAAGCCAAGAGGGAAGTGGGAGGTGGAGAAGAGAGACAGAAACGGGCTGGGATAGGGAGAGGAGAGGTTAAGCCAGGGCCTGGGAGGTCCCCAGATGGTGAAGCAGCTGCAGAGAAACAGCCAGGGAAACATGGTTCTCTGGGCTGCCACGGAGAAGAAGTCAGATTCCTGCTTCAGGTCGTACTGTGTGGTTGTTGTCATGGATCCTAGAGGGGCATGTCACAGGGGTCATTTGGGGGCACTCAGGATCACTGTGCCATGGGGACCTTCTCCCTGTGTGTAGGGCTCAGGGCCTGCCTCCCATGGCCACAAGACTGGACTCGGAGCAACTGGTCTAAGGGGGGAAGCCAGGGGGTAGCCTGGAACTGTCGAGACCCCTGGGCTGGCTGCTTCCAGACTGAGTCTCTGCTCATTAGGACTCCTTCTTCTAGGGCCAGGATCAGGGTGAGGAAAGTAAGGAAAGGGTGCAACGTTTAAGGGAGGGGTGCCGAAAATCTTAGTTGAGATAAATAATATTTTAATGTGACATTTCACAAACCACAAATGAACATGAGAAATTCCACAATGAACAAAATAATCAAAATGTTACATAAAGTCAGGCTCCGGCAGGGCCAGGATTGGGGGAGGCGAGGACAGTCAGCCATACAAGTGCAAGGTCAGATCTCCTCTTCATTGAACATTTTGATGTCTTGTTTGTTGTGAAATTGTGGCTTTAGCTTGGGTTTTTAAAAATATTGCCCTGATGGGGTGCCTGGGTGGCTCAGTGGGTTAAAGCCTCTGCCTTTGGCTCAGGTCATGAACCCAGGGTCCTGGGATCGAGCCCCGCATCAGGCTCTCTGCTCAGCAGGGAGCCTGCTTCCTCCTCTCTCTCTGCCTGCCTCTCTGCCTACTTGTGATCTCTGTCTGTCAAGTAAATAAATAAAATCTTTTAAAAAAAATTGCCCTGAAACTTTAATTATATTGATTACCAAACTTCCGGGCGCCCTTTCCATTTTGCACTTGAGACTAGTGCTTTACTTGCCCCGCCCTATTCCTACCCCTCCCCCTGCTCTTGCCCTGCTCTGTTTTCACACCCAATTAGTTCACTTGGTTTGCCCACACCCCTCCAAGGATCAGGGCGGGCGAAAATATGGGAGAACAACAGATATGAGGAATCAGAAGCCAGAAGCGTCCAAAAAGGAGAAACAGAACCAGAGGAGAGGAAGTAGCAAGCATGGGGGAGGGCTGCGGGCAGATCCCAGGGTCTGTCCAGGGTCCTGGACAAGGGCTGGGGAGACAAGGGGTGAGCCTTGGGGACTGGGGGCAGTCAGAGAGAGTGGGGAGAGGGGGACAGAACCTGAGCACAGAGGACAGAGTGAGAAGGAAGGAAATACACCACCAAGAAGGCCTACTGCGCAGGTTACCAAGGTTGTAAATGGTGTGACCATGTTCTGTACACATTAACACATGCTCATCCATTTCATTCTAAAACAGCCCAAGGAGGTGGGTCCACTTACATTCCCCATTTTACAGATGTGAAAATCGAGGCACACAGAAGGACCAAAGGCCTTCTAAGAAGCCCTGTGGAAGCAGAATACCAGTCCCGGCCGTCTGACCTGGACCTGACTGCTTTTAGCTCTTACCACCCCAGAAGGGAGGGGAGAGGGGAGCAGAGGGAGTGTGGAGGGTGGGAAGGGAGGTCACGCCCCCACCCTGGTGCTCAGCTCCCCGGGAGGCTTGGGCAGGACAGGAGCCCTCCACCCAGGAGCCTGGAAGCTTTCAGCCAGGCTGGGCTGAGACAAAGCCAATGTTCCCCGGAAGTTAAGAGACAAATATAATTTTTATAAATCACACCATATCTCAAATATCTTAGGGGAATTTGCAACTTAAAATATTTCTTTTGTGTTCCTTTGTAATTACTCCCTAATACACACCTCTCAGTTTCAAATACCATGAGGCGCTTTGCATTACAACCCAGCCCTGAATGGGTCTATTGTAGTATTCATTTTTTGGGGGGGGGGCTGGTAGGGGAGGAGGAGGAGAATAAATAAAATCCTATTTCCTAAATGCCCTAGGTAAATTGTCTTTTTCCTCCTACATTCTCACAGTAGATCTTTTTCTAAACTTTTTGCAGTTACCCTGTTTCCTACTTTCCTGTAAATCCAGACTTTGAATTCTTAGATTTGCTTTGATCTGCACTGTGCAAGACAGCAGCCTCTAGCCCCAAGTAGCTGTTTACATTTGAACTTAACAAACTAAAAATGAAATAAACTTAAAAATTCAGTTTCTCCGCTGCACCCGTCACACGTGGTTAGTGGCTACCGTGCTGGACCCCGCAGAAGAGAGAGGACATCTGTGGCCAAAGAAGTTCTACTGGACCGTGCTGGCTTCAACGGTGAGATTCACCTGAATGGAAACCTCAGTTTCCGCTTAAAGTGAGGCTCATCTGTGTTCTCTCCCGGCCTGAGCCTCTGGGCTATATCGTCATTGGGAACAATTGCTTTAAATTATCACACTGGATGCAGGTGTGACCCAGACGGATGTCAAGTGTCCTCCCTGCTCATGGCCTCGAGAAGCCAAACATCTGGGCTTGGGCTTCCGGTAAGGCTGGGGCGGCTGCTCTCAGCCCAACCCCCGCTCCCGCAGATAACAACTGTGAACAACTGTCTGAGGCATCGGAGAAAAACCAGAAGCAGCCAACACTGGACACTCAGAGACAGGAAGAGCACTCAGGTGAGTTTCCCATGTTTATGGGGTTTTGTTTGAGGGCAAGCTCCAGCCTCTGCTAAGTGGGGCCGCTAAACTCTGGAAAGAAAACCCACACTCTCTCTGGCTTCCAGGACCACAGTCCGGCATTTGGAGTGACCAAGGCAATTGGAGAGTCAGGGTGGGATTATCAGCAAATCAAGAACCAGAGGGAAAAGGTTCAAGATCTGCATATAAACTCCTCCCAAATCTTGGGCTGACCTTTGAACTATGCATGCCAGGGCTGCTTTAAGCCCCCCAACACAGGCTGAAGGAGCGACACAGAGATGTCTGCTACTGGCCACCCCCGGGGAGACAAAGGTTGGAGTTTGAGTCCAGCCACATTCACTGTTTTGTTTATTTGGTATCAATGCACTTTAGGGTACCCTAACAAAATGCAGAGTCTCTAGACATATCACCCACAATGTCTAGGACAGAGCCCCAATCTTCTAGGCACCTGAAGAAAGAGGGAAATGTGACCTCTGTACAAGAGAAAAGAAATCAATACAGACCATTTTAAAACAACTATTACAGCTGTCCTGAAAGACATGAAGGAAAATATACTTGTAATGAATAAACAAACCAGAAATCTCATAGAGAAATAAAAACTATGAAAAAGAACCAAGTAAGAATTCTCGAATTGAAAAACATAGTATCTGATACTAAAAATTCACCAGACAGGCCTTGAAGAGAACAGAAGAGTCAGCGAATGTGAAGACAGACCAACGGAAAATATCCAACCCGAAGAACAGACGGAAAAAGGACTAACAGGACAAAACAAAACAAAACACCTAGAGCCTTAGGGACCAAAGGTCTAACATACATATAAATGGAGTCCGAGAAAGAGAGGAGACACAATAGGGACAGAAAAAGTATCTGACGAAATAAGGGCTGAAAATCCTCCAAATTTGGGTGAAGACAAACCACAAGTTGAAAATGCTGAATGAATGCCTAGTACAGTAAATACAAAGACTTACAGCCATGACCCCAACCATAGGAGTGACTTTGTTCCCACTTCACCTCAAAAAACAGAGAGGGGGCTGAGGCTACAAAGGCACCAAGTAGGTTCTGAGTGCCTTTGCATACATTTTCTTACTTGACATTCACAGCTACCTCCTGAAGAACCAGGAACTCTCGTCTCCATGTTGTTTTGCTTATTCATTTCTTAATTACTTAAAGAAACGGAGATGAGCAATAAGGTTCAGAGATGTTGAGCAAGTCATCTAAGATCACACAGCAAGTGGTAGAGCCAGGGCTGGAAGCCTAACTCCAAAGCCCATTTTCTCTCCTTTATATTACTGCCTGTAAACTATGTTTGTACACTGGATTCATGGGTGCGGGGTGGGGGGTTTGAAAATAATTCCCACTCGAGAATTCAATCAGAATCAAATGGGGGTTGGGTCCAAGTACTGGAAAATTTTAAAGCCCCTCCAGATGACTGGGGGGTATAGCATGGGTTGGGAACCCTCATGTACACTAGGCTGCAACCCGGAAGATAAGCAGATGGAGAAAGAGAACTGGGTCAGACCTGCTCGCGCTGTTGGGTGGGCAGTTACAAGTCTTGGGAAAGGCCCTTGGAACAAAGCTCTAACCCAGACCTGTAAGTCTGTAACCCTCCACACCTGGCCTTTTCCCCAGATTTCTAGGAGGCGCATAGCTGTCTCCAGCTCTCAGCTCCAGAAGATACAAGGTGGAGAGTGGGGGGGGGGGGGGGGGGGGGGGGGGGGAGTGTCCAGGGAGACTCTCTACAGCATGGCCTGAGTTACAGAAAGCTGAAGCAGCGGACCCAAGACACTCTGGGTGAAGAATGAGCCGTAAGACCTCAGAAACCTAATTCCTCCAGGCTTTGGCTGAGGGAAGACAGAGAGTCAGACAGCCCCCATTACTCTCTCCAAGCCCCTCAGGACCGTCCCATGGTCCCATGTGCACTGGGCAAGGCAGACGTGGGGCAAGGGCCCCCCAGGTGCAGCCTTGCCACATCCACCTGTCCTCCCTGATACTGCTCACAATTTGCCTCCGAAACCCATCCCAGCTCCGGACACGGCTCCTACTGCCCCGCGCATTCAGCATTCAGCCCTGAATCCATGCAACCTATGAACTGTGAGCTCCCTGCTCTGCTACCTGTCATAGAGGTAATCTGCTTTCCCATGGCACGACTGAGACCAAAGCCCGGTCTGTCTCTAATGGCAGAGCTCTCAGGAGTAGCCCTATTCTCATGTTTCTCAAAACCCCCGCTGGATTGAATCAAATTCAATCCTAAATGCCCCCCACCCCTGGACCAGTGCAGTGGAGCCCATGTGCTCCATGCCCCTTCTGGGATTCCCCCTCCCAGCAGCTCCCCACTCTGTGCCAGCTCCTGGCCTAGGGCATCAAGGGCGGGTACTGTGAGCCCCAGCGTCGTCCACACTGGCTGCGCATGCTCGGGTGGCCTACTCAGGCCCATTCCATGCTTATCGATCCGGGTCCGGGGGGAGTGTGCAGGAGTCCAGCCCGCGGGGTCCCTCTGGCGCTCCCAACAGCCTGTGTCTAATGACCGCAGAAAGCCATTACGACTCACTTAGCTGTAAACAGCCCTCCGCAGCACTCATTAGGGCCACTGAGGAGCTCAGAGCACAGTCCTCTTGGAACGAAGGGGTGTGCGCCGAGCGAGTGTGGGCTGTGCCTTCTTACTGGAAGCGCAGCTTCCTGCTGGCCTGCCTTCCAGGAAAGGGGAGCTGGCTGGGACCTGGCCAGCTGCCCTGCCCCTCCGACCAGGGTCCCCTACTGCAAGTGGTTCTCTCCACCCTGGGGCAGGACCCCAGCTGCCCCTGTGACAATCTGAGCCAGGACTTCTTCACTCCGGGCCTGCCGGACAACACACCGGGAGGCCAGCCAGCTGGACAGACTTCCCTGGGGGGCACCTGACACCCTGGAAATATTGGCTGTCCCTGGAGAGACTCCCTTCCTTCTTTGGGGTCGGGGGAGGACATTCTGACCACCGTTGGGGAAGAGCTATGTTTCTGGGGCCTAAACTTGAGAAGGTGAGAGCCTGGGTGGTGCCTGGTCTAGATGTTCTGCCTCTTCCAAATCAGTGCTTTCAGATGGCCTTCGACTTGATCCTAATAAAATCCTCTATAGGGTCCTTGTAGCTAAAACAGAGCAAAGGGCACATACTTCATCCCAGCAGGAAGGAGGGTGGGGGTCGGAGGCCTACCTGTTTTGCCACCCCCTCATTCCCTCCCCTACACCCCCTACCTGCCAGGAGGGTGGAGGCACCTCTGTTCCGGGGGTTCCTCGGAACCCTGTTTAATAACCACTGACTTACCCCGCATGCTGTTTTCTCTGCCAGGGGCACCCGAGCCAACTCTTTGTGGCCAACTCCCACCCACCTCCGGACCCGGGGGGCACCCCCTGCAGGAGCGCCCCCCCCCCCTCCCTCTCGCTCATTGCCCGGCTCTTCTGCTTCTTTGCACACCACGTTTTCCAATCAGAGTTCTGTTTGCCTACTATCTGCTGCCCAGCTTTTCTCTGAGCTGTCCAGGGAGAGGCACCATGTCCATTCTGGCACCTTATCTTCAGTGTGACGCAAGCCCACAATGGGTGCTCAGTAGAGATCTGATGAACGAATGAGTGAATGGTCCCAGCAAACGACGTCCAGCTTGCTTTAAAGCTTTGTGAAGGGGTATCTACATCTTATTGTCAATGACCTCCCCCATTCTCCAGTCCTCATGGCCAACCTTTCTTCCACCTGTGCCCCCCACCCCCATCTGATTAGCTCCTGTCTGTCCTTCACCTTTCAGCGGAGACATTTTCCCCCAGGAAGCTGCCCAGCCCCCTCAGATGTCCAACAGGATCCCATGCGATGGCCCCATAGTGGTGTCCTTCTCCCAGGCTCACAAACCCTTTGGGAGAGGGATGGTCTCTTTAGCAACAGCACGTGCCAAGGTGTCCAGTACAGGTGTGCTGGATGAATGAGAGGACGCTATCTCCGGCCCTGCTGCTAGGAGGCAGCACCACCTGCTCTGGGCTGACGACCGGGCCAGGGGAGGGTCCCTCTCCACCCTCCGGCTTCCTCCCAATCAGCCACCCACTAGACACCTTCCCAGAGCCTGAGCAGAATGCTCCAGAGAACATGCTCTGGGCCAGGAGGGATGAGCCGGACGATGGGAAGTGGGTACAGCAGGTGGCCAGGGTCTCTCTTCATGACAAGACAGAGATGCAGCTAAGGAAGAAGACAGAGGGGCCCCTGGGGCATTATGGGCCGGAGACCCAACCACTATATCCCCACGTCCCTCCTTCACCAGGAGGGGGCACTGGTACCGGGTGGCAGCAACCCCAGGGCCAGCGGAGAGCAAGTTCCCAGCCTTCCCCAGTGCCCCAGACGTCACTCTTGGTCGCCTCCACCACTCACCCAGATGCTAGGATCCTAAAACGCAGAGCTGTCTTCGACTCCGATCTTTCCCTCACAGCCAAGCCATCAGCTCAGCATCCCTCCAGCTCTGCCTCCAACGTGAACCTAGGATCTGACCATATCTCGCCACCCTGGCCCAGAGCACCACGACCCCTGACCTGGACCTCATTGGTGTGCCCGATCCCTATAGTCCGGCCCACGTGGCACCCATAGGGATCAACTTAAAGCATAAACGAGATCACCCTTCCGCCCTGCTTAAAGCCTCCAGGGGCTCCTGCTCCCATGCAGAATAAAATCCAAAGTCTGTACCGTGACCCCCAGGCCCCACGGGGACTGGACAGCACCTCCCGCGTCCCACTCACACAGTGTCCCAGCTCATGCGAAGCCCAGGCCTTCTCAACCCCTCCACATTCTTCCTCCCTTCACTGGGGTCACTGTCCAAACGCCAGAGGCCGTCCCAGGCCTGTCTCAACCGCATGGCCTCCTAACACCACTCCCCACCCCCACGGGCTAAGTCTCCTCCCCTCAGGACACTATCTCCCCATCTCTGTACTTTGTAGTCCCGCCCTTCCCCGGGCTGTAATAAACTCCACTGAGACAAGGGATTTGGTCTGTACTGCTTCACTTCTATATATCCGGAGGGACTACAGCAATCTTGCCCCATACACAGAAGGTGCTCAATAAGTATTTATTACATGCATGAATTATTTTTTGGGTCAACTAACTGATTAATCAATCAGTTCCCCTTGGCCAAATTTGTCTGGAGGGCCACATCCGATCCTGGCCACATCACTGAGATCACACACGTCCACCTGCTGGTCATTCTCCCTCCCTTTGTTCTCCTCTTCCATTTCTTCCTCTGATCCCTTGGAGCCATCATGGTTACGAACCTCGGTTTTCCTTTCTCACTCTTTACCCAGCAGCACCAGCTCTGGGCAATCACCTGTGTGTTGGGGGTGGGTGGTGGGCAGCTGTCCCTCCAGGCCGGCCCCTCCCCGCTAGGCCCAGCTCTCAGCCAGGATGTCAATGTCCCCAGGAACACAGTGTTCCTACCTCCCCTTCAGACCCAAGAGATGTGCTAAGTGCCTTGCCCTGGCCATGAACTTGCGTGCTGTGTACGCCTCCCCCAGACTTTCCACCCGTCCCCGGACACTCCATGAGCACGTGCCAGAAGATCAGACGCTTCCAGTAACGACCCAAGGAACACTTAAGCAGGAGGGCAAGTCCCGACTCTGGAGGAGTATAGCTCCCCAGCGTGAACCCAACAGCATACCCCGAGAAGCATCTGGATGGGCGGAAACATCACCCGAGGAGAAGCGCAGGCCAAGACATGGCAGGCCCCAGCCAGAGGCCTCGGGAAGTGGCCGGTCCTCTCTGCTCAAGGTTTCCGTGGGGGGTTAGCTGATCAACCGCTCCCACGGTCTCTGATACTCGGCCTTTCCAGAGCTCCTGGAGTGGGGGGCTGGACTGCACCGGGCTGGGAACCTGGTGGCTAGGCCACTTACCCCAGATGACCCGGGCAGACCACTGATGCTCTCTGGGCTGCAGGCTCTGCCAGGCAGAAGGGGCTCGTGGTCCCTCTCCCTCATGCTGGCTGCAAAGACCAGAGCAGCGGCTGAGTTCTTGACCTGTCCTGGGCCAAACGGGTGACTGTGGCAATCGATGGGGCTCCTCTCCTTTGCACCACCCCTGCCCGCCCCAGGTGCTCAAAAGAAGCCACTCCAAACCAAGTACCCCATCCGTCCGTCTGTCCATCCAACCTGTCCATCTGTCCATCCATCCATCTATCATCCATCCATCCATCATCCGTCCATCTGTCCATCCATCCATCCATCCATCTACCCATCCGCCCATCCATCCATCCATCCATCCATCCATCCATCCATCCATCCATCCATCATTTCCCGGATCCCTGCTGAGGGCCAGGTCCCACGCAAGAGCACGGAAGGAGGCATGGTGACGCGGGCGTGAGCCTGGATGTTGGCGCGCACCCGTCTGGGGGGAAGCTCTGCCTCCCGCTAGTCTCGCAGCCCCGGGGGAACACGTAAGGCGTCTGTGCCATGCGACTGTGTCTGCAGAGCCGGGCCGCCACCGCATCATCTTGCAGGGTTGTGCTAAGGATTAGACGAGTTAATGTGTGTAAAGCATTTTGGATTGTGTCTGGCACTCGGTAAGCACTAGATGAGTGTTGCCTTTGTAATTAAGGAATTAAGGATGGATAGGCGATCTCTGGGCTCAAGGAGCTCAGCCCAGTGTGGGACTCAGAGCGTGTACGCCCTGCCAGTTGCTGCGACGCTGGGACGGGAGACACATGCGGGCCAGCCTGGCACCGTGCGGCTCACGAGGAGGTGGGCTCTGCTCCAAGGGGCCTCGGACGCACGGTGAAGAATTGGTCAGTCCCCACAGTGTGTGCCCACCGTGTGCCAGGCACTGAACCCGGGGCCTGGAGGGATGAGAAAGTTTGCACCAAGGACCAGAGCAGGGCTAGGCTCTTGGAATCCAACAGCAGCCAAATTGCACAGCGAAGGGGCCTCCTGGGATGTGTGGGACAAAGGTTGTGGAAAACGTGACATCAGAGCACACAAGGCTGCTGGCCTCTCCTGTTCTCTGGGTAGACGGGAGGCGAGATGACGTTCCCTGATGTTTGGGCTCCTTCCCTGCTAGCAGGAGTCAGGAGAGACCCAGGTCCCAGTCAAGGCTCCCGGCTGCCTTGCATGTGACTCTGAGCCATTGGCTGCCCCCCTCGGGGTCTCAATTCCTCTGGGTTAAAGGAAGAGAATGGACGTTATCCCCAAAGCCCCCCCCCCCCCCCCACCCCTCCCCGGCTCTCGTGGGCCACAGAGATACCCCCCCGCACGGGGCTGTGAGCTCTCTGCGACAGGTACCCCTCCTTCCCTCTCCTCTCTGACTCACAGGGCCACCAGCACCTGCAGGTCCTCCCCACCCCCACCCTCTCCAACATTTCTCACAGCCCTAACTACCTCACTGGGCACCCCCGGGGGACCACTAACACCACCCCACTGGCGTCCTGGCCTTCTATGCAATTCTGGGCTTCCAAGAGCAGAGGGGGCCTGGCCCCATTTCCCTCGAGCCCCATCTGTGCTCCCACCTCCTTTCCCACGGCAGAGCATGCGGGGGAGGATGCGCAAGGAGGCGAGAATGCCATCCCTCTGTGCCCTCCCTCTGGGGAGCATGCGCCCTCCAGCAATAGCTGGCTTAGGGGACAGGACAGCCTGGCTGGGGAGCCTTGGGATAACCCGCCCAAGAGAGGCTCCTTGGGGCTGGAATCCAGGTCTGGAGATGCATGGAGGGGCACAAAGGAATTATGTCCACATGTGGTTTAGGGCTTTCCAGAGACCTATAAAGTCTTCAGCTGAGTTTATCCAAAAGACTCTTAAATGCCATCTGTTGGCACCAAAGTCCCCGAGCTCGGCCTGGTTTTTCACGTGTTCATTTACCTGACAAACCTATACCAAAACCTGCCACATCCCAGGCGCTGGGCTGTCTGTTGGGGATACACAGGCACAATGGAACACAGCCCCTGCCCCTAAGATGCCGGCATTTAGTCGGGCGGGGGCGGGCAGGGAGAGGGCCCTGCAGTGGGTGAGCAGACTGAGGGAGGTGGTCCCCACTCCGCAGTGCTGCTTCTCAAGAGGCCAGTGACCCCTAGCTCTGTATCCGGGCCTCCCTGGGAGAGGCAGGGCCTGGGGAGGAGTGGTGGCCCACGCACCACTGGGCAGCCAACCTGCCTGAGGTTCAAATCTTGGCTCCTCTCCTACTCATCGGGTGACATCAAGTAGCTCCTTGATCTTCTTCTGCCTCCCCTGACTACCTCACTTGTAAAGGAGGGATGGGGCTCACAGGTGGTCTGCAAATGAACACACCTGAAGACGTCACATCCTAATCCGCAGAGCCCGTGAATACGTCCTGTTCACTGCAAAGATGGAATGAAGTTTGCTCATCAGCTGACTCTGAAAGACGGAGATGACCCTGCCTTATCAGGTGGGCCCAGTGTAATTACGGGGGTCCGTAACCGTGCAAGACCCCTAGAAGGGGAATGCAGGCGGCCTCCGGAAAAGGCAAGGGAATGCATTTTCCCCTCAGCTTCGAGCCCCACCGCCTTCCTGAATTTAGCCCAGTGAGATGGTTTTGGACTTCTGACTTCCCCAACGGTGAGATAATAAACCCGTGTTGTTCGAAGCCATCATGCTTGTGGGAATTTGCTGCAACAGCCACAGCAAGGTGCATGGCCGCAGGGCCCATCTCCCAGGGTGGTTGTGGATCCGGGCTTGGGCACTATTACCCGGGGAACAGGGAGGCAGGGTCCCACCGGGTGGGGGTTCACACTAGAGATGGCACAAGGTCCAGGAGCCCTGGGGACAGCAGGACACCAGATCGGAGGGTCAGAGGGTTGGGGGTGGGCCAGCAGTGAGTGGAGCTAAAGCAAGGGGGACAGGTAAGGGTGGGCTCAGCCTCCGTCACCAGCCACTAATGCAGGCCTGTCTCAAGGCCCAGGCAAGCCAGCCCCCTCCTCCCGCCGTTCCATACTGAGCTGTACTGACTGCACCACAGCTGCCCAGATGAAAGACCATCTCTTTGTGTGTCTGGAAGGGTGTTTCCAGATCAGATTAGCGTTTGAATCCCAGGGCAGGCAGGTGTCCTCCCACCTGCTGGGGGCCTGAGTAGAACAAAAGGCAGAGCACCAAGGAATGTGCCCCATGCCACCCCCCCTTTTCTTCCCACCTGCCTGTTGGAGCAGGGACCTTGGTCTTTGTCCTTTTGCATGTGTACACACAGATAGAGATCTGCTGGCTCTGACCTCCTGGAGAATCCGCTAAAACAGGGACCATTGTTCTCAACATAGGCAAACATTGCAATGGGTTTTCCAAGATCAAATCCCACCAGGTTCCCAGAATAGAGACCTTGGTCCTTACGGGGCCTGTAGGGTCGGGCCTCTGCCACTCTGTGCAACCTCACCAGGCATCACTGCTGGAATCTTCTCCAGCGCCCGGGGCAGTGCCCAGCATGCTCTCACCGGGGCTTCCCAGATGACGCCCCCAGTCTAGAAAGTCTCCCACTTCCCTCTGGAGACTGAATCCCTTTTAGCCATCATTTGGATGTGAGCTCAAATAGCACTGCCTCTGGGAAACCATTCTGGGTCGAATTGTGTGTCCCCCTCTGCCCCCCGCCACCCCCCAGAATTCAGATGTTGAAGTCCTAATTACCCCAGGACCTCAGAACGTGGCTGCATTTGGAGAGAGGGTCTTGGAAGAGGTAATTAAGGTAAAATGAGATCATCTGGGTGGGCTCTAACCCAACATGACTGGCGTCCGAGTAAGAAGAGATTAAGACAGAGATGCATACAGGAGACCACTTGACGACACACAGAGAAGGCAGATGGCACCTACAAGCCAAGGACGGGGGTCTTGGAAGAAGCTGACCCTGCTGACCCCTTGGCCTCAGACTTCCCGCCTTGCAAACAGTGGGACAATCCACATGTGTGGTTAGGCCACCCCACCCATGGCATGGGGACAGCAGCCCTCCCCTCCCTGACCACTGGCGGCTGGGCTCTTCCTATCACCCTCCAGCCTCACCCTGTCCTTCTCCCTCTTCTGTCCTCATGCGGACCTCTTGGCCAGACCACAAAGCCCCATTTTCTTCCACTGACCCTCCCAGGACAGGGTTTGTCCGCTGTGCTGAAATGTGTCACACCCAGTCCCAAGCAGGGTGTCGCAGGCTGTCCCCTCCCTCGAAGCAACAGTCTTCTTGATCACAGCTGTACTCACTTCCCTGCAACATAGCAGCTCATGCAGAACCAGGGCCAGCTCCACAGGACTGAGACCTGGAGTCACACAAGGCCCCCGCACTGAAGGGCCACAGGCAGTTTGAGCCTCTGCTGTCACTGTCCTGCAATGCTCGGTAACGTCATGTTCAAACTTGTACCTTGTAAGGGAAGAGCGTTGGAACAATGGCCCCATGCACGGAGCACAAGAGGTATGCAGAAGGAAAAGCTTGGTATTTTAGTAACCTGAATGGCACCTTTTTGCCTGCTTGTCAAACAAGGGCCCCTGTTTTCATTTTGCACTGGGACTTGTAAATTACATAGCACCAAGTCATTTCCCCCAACACTGCTGGTACAGTAGGTGTCTTCCTTACTGGTTTCTGGAGCCTCCTGGGGGTGGGGGAGGGCACTTCACCTCCACTCCTGCACTCCCATACCACCTTAGGCCTGGGCTGTGGAGAAACCTATTTTTCTGATCCGAAGCCCCCCCCGCCCCCAAATCCCAGCTTGGACAAGACGCCTCCCACATGTTCCTCCAATGGCTGACGGAAATGGCAGAGCCAAGGACGGTGGCCCCTGCCACCACGGTGGACCTTGCTCCCTCCAGACACACCTCTGGTCATCAGCCGCCCCCCCACCCACCGGAGAAGCAGCCCATGCCCCACTTTCAGAATGCCAGCCTGGCTGAGGGCCTCAAGGAATGTGTCCCTCCTTATCTCCCACAGGAAAACCACCTTTCCAGCCCGTCCCTGGTCTGACTCAGGATCTTACAGACAGGCCAGACCCCCCCCCTTGAGTGCAGTGCGATGGGGGGGGGCTGGGTTGAGCAGATCGGGTTATCCGGGGGTACGTACGGCCCACACTGGGGGGACGGCTCCATGTAGGAACCCTAACTCGGGGCTCCGATGGGTCGAGCCCCTCTTCAGCACCCCACATCAGGCCGAAGCCCAGCAGTGTCTGATCTCTGGGGTGGGGGCAAGGGGGGAGAACATACAAGGTGGGGAGCGGGCCAGGCAGGCACGTCTGGAGGCGCACACCATGCCGGTGCGGGTGTTTCGCCTTCTTTTCTCATGACGGCAACAGCTGGTGCTGTATCTCAGAGCCTGTGGCTGTGACAATTATCAAAATGTTTACTATGTGTCACTATTAATAATGCAGAAACCCCGCCTCCTATTTGGAAGCAGAGAGCATGACAACTGAGGGGCCGGAGAAGGTCTTCACTGGCCCTGCCAGGGCCTGGGCCCTGCCCACCTGTCCGCTCACCTGCACAACCCCATGGACTGGCCTTCCCCTGCTCCTCTAACTCGGGTGGCCCCTCCAGGCCAGAGAGTTCCCTCTCCTCCTCGGTGCTTCTATCATCCTTCAGATACAGGCTTTAGAGACATCCACCTAGGAAGCTTCTAGAAGATTCCATTCCCTCCAGAGCACTGCATTCTCATCTTTATATATAGAAGTGGGGGGGGGGGCGGTTCGGGTGAAGCTTGTACACCATCAGCCTACTCGCTTTCTGAGCTCCTTGGGGCTGAGACTTTCTCTTCTACATTAGCTTCTTTTCTTTCCCTCAAACATAGCAAGCTCCCTCCCACCTGCCCCAGGACTTTGACACATGCCATCTCCTTTTCCACGACACTCACCCCGCACCTCTCTGTCTACTAACTCCTATACATCTTTTAGGGATCAGAGACAATAGTCACTTAATAAATATTCCTGGGAGGAATGAGCGGGTGTCCCAGGAGAAGCGCGAACGCAAGTGGACTTCACCAAGTGCAGCACCTGTGACCCATCTCCTCCTACTCAAGCGGGCACTCGGGCTGCTGGTGCATGGGGGCTCTGACGTGGGGATGGAGTGACCCCTTCTTCTGGAATAGTCCCTGCATCTCGGTACGACATCCCATCCCCATTGTAAGACATGCTCATCCCCCCAAAGAGCAGGAGAGAGGGATCTGAACAACCACCCCCACCCAGCACGTTGCTGCCCCCCCCCAGACCTCAAGGGCTGGGAGAAAAAGGTAGATGGGCCACCCTGTGAGGTGGTGTCCTGGCTGTGGGGATGGTCCCCAACCCCGGAACCTGCGCACAAACAAGTGAGCTCCCGGGCTTGTGCGGACGCCACTCAGAGAGAGCTGCCTAGTCAGTGCAGTGGGACCCCCAACTCCGGGCTGGTGCAGGAGGGGGCACCCCTGGCTGCCCCCCAAGCATGCAAGGCCTTATTCCCCAGCTGTGTCCTGCACATGGGCCAACCTGGAGAGCCGGCAGCTGGGCGTGGGGACCCAGCCTCAGACCTCCCCCAGCTCCAGAACAGGACGGTGGGGGTACCCGGGTGTGGGTGGGAGTAGGAGTCAGGCAGGGCTGACCAGGCCTAGGGAGGGAGGACACCTCCTCGGTAGCCATATTCAGTGTCATCTTTCCCAAACAAGTTGGTGTCTACAGGAGAAAAAGGGCACCACTTTGTAGACCCGAATGTCCAGCTGTAGGACCTGATCTCCCCAAAGGATGGCAATAGCCGACGCTCAGGAGGGGCGTGCCACCCCTGTGTTGTCCTGCTCTCCGGCATGCATGAGGCTTTGGAAAGTACCAGCAGGTGCTCACGGGGCACCCTCTGTGTGCCTTCCAGGTGCTGGCCTGAGGACCCCGAGCTCCAGACCCAGGCTCCGGGGGCTAGGGCTTTACCGTTGCTCAGCCACCAGCTTGCAGAGTGCCTTGGGACACAACGTGTCCCTCCCTGAGTCTTAGTGTCCTCAACTATAAAGTCTGAGGCTCACACTCCATATGCCAACGGGGTCCCCCAGGTCTGACCTTCTAGGGGTGCTTTGCCCTCTCTGACCGCCTCCTGCCTGAGGGACTTTGCAGCCCCTCCCGCCACCCCATCTGGCCTTTGGGCCTTCAGAGAGGAGGACGGGGTGATTTGTAAAAGGAGGGTTCAAAGATCGCAGAGCCTGTTGGTCTGTTACAGGTGATGGATGCTGGCGGCTACTCGTCTGCGCTCACCGCTGATTAGAAACCAGCCTCCGAGGGAAGATAAAGGGGTGGCGGTGAAAGAGGTAGAGAAAGAGACAGCATGATCCAAGAGCCAGCAGCATCGCCAGCATCCCCACCCTCTGCTCAGGGATCTGGTCCAGCTCTCAGGCACAGAAAGGTCAGGGAGCAGGGACTCCACACTGGTTTTCGCTGTCCAGCACGCTGACTGGCACCAGTCCACTGAGTCTGCCCAGCCACCCAGCAAGGAAGGTGGTGCTATTCCCATTGGAGAGGTGAAGAAGTGAAGCCCAGAGAGGTTAAGTAACATGTCCAAGGCCACACACAGCTAGTGGCAGAGCTAGGATCTGAACCTAGGTCTCTCTGATGTAGAACACATACTCTTTCCCTCCATGCCACACTCTTCCTGCCCCGGGTACCAGGGTCTACAGTGAGGGTCTAGGGTGCTTCCATGAAAAGGGCATGGGACTGGGAATCAGGAGCCCATCGAAGGCAAGCAGGGTAGTGGAACAAGAAGGATTCAGGAGCCAGACAGCGCAGCTTGGAAATGGGACTCCTCCCCTGAGGAGCTGTGTGACCCTGGGAAAATTACTAGACCCCTCTGAATCCCTATTTCCTTGTCTCTAAAATAAAAGGTAGAGTAAAACTACCACCCATATTCACAAAACAGACACCCACATGCACCCATTTAGGCTCCGTCATACGCAAAATGTCACTGGGAAAGTAGAAGAAACGGGCATTTGGATTTTTAGAGGGAAGTTAAGGTCAGTGGGGGCGCGGGTGGGGGTGGGGAGAGTCGGGGTGTGGCAAAGGATTTATCAGTCACTGGCTGTTCTTTGGGAATGTTTGTATTTCTTATCGCACGCTCATTATTCTTCTCCTAAAAGAGATTTTCTACCTGCTTATAGGGCTGCTGTAAGGTGATCCACACAAAGGGTTTTAGCATAATGCCTGGCATACAGTAAGCACTCGAAAAATTGTCGGTGGTGCTTCTCCCTCTTATCCCTCTCCAGCTGGCTTGCTCTCTCCGCCCACCTGCCAGTCTCCCAAACCAGAATGTCGCTTGTCTTCCCATTGCCCTTTATTTATTTATATGTCTTCAAAGGGAAGGTGTGCGTGTGGCTGGGTCAATTCATCTATATCACTCACTTTGCTCAACTGCCCTCCCTCTTCCCACCCCTTCTCCCCCTCGCTGAGACCAAGAGCGTAAATTCCTTCTGGCTATTAATTAAAAGCAGCCTCTCCCTTAGCTCGAGTGTACTTGCCATAAATTAATAGCGGTCTTCTTAATCAAATCTTATCTCCTCCTCGAGCCATAAACACATGGAGCTCGACTCTGTATGTCTGCGCACCCAGCCGTGAAATTTAATTTCTGATGCTTTAGCAGACTTGGTGGGGTGGGTGGGTACCTGTCTGGGGGGCCGCCCACCTTGAGTCCCAGCCTCAGACCCCTGGTCAACCAACTGGGTTTACTGAGCTCCCTCCCCCGATGTTTGGAGGCAGAGGATGCCTTACTCTTGAAACCGGAAGGTTCAGAAGTTTAATCGTCATGATCATTATCTCTGTCATGAGAACACCTTTGATATGTTCTACGCCACCTGATTCCCATGACAGCTCTATAAGGGGATGGACCTCCTTTCAGAGATGGAAAAACTATGTCCAACAGGGCTTCTTGCCCTGCCATTTCCAGCTGCCACTCTGACCTTCAGTATCTTCATCTGTCCAAAGGGAATTCCAGAATTCCATCCTGAGTCTCCGGTGTCTGGGATCACCAGACCGGGTCCTTTGAACAGGCTCCGTTTGACCTGCTCCCTGCTCCCTGCTCCTGGCCCGCCCCAGTGTGTGTCCACAAGTCCCAGGACAGAGGTGGAGCCAGTGCCCATGCCCACAGGGTGGGCCAGCCTACTCTGAGCGGCACCATCCCAGGGCACCCTGCTGGCACCCCTCACCACTCTGCTTAAGTAGCTAAGAGTCTCCAGCAATTTCCATGTGGCTGCAGGGAGCCTTATGACAACGCATGCCATCCTGGCATGGGCTCCTTCGTAGATGAGACAGGACTCCGGCGCTGCTCCTAGAGCTGCTTTTCTCACTCAGGGCTGAGCATCGCCGTCCCCCCCAGGCTCTGCTGGCCCTTTGGGGGAATGAGCTTTTCTGTCGGGGTCCTGGCTTCCCCAGCCCGGGCTCCCAGGCCAACAGCCCTCCTCCCACCCATCGAACCCTCCGTCGGACCTCTCTGGATCTTGCTCACAGAACTCCCGTGCCGTGAGCTTCTCCTTTGCTAAGCGTGCAGCCGCTCTCCCTTCTAGGCCTTCTCACTGCTCTGGAGACTGTTGTTTTTATTTATTTTTTTTTTCTATGCAATCTTCAAGTTTGTTCATAATCCTCCATGCCTGCAGGGAGGCATCTAAGAAACGCCTCTCCTGTCCTATCTCTTCTCAGCACCATCAGCTGCTGACCGCGCCGTCTCCAAAGCCTGCCCGGGTAGAGGATGTTCATTCACTCAGTGGTTCTCAAAGTGGGGTGCCCCGGAATAGCTGAAGCAGCAGTCCCCGGGACCTCGGCAAGAACGCAGGTTCTGGGCCCTGCCTCAGGCCCACCCAAGGAGTCAGGAACTCTGCACGTGGGGCTGGGCAGTGTGTGTTTTGTGAGCCCTCCGGGGGACTTGGACCCACACTCAAGGGGCAAAAGCCGAGGTGCTAGGTGAGCGGTTCCCAACCAGGAGTGCCCGCCAGGAGATACATGGCCATTTCCAGAGACATTTTTGGTTGTCACACGGGGGCATCGAGCGGTACAGGCCAGAGATAGTTCTGGGGCAGACTCCCAAACCCAAGAGCTCTGGAGGATCACAGGGAGAATGTGTGCAGCGAGCAGTCCTTGGAGTGGGGCCAGTCCCTCCCACCCCGCCCCGGGGACCCATTTTCCAGATGGGAAACCTACAGCACAGGTCTCAGTTGTGAATGGCAAGGCAGGGACAGGAACCCAGAGCTGCGTCCTCACCACGATGCCGTGCACGGGCCCTTCGACTGGAGATGCTGGGAAGCTCTTACACCATCTAGCTAAGCAAAAAGGGAAAATGCAGGCATTGCAACCTCTTGCTCACTTAGTCCGCCTAGGAGCCATTATTAAGTGCTTACTGTATGCTTCTAAGCCAGCGGCTCTACGGTATGGTGGTGCAGTTCCATACCAGAAGAACTCACACTCCAGCTGTGCAAATCTTGGGCAAGTCAATTCCTCACCCCAAGCCTCGGTTTCCTAATCTGCAACGCAAGGACACGGCCACCTGCCACATAGCCCTGGCGGAGGATGATACAGGAAGTCACAGGAAAGCACCCGACGCTCCCCTCTGCTCGTCCTGCTGCTCGGCCTGTGAGACCAGGCCAGGTGAACAAGAGCACACGTGTCTCGGCAATAACAGGGCCGCAGCCCCGGCCCGCAGGGCAGAGCTGCTATTCCTTCTAGGTGAGCGCATGTCACAAGGTGCTAAGTGCCGTCAGCACCTCATCCCGCCCTTGTCCTTGCCTTAATCAGGGGCTCTGGAAAGGGGCTGCCAAGGGGATGACGGCCTTAAAGAGAAAGCCTGCAGCCGCTGGCAGGAACATCAGGGGAGGAGTTCACCTTTCTCCAGAAGGCGGCCGCTCTCAAATGGCCTGAGGGCCGGGGGAAGCCGAGTGGACAGGAAGGGTCGGCTCAGAAGCAGAGGCAACAGTCGACTCGGCTCAAGAGGAAACAGGGAGCCAGTGGGGCCCGCTGAGGGGAAGGCGTTTGATGCAAGAGGACATTTAGCAAGATGAATGAGACAGCTGTCCGCGGGATGGGGGTGACGAGAGGCTGGATCCAAGTCCTAAGTCAGGGGGCTATGACCGTCCTCCACGCGTGAGCTCCTGGAGCTGGGCACCAGGATCTCGGGAGAGCCGATGGGCCTGGCAGCCGAGTCCTCCCTCCCAGGCATTCGCTCCCCCATCAAGGAATCAAAACCAGCGCCACCCATCACAGAAAACGTGTGCCGAAACCCAGACCCCCCAAGGGAGAGAATGAGCGCTCTGCCCCCTCCGATCTCAGTCTACAACTTGAGGTTTTCGCTAGTCCAAACGTGGGGGAAAATACGGACTGAATGTTCCAAATCTCAGGGGCTGGAGGGCGTGACCAGCTCTGCCCTTCCTGGGCACGACCACCACGCTCCCTGAGTCCCTGCCCGGTGGCAATGGGTTCTAATTGCTCCTGATGTGGGGTCACATCCGGAGAGCAGAAAAGAGGTCCACTGAGGTCAGGGGGAGTCCACAGGTGACTGGGGATGTTTGGTGCCTGGTGCCTGGAGAGACACAGCTGGGGCTCTAGTCCCAAAGCGCTGTTTTGGCTTCCCTGCTCACCACTCTTCCCGCGCCTCGTGCTGGGGTTGCCAGATTTGGCAAAAGGCCAGATGCCCCACTGAACGTGAACTTCCTTTTGGCCCCTAGACTGGCAGAGCCGGGGCCTGGACGCCACACCTGCAGGAAATGCAGCACAGGCAAGCGGCACCCGAGAACAAGTCCATGTTTATCCGGGACGTCGATCTACCCGGGCATCCTGTATCCAACCTGGGGCCTTATCCACCTGGACACACCAGGTGCACGAGAACGAAAGCCCAGCCCGGGATGAAGTGTCCTGACACCTGAGGCCTCCTCGGGCTCTCTGCAGGGCTGCGACAGCTCATCTGCAAAATGGGGATAATATCTGGGGACAAGAGGGCAGAAGAAACACAGCTGACATTCAATTCGGTACAGAAGACCGCCAACCGCATCCCCGCCATCCTAAGGACACATGGTGGGCACTACCGACATGCCCAGCCTTGGTTCCTTACAGGGGGAGGAGGGTGTTCGCTCGTTTCAACTTAAAATCCCAACAATGGTTCTGGGCGTCTGCCTTCATCTATCACAGAGAACGTGCTCGCAGAGTCACGACTTGTCTTACCAACAGTCCCCTCACTGCAGAAAGAGAAGGGTAAATCCACAGCCAGAGAAAAGGACCAGGTCCTGCAGCCCGCGGCCAAGCCTCAGTGAGCTTGGCACTATCTTCCCCTTGGAACGACCAAGGCCACTCTGCTCCCATCACACGGGAATTAGAGGCTGGTGACATGCTGATACCCGGCCCTTGCCGTCAGGATTATAACCTGTATGATTAGAATGTGTAAAAGCAGATTTTATTGGGATAATAAAAATAAAAATGATCAAAATGGAGTTGGAACCCAGCCAGAGAGGGAGCACTGGAGGGAAAGGGTTTGAGGCTTTTTGATTTTTGAAGAAGCCCCCCCGCGTGGAGGATGGGCCGACCTCCTCCCTAGGCACCCCACCCACCCCACTGCCAGTGCCTCGAGCCATCTGTCCCTGCCAGCTCCCCGCCTGGTTAGCTTGATTCCAGAAATGTGGCTGTCTAGAGTCTAACCAGGCACACTGGGAGCCTTCAGGAGGAGCCCTGCTCTGGGTGGGAGGAAGGGCAGGGAGGCCCCGCACCCAGGAGCTGGCCAAGGACGCACGGGTGGGAAGGGATGTCCACGGAGGGTTTCCTTTAAGTGCTGTCTGATGCCATGAGCTCTGGGGGAGGCACGGAACCAAAGGGTCACGGATTCATGCCTCGTCCCCATGCCTTCTCCCCAAGCATACTGGGGGGCCTTGAAGTCCTTAGCTCGCCCAGGAGCACCACACTTGCTGCACACGGGGCCAGCCACAGAACTGTGGATTCATGGGGTCACACAGGGTGGTATGAAGAGGGCTCACGGCTTAGTGGCTCGGATCTGCTCATTCGACCTCTGGCAGCTGGGACCCTGGAACTGCACCAGAGCCATCAGCCCTAGCCACGTCTCTCCCCCAGATCATCCCTAAATATGCCAGTGGCCTCCATCCTTGTCCTCCTGCTAGGCCCACATCCCTGGCTTCCCAGGCAAAGGTAGGGCTCTGTGGGTCCTTCCACCAGCCCTGGATTCAGAGCTGTTTCCAAGGGTCCATGCAGGGCAAGGGCCTAAATACCTATGTTCTTCACATTTCTGGGCAAGTCTTATGCCCAAAACTCTAGGGAAGGCAGGGAAAAGGAGCCTCAGGACCCACCCTACCCCTTCCGCCAGATGGGTCAGGGGGAAGCTGCACTTCAAGGCCACGGGCATGTGTTGGGGGAGTGGGGGTAACCGGGGCAGCAGGTGCTTTCCGGGGGGACCTACCCAGCCTGTCAGAGGTGGACACCCAGTGTGGAGGGGTTGGAGGCCTCAGGGAAGGAGCAGATGGCACCCAAACTTCTCTGCAGTGTCACCTCCCGACACACACCCACTCCTGCCACTCACATGGCGCCTTCTGACCAGATTTGGGGTTTTTTTTACATGAAATAATCGGATCATGGGAGGCGTTAACTGGATTAAGCAGACGGCTTCCAAGAGACGGACGCTGGCTACAAGTGGCTAGTCAGTAAGCCAGCACGGGGGCCTGGGCTTGCGATGAGGGTGGCTTCCAACCCCTGCCCTCCTAGAATGGAACAGGGTGACAGGGTGCTCAGGCAGGGGGTGGGGGGCTTGCAGGCCCTGGGTCCTCAGCCTCTTCTTAACTTGTCCCCATCCCTACCTCAGTGTCTTTCTTTCTTGGAGCACAGACCAAGTGGCCAGCTCTGTGTTAGACACCTTGCATTTTAACCGTTAACCTCACAGAAAACTTACAAGGTCAATTTCACCATCTCCACTGATCAGCAGGAAAAATGGAGACATAGAGGTTAAGAGAATTGCCCTGTGACTCATGGTTAAGAAATAAGTTTGGGATTCCAATCCAGGTCTGTCTGATATTATTTCCATCTCAGAAACCGTCCCCCTGAAACCTGGTCTTGGCCAATTCCCTCAACTTCCGGGTCCTGCTGTGGACTGTCCCCAATGGCCAGCCTCTGAGGCTAAATGTTGGGTGGGGGAGGCAGTGTTGGTGCACATCTGTGGGCTTTAGTAAAGACAGTTGGGGACACCCCCTTCCTTAAACCCAGCTGATCCCCACCCACAGCAGGCTGGGGTGCTGTCTTCCCCGTGGGGCACCTGAGGCCAGGGTCATGTGCCCTTTGCCTGTCCTAGGCCAGCTACCTCACGGCAGCCATGCACCCACCCCTGCACACACACCCACGCACACCCATGCAGACATATACATGCACACACGTGCACACACACACACGCCGGCATACACCCAACAGGCCCACTCCTCCTTCCCACTTTATTCCTGCCCCGCAGCACTCTCCAGCATCTTACACAGATAAACCGTGCCTAGCTCTTCTGTCGGTAATCTTCCCCGCCAGCATTAGCGGCCACGAGAACACGGCGATTTGCCCATTTCAGTTTTTCCTACAACTGCATCCTCAACTCCTGTAACAGTGCCTGGAATCTAGCAGATGCTCAATTAGCATCTGTGGAATGAACGAGAATGCAGCCATGCTGGTGAGAGTGGTAGGTGTCAAGGGCCTGGGGCAGCGGGTTAACGCTGTCGGCTGCATGATTCTCTTGCCCTCGGCTCCCTGACTGAGGGTGGGCCCTGTGGATATCGGGGCAGTCTTGGGGTCATCACGAGCTCCCAGGAGTGTAGGCTGTAGGACAGGCTAGGAGGAGGGGCCCTCCCAGCACTGACGTGGCCTCTGCTGTTGCCAAACAGCCCAGGGGTACCAGCAGTTGCGTCAGCAGCCGCACATGTACCTCTCAGCTCTGCGTGTGACTGGGTCTCTGGCCGCTGCTGGCTACAAGGACGTTGCCAAGGTAGCCTATGAGGGATGTCAGCGAAATGGTCAGAGTCACAAGCCATTTCTTAATGAGGTGTGGAGTCAAGGGACAAGCCCCAGATGGCCCCAGCTGCTCACCACAGCCCGGGGAACCTGGCAGGAGCTGGGGTGCAGTGTCAGTGAGGGCCTGACACCCCCCGGCTCTCCCAAAGGCCCTGCAAGGGCTCTTCTGCCCCACAATGCACAGATGCAGCTATGAGCGAGGAGTTGGGGGAGCTGTGGACAGGTCCCATCCCGTCCAGCTCCGTGTAGCTCAGGACAGCCACCAAGCAGCCCAGGGGCGTGAGGGACACGACACAGCCCAGGTGCAGGAAGCCCTTGGCACGTGGTATTGAAGAAATACACAGGCCCTGGCCTTGAGGGGGATAGAGGGAGTCCACCTAGTTAGAGGCCCTCCCAGCTTCACGTTCCAGGCAGGCCCCCCACCAGCCCCTGCCTGTCCCAACGCACCTGGCCTGTTCTGGGCACAGAAGCCCACACCAGGCAGTCTGGCCAGAAGCAGTGAGAGGTTTGCCAGACAGGTCTGTTGTCCGTGGAACCACAGACACATGAAGCACCAGGAGGGGCAGAGCCAGGGCCCACGGTATGGGTGTACAGGCCAAGAGTGGGCCTCTACGCGAGAAGGTATCCTCGCATGGGTTCAGCACATCTGGTTTTGTCCCCTCTGACTCCAGCAAGCTGAGTGACCTGGAGAAATGGCATGGCCTGAGAGCCCGGGGATGTCCACACCTTATCTGGAGACCTTGGGCAGGTCACTTCATTCAACCCGCGAGCCTCCGTTTCCTTATCTGTGAAATGGGTGGGTAGCAACACGGAGCGAGGTCATGTGTAGGCAGGCACCTACCCTGAGGCACTACCTCTGTTTACATGTGTACGCAGTTCTGTATGAGCGCCCTTCCCTGTCCTCCCTGTCCTGCGTCCTGGCCGCCAAGGGGAGGGCTCCCACCGACAATGAACCTGGTTTTCTCTCAGTGCCGTGTCTGGGGGCCCGGGGTCAACTACCTTCCTGACATTCCCCAGCAGTCAGTGAGGCCACAGCTGTCCCTGCCATCCCCACCCCCACAGGGAGATGAGGAACAGGGCCAGGCTGGTGACAGCCTCCACAGACCATCCTGCCGCCACTCAGATCTGGGACCTCTTCAACCCTGAGCCTCCCTCCAGAGGCTGTGAAGACAGAGTCGCATCACACCTCACGGGCCCTGATCAAAGGAGGCAGAGCCACGGGCTGACTTCATCATCCGAGGCTGGCCGCTTGCCTCCCTCCACTCCTTGCCCAGGAGAGCACGGGCAGGGCCCTGATCACTTTCTTCCTGGGCCCCTGGTGGGCAGTGGGGGTCCCAGGGACCACGGAGGGTGAAAGCCTGATGCAGTAAGACTTCTGGACCCGGGACACAGGACACCCGTGTTCGAGTCTCAGCCCTCCCATCCGCACTTGTCCAGCTGTGGGCAAAGTACTTAACTTCTGTGATCTCAGTTCTGTCAACCAGGGGACCATGAGGCTCGGCTTACAGGACTTTCCGGGACTACGGAGAGAGCTGGCTGACACACAGCACACAGAAGGCACAGATTCCTGGAACCTCGGACTCACCGGCCATGCGTCCCCTCCAGCGTCCACACCCTTGCAGCCTCCCTGGGACACAATCCTCAGAGATCCGTTTTCCTAGAATTGTTCACCTGCACTTTGCGCTTATTATTTCGCTTAGTTTTTCTCATATCCCTACAAAGTTCAGTATTCTCCACCTGGCCTCACCTACGAGAACACAGGAGCCCCTCACTCCTCTGGGATCACGTGGCCAGGTGGCCCCTGCCCCAGTCCCAACCCCGTCACTGTGGGGGAGCCACCCAAGCCCCTGCAGAGGGCAAGAGTCTTGTCTCAGCTGGGTGCGAGGAGGTGGGGAGCCTCAGAATCGAACCCCTGGCCCTCCCGGGGCAGTGGCTCAGGGGCAGCTGCTCGGGGCCGGGGCTGGGGGGCCTCCCTGACCGCCAGCTGGCAAAGCAGCCCCATGCATCAGCCAGTTTTAATTGTTTGTTCGCGGCCTTGTTTACGACTCAATAAAATCCATAACACAGATCGTGCTTGCCGTCCCCGCCCGCAGCCCCCCTCCCGGCTCTCACTCCCTGGGGACATGGCTCTGCTCTTTATAGAAACCACCGCTAAACCGGACGGGCTTTGAAGCCATCACTGTCAGTAAATGACACTCCTGGAGAAGAAGCCGCAAGTGAGGGGTGAAGCTCTGGGTACGTAACACGCATCACCGGCTTCTGCTTTGATCAGGGACTCAAACGGCCCTCTGAGGAGCAGCCGACCCCTCCAAGGACAGCCCCACAGCCTACCTGGGTGCCCCCCGCCAGAAGGCCGGGAGGGACCCACGTGGGGTGATGAGCAGAGCTGGGTCCTGGCTGGGACCTGCCTCGGACTCGGAGCCGTAAGACCCGGGCAGCCGTCCAGCTCCATTCTACAGAGTAAAGGGAGGGGACCCAGCACCCGTGGCTTCTGTGCCTTTGATTTTTTGAAGGGGTGGCCTCCTGCTTCAGATGACATTTTCCAAGATCCCCCATAGACGAGACTGTTAAGAACAGACTTTTCTGGATACGGAGTGAGTAGGAATGGCAAACTCTTCCTTTTGGATGAATTACCCTTTTCCTGACTTTCTGACTGAAGCCTAGGAGCTTCTGGAAGGGTACAAGTGGGCCTTTGGCTTTGTGGCGTCCTGCACAATGAGTTTGGCTCAGCGGTGTGTCCCTAGCTGTGCTTAATACGTGTGTGTGTGTGTGTGTGTGTGTGTGTGTAGGTGGGGAGAGAGGAGGGACGGAGGGAGGGAGGACGGGGGAGGGAACACGCATTAATCTTTCTTTTCCTCAAGTTTCAAACACAGCTCAAAACTCTTCCCCCACCCTGAGCCCTCCTCCACCTCACCGGACCCCGGATAAAACGGGCAGCCCTTCCACTTCCCTGAGGATCCCAGCCAGCTCCAGGATGCGGCAAGCTAAGCCTGGGGTCTCCAACATGGGGGCCCTGGGCCCCCGAGCCCGTATGGGGGAGGTTTCCAGCGCGCGTGCACCCCAGACCCTGTCTGCTGGCACAATCGACACACCTCACACACCTCCAGCCATTCTTCAAAAGTACGTGGCTGCTGTTGTGATTAATTAAGTAAAAACCCATTTACAAGTGATACGGAATTCATAGCAGCCCTGTCGTGTGTTTCCTCAAAGAGTGGCTGGTAAACGAACAGCCACTGGCAAGCAGCGTTCCCGGACCTTCTCTGGAAGTGGGTCTCCGTGCCGGCAAAGGAGAGCCACGGGTCGCACATGGCCTGACCCCCCCTTGCCGTCAGTGCCCCCACCTCATCGTCCATCCCATCCAGGAATCCAAGGATGGCAGCTGTGGGCTGGGCCAGAGGCCACATCTGGAATCCATCCTCTTCATTAAATTAGTGGCTGTTTCCCAAGCTCTGGCTCCCTTGATCCCCCAAAGCCCTGTTCATGCTGTTAACAAGGACAGTAATTTGTTCATTAAAACCGGGCTGCCTTCCCAACAGGCTCCTGCCTGCCCTCGGGGAGGGAGGAGGGGAGGCGGAGTGGCCTCTGTCCTGGGGTCCCACTAAGGACCTCTCCAGGGCAGAGAGCCCCACCTGCTCTGGCCACTCAGTCCCTGACCCCCCAAGTGACTCCAAGGATGCCTGGGGACAGTGTGGGGACAGGCCATAAGGTGGCTCCTGCCAGCTCCTCTCCCGCTCCGTGACAGGGCTTTGTGGCCGTCCAATCAATGCGGACAACTTGATCTGGCACAGAGTCCCTGTGCAAACCATAGTCCACCAAGAGGCATTTATTGTCCTGAAAACAAACAGGTCCCCTCCCCCCTGGCCCCTGGGCCCCCCCCCCCCCCCCCCCCCGCCTCCCCAAGGTATCCTTCACCTGTCCTTGGAGCAGCTCAGAGCCACGCATCCAGGACCACTCATGCCTATGCATTCCAATCCCCGCCCAAGCCAGGCCGTTGCCACTGGGGGACAAGATAGGAGGCAGGGTCTTGCGCATGGTGACCCACCAGAGAGAGGCCTCCAGGCCTTCAGACACTGTCCCTTTAGTAATGACCTGAGTTTAACCATATCAACCCCTGGAGGTGGTGTACTAGACAAGGGTCCCCAGAATTCTTGTTCGCCCAGAAGCTCCGAACGGGACCTTATTTGGAAATGGGGTTGTGGCATTTGTAATCAAGTTGACATGAGATCCTACTGGATGAGATGGGGCTTTGGAAGGTGTCCTTCTAAGAAGACGGAAATCTGGGCACAGAGACACAGAGATGCAGGGAAGGAGGCCATGTGGCCATGGAGGCAGAAACAGGAAGGCAGGCGTCTCCAAGCCAAGAATGTGGAGGGCTGGCAGGGGACAGATTCTCCCTCAGGGCCTCCAGAAGGAACCAAGCCTGCCTACATGGTCACTGTGGACTTCTGGCCACCCAGTCTGCGGTGCTCTGTTGTGGCTGCTAGAGGAAACCCGTACAGGTAGGTTGTGGGTCGGGCAGTGGGCTGGTTAGTTTTCTGTGTCAACTTGACCGCACTAAGGGATGCCCAGACAGCTGGTGAGGTATGATCTTTGGGTGTGTCCATGAGGGCCTTCCTGGAAGATCTCAGGATTTGAATTGGTGAACTGAGTAAAGCAGATGGCCCTTACTGATCGGGTAGGTACCAACCCAGCTAAGGAGGGCCCCAGCAGCACAAAAGGGCAGGGGAAGGGTGAATTTCCTCTGTTGAACTGGGAGATCCATCTTCTCCCATTCTCGGACATCAGCACTCTTGGTTCTCAGGCCTTCAGACTTGGACTAGGAACTCCTAGTTGGCTCCCCTGGTTCTCGGGCCTTCAGGTTTGGACTAGAAGCACATCACTGGCTTTCCCGCCTCTGGAGTTCACAGAAAACAGACTGTGGGACTCCTCAGCCTTCATCATCACGTGAGCCAATTCCTCTCCATAAACAGATGTCTCTGTACAGTGTACTGGTTCTGTCTCCCTGGAGAATCCTGACTAATACAGGTGGGTTTGAGAAACTGAGGCCCTGAAGTTGGAGTGTCCACCCCTGAGGTCACAAGAACAAGGCAGCAACAGCACGAAGCCTGGAGCTTAAAGCCCCCCCCCCCTCCAAGAATCCTTCTACGTGTCCTGGAGACGGAGAAGGAACAAGGAACACAGGCCCCACATTCCAGCCACGCTGTTAGGAAGGCTGCCAGGGCTGGAAGGCCGAGCGCGGGAAGAGTGGAGACCATTTCCCCCCACTGTATCCCCAGCCTCGAGTCCAGCTTCTGGAAGAGGGCCTCCACCAAAGTTTCCCGACTCTGAGTGAGGCTCGCGGATTCCGTAGCACGCCACAGGACGCTTGTCGCCTGGTAGGCGCTAGTGAGTGAATACAGGGAAGAAAAAGGGCTAAGATCTTCTTAATGGCATTCCTTTGCAGACTCCTCCTTTTGGATACCAACTGGAAATGAAGCTGGATGATTTTCTTCCCATTCTCGTCCCTGAAATCCCAGGGACCCACACAAGTTGTTTCATGTTTGGGTCTGCGCAGAGCCCTTGACCAGGGATGTTGATTTGACACCCCCCGCCAGCTGGCACCAGATCACTCTTTACGGTGGGGGGCTGCCCTGTGCACTGCAGGGCAGTCAGCGCGTCCTGACCTCCACCCTAAATGCCAACCTAGGACAACCAAAAATGTTGGTGGACATTGTCCTGTGTCCCTGGGCGGGGAGGGTGGGGAGTCACCCTCTGATGAGACCACTTTGTGTTGGTCCCAGTGGGTGCAGACTCGGAGGCCTCCCCATCTGTGCAGAGGAAGGGGTTGGTGGAACAGCAGACGTGCCTCCTGAAAGAGGGGGAGACCCTTGCTGCCCAGTGATCTAGGGACTTGCCTTGCAAAGGAGAAGGTTCTTGTCCAAGGGCCTGTCCAGGCAGAGGCTGGGCCACCCCCTGCTGGAGAGAGAATTTTTGCTCTGGAAGGGGGGGGGTTCACTCTTCCCCCTGAAGATGCTAAAATGCTCTAAGCAGCTACCCTGCTGATGAGACTGTGGAATGACTCCTTCTTCCTCTGAAATGCAGCCCCCACTGGGCCCCAAGATGGCCAGGTCAGCGCGTAGGGCCATCTGTGATGTCACACCAGGCAGAACGGCCTTCCCAGAGTATCCAGGAGCTGGGACCCCTGGTATCCTTCCTGCCCTGCTGCTCTGAACATAAGAACAAT
The DNA here is from genome assembly GCF_002288905.1 of Enhydra lutris kenyoni. Lineage (NCBI taxonomy): Eukaryota > Metazoa > Chordata > Mammalia > Carnivora > Mustelidae > Enhydra > Enhydra lutris. Next base: position 810,526 of record NW_019154141.1, on the reverse strand, counting down.
TTGGCTGCACGGCCCTGTGCTACCTACTTTCCAAACACTATCTCATTATCTTCACTCCCTCGAACGGCCCTATTAGAGAAGTATTATTAGCACACTTTAAAGAAGAGGAAATCCAGGCTCAGAGAAGTAAAGAACATTGCCAGAGGCTCAATAGCCTGTGAGTGGCAAAGCCAGGATTCCCAGGCTCTGTCTGGATTGTGACACAGGCCCCAGCACACCCAAGACCCTTGGACGACGTCCCCCACCTGGGCCACCTCCTGGCATGGTCACAATGAGCCTCATTTCAACAGGCGTCCTGGGAAAGAGACGTCAAAGAGAGGAGGATGGGGACCAGGAGGGAGGCCCAGAATGGCTGTCTCAGAGTCCAAGGCCAAATGGGCAACGGGTCCCCCTGGAGACTGCCACACGTAGGGAGTGCCCGCCCTGGCCGGCTCCTGGCCACGGGCACCGACACGTCAGCCTCCTTGGCCGTGGCAGTGTTTATTTCCAGGGCGAGTCAGGGAGCGGTTTCCAGGTGGGGGTCCGTGGAAAGAGCGTGCTCACACACACTCCTTCTCAAGCTGCCCTCGGCTGTTCCTCAGGAACAGAGCCCCATTCAGCGTGTCCAGTGAACCCGCCTGCGTGGCTGATGGCCGCATTCCGGGAAGGGTGGAAAAGTCAATTCCGAGATGCACGCCTGCTCCTGTCGGAGCCAGCCCCCCTCCACCTTCCCCGCCTCCCCAGGAGGACAAGGCAAACACAGAGCGCCAGAAAGGGACCTGGCTGGCTCCGGGGGTGTCACATGGTGTCATGATAACACAGCATCCCAAGGGCCCAGCAGGCACTGGGCTTGAAGGAGTGAGTGGAGGCTTTGGGATTCCTCCTGACACCTCGTTCTTCTAGCTCTGCTGAGTCGGAGCCTGAAGGCCAGGGCGGCTAGCTGCCTGGGGCGGAAGTCCGGCAGAACAGGCAGGACGGGATGAGCGGTTCCAACAGAAAGGCCAAGGGACAGGCCCAAGTCACTGGGCGACAGGTGAGACAGCAGGCACACGGGTGTAGAGATCTTGAGGCTCTCTACAGAAAAAGTTTAAGAAAAAGGCTAAGGAGACATTCACAAAGAGATGTTCCGGTGGTCTGGGGCTCATCAAAGACACTTTGCCAGGAGCTGTGGGTCCAGCAATGGCCACCGAAGCCATAGGTGTGAGGGTGAGGGGTAGAACGATGGGAAACACCCACATTTAGGGGCCCACCACAGGAAGAGGAGGCCCTCCAATGGCCCTCCAATTCTGGGAAGGGAAGTTTGAGCGGCAGAAGGCCCCCCGCCAATCCCAGAGGTTCATGATGTTCTAGAAACCAAGAAGGGAGAGGTCCCCTTTGGGCAAGGTCAACTACAGGCAAGACAGCAAGTCTGTAAAAGGGTCCATTGGACTGAGCGACATGGGAAGCCCAGGCAACCTTGCCTAGAAGTTCCAAGGGGGTGGGGCAGGGGTGAAGATGGGTGGGCAGTGAGGGAGGCTGGCAGGTGGAGAGGGCATGGCGTGAGGGAAAGACAGAGAGACGGGCCAAAACATTCAGGAGAAATTGCTAAGATAAGAGAGACTCATTAGCAGGTGTGCCCTGCTGGGAGGGACCCAGCAGAGAGAGGGAAAGGATGAAGGTAAAGACAGGGGGCACCTGCACGGGGGGTGGGGGGTGGGATCCAGGCTCAGGGGCAGGACCGCAGGAAAGGGGAGTAGAAGAGGTTTGCTGGGAGTCAAACAGATTCTCATTTCTTGGAGAAGGCAGGTGGGGCTGTGAGCTAAGAGGCAGAGGAGATGCAGAGGAAGTAAGACTGACTCCTGACCCTGTCCCAGATTTCCCTTCTCTCCCTTCCTGAATCAGCCCTACATCACCTCCCCCAGGAAGGCTTTCCAGCTACCCAGTCCTGGGTGGGTTTCCTGTGACTCCATTAAGTTCAGTAATGCCCCGCACACAGGCATCAGAACCCAGTTCTGTTTGGGTGTCTGGGCACCTCGCTAACACACGGCACATGCTAACAGGTCACGGTCACGTCACCAGCCCGTCATGGCCCATGATTGGTACTCAGAATGCTTGTTGAGTGACCTACAGACCACGGCCTCTTCTCCCCACCTAGAGATTCAAGACTCCCAGGATTTACCAAGTCTGAGAAAGCTGACACCCCCTTTCCTTACCAAACCAGCAAGACCAGAGAAAATTGTGGAGTTTGCTTTTTTTAGTTCCTGTGTTTTAAGGAAAACAAGGGGAAAAAAAAAAAACCCACTCACACCAAACAAACAAAACAAGGCGGCCCTGGTGAAACACTGATGAGGTCTAATTAGCAGAGACGGGGCTGTGTTGGTTTTCCTTTGCAAACATCCTATTTATTTGTGGGGTGCTGGAAGGGGGGGCACATCATGCTTGTTTCTTATTATTACTTTGCTTCACGCCTCGACTACCACAGACTCACTCGTGATGAAAGACTGTGGCTCTCAGAGGCAGCAGCGGGAGCCCAGGAAGCCAGCGTAGGCAGCCCCCTGGGGAAGTGAGACGTGGCAGGGAACGTGGCAGGGGATGAGGGGTGGCCCACTGAGCCCCTCTTCTGAGGCAGAGCCCGGGGGAGCAGGGAGCGGAAAGAGGCTCTGGGTGGGGGGAGGGGGCCTGAAGATGAATGTCAAGGTTTCCACCTGCTGCAAGGCCCCGTGCACATAACCACCTCCAGCTCTTACACTGACTGTGAAGGCAGGGATGGCTGTTTCCGTTTTGCAAATGAGGCTCCATGGGGTACCATAAATTGACCCACGTGATGTGGCTAGCAATCGGTCAAATTAGGTTTCTAGCCCTGGCTTGGCTCACTCCAGAGCCCATTTCCTTTTGGAAAGCCACTAGCTACTCCCCATAGAGAATCCAGATTTTCGGTCCAGAGAACAGGGAAGAGAGGGGATAGCAAAGAAGGAGGCAACAGAGTCTGTCAGTAAAGAACACGGGTACTCGTCGCTCGTTATGAAAGCACCCAGGCTAAAGGTCCAAGGAACCGGTGACGACCAAGTTAAGGGGAAGGTTCTCAAGGTCAAGTCCAACGGAGTGGCATCAGGACAAAGACGGCGTTAGGGACGTTGTGATGGGAAGCACTGGGCAGGCTCAACTTCCAATGTTTTTGAGGGTCTCCGGTATTCAGGGCTCCGAGCTAGAGCAGGAGAAGGACGGTCCCTGACTCCCTTCCTCGTTCAACACTCTACCCTGAGTAGCCTCTCATCCCACTTTCTCTGGGAGAGAAGATACAGCTCAAAGAGCCACGAGTACTCCAAGTGCCAAATAAGGGATGAGGACAAGGAGTGGTCAAGAGTGCTTCAGAAAATCCTCCAGATATCCAGGAAGGGAGACGGAGCTATCCTCCCCACCAGGACAGTCCTGGCATGAACAGACCCAAGTGGGAAGGCAGGGCTGCGGGCGAGCCCAGCGGAGGCGGTAAGGACTCCTCTGTCCCGTGTCAGTGCGGGGTTTTTCTTGGACACCAGTCGGATATCCCGCAGTTCAGCTCAATCCCGACACTATGTCCCTGGAGACGGCCCCAGAGCCCACAGGTTAAGGGCTCAGTCCTATTAGACTGTGCCCTGTCCCCTCTCTCAGATGTCAATCCCGAGTCCAGGTTGTCCCCTGTGCTGTGACTGGCGGTTCTAACGACCCCCCGCTCGGGTTACATTCCTTTGCCGGAGCACCTTACAGAACTCAGAGAAACATTTGAGTTATGAGATGACTAGGAGGCAGGGTCCTTTCCAAGCGGCCACTCTCCCCAAATATCCCTGTGTTCACCAACCTGGAAGGCCTCAGAACCTCGTCCTTTGTCCTTCTGGGCTTTTATGGAGGGCTCATGACATAGGATGGCTGATTAAATCATTGGGCTCTTGGTGGCAGATTCAGCCTCTGACCCCTCTCCTCTTCCTTGGAGGTCAAGGGCGGGACCGAAAATTCCAACTTTCCAATCACAAGGCCCACTCCCCTGGCACCAGCCCCATCCTTAGGTGTGGTCCCAACGTTATGTCATCAACAGAGCAGAAGACACCTGTGTTACTCTCATCACCTCAGAAATTCCAAAGCTTCTAGGAGCCCTGTGCCAGAAACAGAGACGAAGACCAAATATATATTTCTTATTATAAATCCCCGTGTCTGGGAAGCCTGGGTGGCTCAGTCACTTAAGCATCTGCCTTTGGCTCGGGTAGTGATCCTGGGGTCCTGGGATCGAGCCCCGCATCGGGCTCCCTGCTTGACGGGGAGTCTGCTTCTCCCTCTCCCTCTGCCTGCTGCTCCCCTGGCTTGTGCTCTCTCTCTCTCTGTGAAATTAATAAAATCTTTTATAAATAAATAAATAAATAAATAAATAAATCTCAGGTTAACTAACTTACTAACCAACTGTTAATTATCTTAACCACTCCCCGGCCTGGAAGCAGGAGAGGGTCACACTCATTCCTTTATTTGTTCAACAGATACGCATTTGTCCCACGTCTACCATGGACCAGGTGACCAGGCACCGTTCTGGAGGTTTGGGATTCACTCAGAGACCCTGAGAAAAGACTCCTGCCCTCCAGGGGCTGGCACCCTGGAGAAGGGACCGGAGTAAACAATACGCACCCACTACACTTGCAAGTGATCGAATATGTTGCAAGGGGACAGTGATGTGAAACACAGGAATCAAGCAGCCAGTGAGGGGTCTGGGGGTATGACGGCAGGGTCTGGGGACAGGTGAGAGCGAGGCCAGAGCTTGCCGGGAAGGTGACACTTGAATGAGCATGTAAGCTAGCACCAAACAGCTTTGGGGGTGGGGGAAGCATTCAGGGAAGCCAGACCAGCTGGTCCAAAGGTGCCGGCTGCACAGTGCGTGGGGCACACACAATAGGAGGGAGGCCACTGGTGGACACCGGGGGGCTCGAGAAACAACAGCACCCCAGATCTCAGAGTGAGAGAGAGCACGAGCAGGGGGAGCAGCAGGCAGAGGGAGAGGGGGAAGCAGGCTCCCCGCTGAGCAGGGAGCCCAACATGGGGCTCGATCCCAGAACCCTGAGACCATGACTTGAGCCAAAGGCAGAGGCTTAACCCACTGAGCCACCCAGGAGTCCCTCCTCTGGCCTTTCACTTGCACTGCTGGCTTTGGAGCAGAAGACAGAGGCTCTGGGTTCTGTCGTCGTGTTTTGTTCTTGGGTTCTTTTTTTTTTTTTTTTTAAAGATTCCACCTATTTACTTGACAGACAGAGATCCCAAGTAGGCAGAGAGGCAGGCAGAGAGAGAGAGAGGAGGAAGCAGGCTCCCCGCTGAGCAGAGAGCCCGACGCGGGGCTCGATCCCAGGACCCTGGGATCACGACCCGAGCCAAAGGCAGAGGCTTTAACCCACTGAGCCACCCAGGCGCCCCTTGGGTTCTTTTTTTTAATGCCATCTGACTTTGGGACAGTTTTAGACTACGGAGCAATCACATCGTTAGAACAGAGTGTCCCCATGGGTCCAATCACCCAGCGTCTCCTATTCCTGGCGTCTTACACGCTACGGCACGTCTGTGACAGCTAAGAAACCAGCCTGGTACATTACGTCAACGTCACTCCCGTGTCTACAGATTTCACTCGTTTCCCCCCACATCCCTTTCCTGTTGCAGGATCCCATCCAGGATTCAGCTGTCATGTCCCCTCAGGCCAATCTAGCCCTGACAGTGTCAGACACTCCTTCTTCCCGATGACCTCGACAGTGTCGAGGAGCACTGGTCAGGTGACTTTGTGGAGTGTTCGCCAAACGCGGGTTGGTCTGATGTTTTTCTCACGGTTAGGCTGTGGTTATGGGGTTGGGGGAGGAAGACCACAGAGGTAAAGTGCCATTATCAACACATCATGTCAAGAGGACACGTTATCAATATGACTTATCCCTGATGACTTTGACCTTGATCACCTCACTGAGGGGGGGCGGTGGGGGGAGGGGGTAGGTACCAGCTTTCTCCACCATAAAGTTACTTTTAAAACTTCCAAGAGGGATCATTTTCATTTTACAAGGATCACTGTGGCTATTGTTTGGGACTGGAGCTGAGCCCAGGGCACAGAGGACAGTGGCCCGGACCAGTGTAGTAGCAGAGAGTGTGGTGAGAAGCAGCTGGGTTCTACATCCATGAATAAGATATAATCTAATAATTAGATTATTCTATTGGATTAGATATGGGTGTAAGGGGTTTGTTTTTTAAGGTGGGAAAAATCCTGCTTCTCTGCTAATGGGGATGACCTTAGAAGTGAGGGGCCCTCACATCTCTATGTGCTAGAGGCTCTCCAGATCCCAAAGGGGCCAAAGCCACGGACATCCCCCTGGAAATCCAAGAGCCTCGGAGGGCACAGCAGACACAGCCACTACTGGCAGGGAATGTGTCCCATTCCAGCCATCAACAGGCAGCTGTCAGGAGCTCCAAGCAGCTTCAAAGGCTGGGGACAGGGTTGGGGCCTGTGACATGGTGTGACATGAGGGACACAGCTCGGTGAGGCAGCTGCACTAGAAACAACTGTCACGGGCACAAGGAGAAGGAGGTGCCTGTATATCCCCAGACACCCCCTCTGCCCTGAGATGCAGTAAGACACCCCATCTCCCTCGTCCAAGTCCTGGCAAGGGCATGGGGTCTCTGGTGGGGAACAGCAAGCCTGGCATGCTTTGGACCCACTGGCACCCAGGGATCTCCAGACAGGGGCTTGAACCGCCCCTCTCCCCAAATCACAGGCTTCAGCAGCTCTTCAAAGTTGTCCACGTCCTCTGGAGAGAAAGCGAGGCCCAGCCAGGAACCCGGGGCACCCCGAAATGCACCCCATCCCCCCGCTCCAGGCCCAGAAGCTGCCTGCTCCATTCTAGCCACTGTAGAAAGGGGAAAAGTCATCACCGGGTCTTCCACTGCCAGCCCGAATTTTGTCCCATCACACATCCTAAGCGGCTGCAAATCCCAGGGACAGTGTGATTCTCAGTATCTGGGTCACTCTCCGGGTCTCTGTGACTTTCAGGGCCGCTTTGGTGCAATTAGGACGCCGACAGCCAGGAGAGCGGATGGCATTGCTAATTTCCCCCAGAGCAGCTGGGAGGAAAGCAGGCGTGTGTATGTACGTACGTGTTTATGCACAAATGTGGGTGTGTGCGCATGCAACTGGTGTGTGCTGACAAGTGTGTGTGATATGTTTCTGTGTGTGATGCCATCTGTGTAAACAACATGTGTCTGTGTGTGTTATGTGTGTCCAGGAAGGACTAGGAGGGTGTGTGTGTGTGTGAGCTTGTGGGGGGGTGCCCAGGGCTGGAGCGGGGAGATCGACAGGGCATGGAAGGGAGATGCAGGCCCCCCACTTCTCAGATGAGCGTGAGGATCTGTCAGAATCGATGGGTCTCAAGTCTGTGTTTTCTGCACAGAGAGAACTTACATTTACGAACATGGGGGTCCTGCTGGCTTTGAGAAGCTCGCCCAAGGTCCTGTGGCCCAAGGTCATGGGTTGCAGGCAGGAGAGCAGGAATGGGGTTAAACTTTAGGCTCACTCCCAGCCCCTTCCGTCTGGGCTCAGTGCCCGAGAAGGCGGATACAGATCGTCTCTCTCTCTCTCTGCCCCCTGACACCATGGAAGGGCAAAGACCCCCTCACCCGGGTTCAGGCTTCTGGGCTCTGTCCCTCCTTTTCCTGGCACCGAGGCTATGACCTCAGCTGCCCCCAAACCTCCCTCTGGGCAGGACCACCGCCTTCGGAAGGTCTAGCCCACGTTGGCACCCGATACTCTCAAGACTCATGATGAAGGCTGAATTCTCTCTCTGGCCTGGTCAGGGCCTGCTCTGACCACCACGGGCACTCCCCAGAGCCGTCCAGACAAAGCTCTGCACAGCCAGGACAGAAAGAGCTGGGGCCAGCCCCTGCACTCCTCCCCACTGAACACCAGACTCCCTGGGACAGGTGCCCTCAAGGGGCCCAACACTAGTCCCTCCAAGGTCACTGCTCACGTGGTCAGTGGAACAAGCATGGGGTTTTGAGGCCCGAGCCTGAGATCTGGCCCTGCTGTGTGCTAAGCAGTTGTGAGAGCTCATGTGAACTGTCAAAGCTCTCCAAGCCTCAGTTTCCCCACCTATAAAGTGACGGTCCCCATACGACCCCTCACTGGGCTGTTTGCTGCTTCCCTTGAGGTGCAGGATGGGAAGCACTCCAGCAACCTTCTGCACGTAGTCAGAGCTCAGAAAGGGGTCTCCTGTCCCTACTCCAGCTCCATGGGACCCAGCATTCCACACCCCTCTCCCTGGGACCAAGCCCCTGCCTGCTCTGGGGCAGTCCCGCCAGCCTCTCCCCTGCTCCCACCAGCTATGGCCACGCAGAGGGAGCAGCCCCAGAGCCCTGGGTGAAGGTGATGAAGACATCCCCAGGCACGACTGGGGTCCGCAGGACCCAGTCTTCCACCGCCCCTCTCAGGGGAAGCGGGAAGCAGGACCCCTGACACATGCGGCCAGTCATGGAGAGTTTAAATACCACACAACTTTCCCCTTCTCAGGAGGGATCCAGTGTTACCCAGCAGCCACCAGGGACGTCTCCCCACAGTACAGCTGTGAATTAAACATGTAGCCTAATGAGTTGATTTTATTAGTTTGCAAACGCATTGAAGAGTCGTTATCAAAATAAACATCCAGGCCTTTCACCCCAGCTGCAGGCTCTCCAAGCAGGGAAGATAAACCAAGTATCCACCAGCAGCAGCACGCGGCGGGGAGCTGGCCCAGGAGGGCCCCCCGCCCCCACCCACCAGCACGGGGGTCAGGCCCCGCTCTCCAGCCTGACTCCAGAGCCGGGGGTGTAGAGATGTCACAAACTAACAGAAGCAGTGAACATGGGACGCTTACTACGGATCAGCCTCCGCTCCGTGTTCTCCGACCTCCCACTAACCCTAGGGAGTAGGAAATATTTTTCTAGGCGAAAACCATTTTATATATGAAAACACGGAAACACTGAGGCACAGAGGGGCCTTTCTAAGACTAGTTTCCCCCCAGAAGATCTCCATAATCCCGTGGCTGGGCAGGGGGCAGGGAGAGGCACAGGCTGACTTTTGGAGGAACCCACCCTCCCAGCCTGTCTCCCTGGAGACGCCAGTGAGTCTCCCACTCACCTCCCCCGCCCCTGGCCCCACGGCCCTGGAGAGAGAAGGTTCGAGGCTGGAGGAATTAGCCTCGAAGCCAGCAGGACAGGGACCATATTGTCACGCTCTGCCGTCCGTGCTCTCTTTGGAAAGGATGTTCTAATCCTATTTCATCCGCTTTCCACGGCTGTCAGCTGTTTGCAAGCATTTGGGAAGCAGGTTTGTGAAATCGGAGCCATTGTGGGGCCCCCCCCCCCCCGCCGGACCCCTCCCCCGTTGGCATGTGCTCCTCCATCCATCACGCTGTCCTGGACCCTTTTGTTGGCCAGCCAACCCCCATCCAATGGCATCTCGGGGCCTCGTCCCCCTGCCAGCTGCCCCACCTTTCCTTCTATTTTGCCCCGCTGAGAGGAGGAGGAGGAGAAGGAACTGGGGGGGGGGGGGGGCGGAAGTGGGGGTGGGGCCGAAGTTGCAGCCACCTTCTGAAAGTGAGGGCAGAGCAGAGGGATCTCTTAGAAGCAAAGAGATGTGTACTTAACTTCATTTGCGTTCCCTAGTGCAGCATGGAGACCCAGCTATTAAAACCAAACCGAAGATAAACCACTGACCCCAGCCCCTTGGCACAGAAGATGCAGAAGAGAAAGCCCAGAGCTCCCAGAAAGGCCTCCAGGCCGGCCTCTGCCCTTCCCCGCTATTCCCTCCCTCCCCTCCACCCTGCGCTTGAAAAATTCAACTGCTTGTAGTTTCCCAGGTCCAGGAGCCATGGCCACCCCAGCCTCCAGGCCTTTGCTCAGCCCGGCAGACCTGGCCGCCTTCCCCCATTGGTCTGGTTCCCACCCTACCTCATAACCCAGCACAGGTCTCATGCCTCTGGAGAGCTTTCCGAGCCGACGATGGACCGGCCACAGGGTCCTGAAGGCCGCTTTGATGCATCTCTCCTACCAACCGAATGAAACATTCTATGGGATTTAACTGGGCGTACCTGGTGCCCCCAGACGAGACTACGAATTGAGGTCAGACGAGCTCAGGGTCCACAAGACCTACTGTAGCATCTTGGAAAACAGGGTTCACAGAAGCTGGATGTCAGATATTCAAATCTTGCTTGACATGGGATGAGCGCTTGATTAGGTACTAGCTACCTCTCTCATCACTACGATTCTTGGTCTCACAATGATTTCTCCAGCTCCTGCAACCATGCCGGGCACACACTGAGAACATACTCGATACACACTAAACTGTTGACCTAGTGGCGTGGGATTCTATTCAGAATCTTAGGAAGATAAACCAAGAAGAAAGCCTTAAAAATCACTGATGTCACACAGTCTGTCGTAAAGGACAAATCTGGGGCTGCAGAAGGAAAGTCACTTGTCCGAGGCCCGAGCTGGTCTCTGGCAGAGCAGAGCCGAGACCCAGAACCTAACGTTCCACCAGTGCCCGCTGCCTGGATGCCCTTCGCACCTTAAGCCAGAGTCCATGCAGACCAGATGCTCCTGCGGGGCAAAATCTTTCCAGGTGTCTTTGCAAAACTCAGCCCTCCACAGAACCCTCAGAGCATGTTAGGGGATGAGGCAGATCCCCTGCGTCTGTGCCCTCACTGAGAAAAGAGGGAAAACACACGCTCTCCCCAGGCTCTGCTCCCTTCTCCATGCACTCTGTCTACCACTCGTGATCCCAGGGCCTCATCACTGGCTGTGGGGGTAGGTCTGGAATAAAGCTCCCAGCACAGCAGCTCAGTGGCACCAGGACGGGAGAAGACAGGGTAGTGGGCAAGGTGGCCAGGCTGCCCTTCAGAAGCCCCGTTTCTAAGCCACGGTCATGTGAAATCAGCAACACGCACACACACGTGCACCCTACAAACACACACACAGTCATGCACACCCACGTGATGTACACCCACGGCCCCCACGCACCTACACATGGACACACATGGACACACACACTTCTTCTCTCTGCGTCCCAGCCGGCCGGACCACACAGAGTAGGCACACCGTCCAGTCCGTGGAAATGGCCTTGCCTCTCTCCCGGAATGCTACGAAGGGACCAGAAAGGCAAGCCACTCGGATGTGCCCTTGCAAAGCACACCCAGGACACCATAAAGCCTGTGCTCTGCTGCCCCAGGCTTCCCGGCACTGCTTCCCTGCCTCATGCGGCCCCTTCCCTCCTGGGCCGGGCAGCCTCCCGGGGCCCTGGCACCCAGCTCCCTCAGGCCGGCTCAGCAGGGTGCGCACCCACCCCAGCTCAGGAAGGAGAACGAGCCGGAAAGACGTTGGCCATCATGACTTCATTTCACGGGGGCAGGCTGACCACCGCCTCTTGGGGCCTTGGCCTGTAATTTTCAGCCCTGAGCACGCACTCAGCCTGGTTTGGTTTGGTTTCGTTTCCCAGGCTGAGTTACCACGTGGCAGGCGATCCTTTTTCTAAGAGTAAAGGAGTTTCAGTCGTGGGTGTTTGGTGCTGGGAAAAATTAACCTTCCAAGATGGTATAAAAGAAGGAAGAGAAGAAACTAACTAGCCTGGAAGGACAGCTCCTTTGGGCAGAAAAACCGGAGTCACAAGGATATGCAGCCCCTTTTCTTCCTCAACCCAGTTCTTAAAAAGGTGCTCAGCCAGGGCCATGGGCAAGGCAGTGTCCTTCCAGGTCTCCGAGGGGACAGGATGGGACGCCCCGGGAAGGGCTCAGATTCCAACGCTCAGGACAGCAGGGGGAGGGGGGCCTTCTCAAGTGGGGACAGCTGAGAATGGAGGGGGCAGGCAGGGCAGGCAGAGTGGAGAGAAAGGGGGTTTGCACAGTGACGGAAGGCGGGCACGGATGCCTGGAGCCTGAGCAGCCTCGCGGGCGGGGGGGGGCAAGACAGCTGGCCTTGCACCCAGAGGAGGCGGCCCCAGAGGGCTGCAGAGGGCATGGAGAGGGCTCAGGAGTGAATCTCAAGGACCACGAGCGACCTGGTTGCCTTATTGATACTCGCCCTGGGAGCTGCTGGAGGGGCCTTTCTCTGGGAAGTTTTCAGGGGAGCAGGATCATTTGAACTCAGTCTTGCTCTAAGGCAAGTGGTTGAAACCCTGGGGTCCCTTCTGGCTCCTGGCTCTGGTTTCAAAGTCCAGGCCAAACGGGGAGGAAGGTCCCAGGTAATGCCACCTGGAGACCTTGTCCACCCAGCTGCAGAGGGCCCCCCCATCCAGCTAGGCTGGTCTCCAGGGGACACGGAGCTTGGGGCGGGGGGCTGTCTCTGCTATTTGTGTTGTCCTCCTGAACGATTTACTGTCCCTGGCAATGGAACTCCTCCTCCTGGTGGATTAACCAGCTCTTCTGAAATCATAAATAATTAGTGAGCCCGTCCTCTATGCCACTTAACAGTTTGCGTTTTCAAAGCACTTTGTGCCCATTAACTAAAGAATTCTTGATGCGTCTCCAGCAGAAAAGGAGAGGGAGACTGAAAAGACCTCTGGAAGTCATCTCCTCCATCCCCCTGCCTCTGGGCAGGACTGTAGGAAAGAAAGAAAGAAAAGCTAACGAACAACCCTGTTTGGAGAAACCATCAAGACCAAAATGGCCAGGACGAAACAGAACAAAGAGAAACAAGTCCTAACCGGGGCAGGCTGCTCTCTGGTGAGTCTATTCGCTAGACGGAGCCAGGCACGCCAAGAAGCCACAGAGCCCCGTGGAATGTGGTGGGTCAGGGAACAAAGCCCACTAAGGGACAGAGCGGTGGTTAGTTTAATCCAAGGCAAACCGGGGAGTCCTTGATCCAATAAGCAGGTTTCCTCACCGGCAAGTAGCGAAAATGGTAATTTGCAAAGGAGACCTATTCATTAGTCTGCAAATAACGCAGTTCAGATTCCTAGGTATGCCCCCTCTTAATTAGCCCCCTACCTTTGCCTGGCCACATTTAAAGGTTTGCTTCTGGCTGGGGCCAGAAATGGATATTCATGCCAGCTTCCCTCTCCCTGTGGAAAAGAGAGAGGTCGATGCATCTGTTGGTTCAATTACGGTTGCCAAAATAAGATCCTCCTGGGGGGCAGCAGTAGGCCAACCCGGGGGCCCTGCAGAGCTAGCAGGAATCATGGAAGCATCGCTCCTTTGCCCTTGCTAGAGTCACAGACACTTAATGGGATAGTGAGGGGCTCCTGAAATCCACTGTGCACAGCACAGAGCTGAGAAAGGAAAGGAACAAGGAGGAGCCTTCACCGCTGTCCTCTGAACACACAGGGCATGTCTCCCCAAAATCTACAACCCACTTCATGCCCAGGAACGGGGCAGCAGATGTGTGAGTGTGTCAGGAAAGCAGCCTTCCCCTCTTGCCTCTATACTCATGCTCCAGGGGACACGGGCCAAGCAGGAAATCTTCTTCTGGGCAGGTACCCTGCATTCTTCGTCACTTCTGCCATTGTCACTAAAAGCCGAGGAAAGCAATGGTAAGAAAAAGGGACAGGTGAGAGGAGATCCTGCTTCTGGCATCAGCCAAGTAGACTGTGGCCAGAGCATCCATCCCACAGTTGACAATGACGTCTGGAATGGTCCATGGAAACCAGCTACCTGAAGGCCCCGAGAGTGAATCAGAGTGGGCAGATTCTGGAGAGGACGTGAGACACGGAAGAAGCACATGGCTCACTGAGTTTCCTGGGTTTTTATGGCTTTTAACTTAAGGGCAGGCTGAAGTCGGCACCTCCCAGAGAGCTCAAGCCCCCACAGAAAAAAGCTACAGTCATCAAAACAGTAAGGACAGACACGGAGACCGATGGAACTCAAGCGGTAAGAATTAAATCTGTACGTCTATGGCCCAGTGACAAGACTGCCAAGAACACTCAATGGGGAAAATGTCTCTTTGACAAATGGTGTCAAGGCAACTCGATATTCACAAGCAAAAGAATGAAGTTGAACTCCTACACCACACCGTATACCAAAATTGACATAAAATTTAAATATAAGAGCCTAAAATATAAGACCTAAATATAAGAGCCAAACCATAAACTCTTAGAAAAAGCACAGAGTTAAATCTTCATAATCTCGGATTTTGCAGTAGATTCTTAGATGTGATACTGTAAGGAAAAAATAGGTTGAACTTCATCAAAATCAAAACTGTGCATCAAAAGGCAATCTAATAGAATGGGAGAAAATATCTGCAAATCATTTATCTGACAAGGGTCCAATATGCAGAATATATAAAGAACACTTATAACTCAACAATAGGATTTAAAAATGCACAATGGAGGTTGCCTCGGTAGCTCAGTCAATTAAGCGTCTGACTCTTGTTTTTGGCTCAGGTCATGGTCTCAGGGTTGTGAGATCGAGCCCCATGCAGGGGGTGCTCAGTGAGAAGCCTGCTTAAGATTCTCTTTCTCGGGACGCCTGGGAGGCTCAGTGGGTTAAGCTGCTGCCTTCGGCTCAGGTCATGATCCCAGGGTTCTGGGATCGAGTCCCACATCGGGCTCTTTGCTCAGCAGGGAGCCTGCCTCTCTCTTGGCCTCTGCCTGCCTCTCTGCCTGCTTGTGTGCTTTCTCTCTCTCTCTTTCTGACAAATAAATAAATAAAATCTTTTAAAAAAAAAAAGATTCTCTTTCTCTTCCTCTGACCCTCCCACCACTCGTGCATGTTCTCTCTCTCCCTCTCTCTCTAAAAATCAATAAAATATTTTTAAAAATGCACACAGAACTTGAACAGAAATTTCTCCAGAAAAGATACACAAATGGCCCACAAGCACGAACAAGGATGGTCAATGTTGTTACTCGTCTGGGAAATGCAAGTTCAAACTACAGTGAGGTACCACTTTGTTAAGAGAGCTATAATTAAATTAATTAAACAAACGAAACAAATAATCAAACAGGATATAATTGTCAGTAAGAATGTGAAGAAATTGGAACCCCTGTACCTTGTGGTGAGAATGGAAAATGGAAAACAGTTTATCAGTTTCTTAAAAAGCTAAACGTAGAGGGGTACCTGGGTGGCTCAGTGGGTTAAAGCCTTTCCCTTGGCTCAGGTCATGATCCCAGGGTCCTCGGATCGAGCCCCACATTGGGCTCTCTGCTCCGCGGGGAGCCTGCTTCCCCCTTTCTCTCTGCCTGCCTCTCTGCCTACTTGTGATCTCTGTCTGTCAAATAAATAAAATCTTTAGAAAAAAAAAAACGTTAAACATAGAATTACGGTAGGACCTGGCAATTCCACTCCACTGAAAGAACTGAGAACAGTTACGCAAACAAACACACGTACACACAGGTTCATAGCAGCACTGTTCACAAGAGCTAAAAGGTGAAAGCAGCCCACACGTCCATTAATGAGTAGATAAACAGATGTGTATACATACAGTAGAACATTATTCCAACATAGAAAGGAACGGAATACAAGTGCATACTACAATATGAATGAACCTAGAAAAACATTAAGCCCAGTGAAAGAAGCCACACACAAAAGATCCATAGCGTATGATTCCATTTGTATGAAAAACCCAGAATAGGGAGACCTCTAGGTACAGATTGCTGATGGTTGCCAGGGGCTGGAGGGAGGAGAATCTGGGAAGAACTACTCAGTGGGTATGGGCTTTCCTTTTGTGATGATGACAATCTTTTGAAACTCAGAGGTGGGAGTCGCACCACACGAGGAAGGTACCAGAAATGCCACTAAATTATTCACTTCAAAATGGTTAATTTTATGTCACGTGAACTCTAACAGAAAACTCAGAGTCTTTCTGGTCTGAAGAATAGAGACTAAGGGGCAAGCACAGCCAGTGGAAAGTGAGGTGTGAATCCTGGAAAGGAGAGAGCCAAAGGAAGAACCCCAAATTCCATGTAGAGGCTCTGCTTGAATCTCTGACCCATTAACCATGCACGCCCAGGGCAGAATGCAAGTAACCCAGATGAAGACAGAAGAACTGAATGGTTATTTGAGCTACTGCCCTGGCTGGGATGTTGGGGGGGGGGGGAGACGGAGTCAGTTTGCTGTTTCATTCCCAACAAAGCAAAAATAAAATCAACACTCTTTGAAGAAATAT
The DNA here is from genome assembly GCF_002288905.1 of Enhydra lutris kenyoni. Classification (NCBI taxonomy): domain Eukaryota; kingdom Metazoa; phylum Chordata; class Mammalia; order Carnivora; family Mustelidae; genus Enhydra; species Enhydra lutris. Next base: position 794,467 of record NW_019154141.1, on the reverse strand, counting down.
AACAGAATCCAGGTACTCCATAACTTAAAAATCACAATGCCCAGGATACATTCCAAAATTACCATACAAAGAGCCAGGAAAATATGACCTACGCTCAAAATAATCAACAGAGACTGGACCCTGAAATGATTGGATGTTGCAATTAGCCGGCATTGGTTGTAAAGTAGCTACTAGAACAATTCTCACTGAGACCCACAACGATACGCTCTTAGCAGGTAAGAAGACTGTAAATCTTTAGAGAGCTAGAAAATAATACAGTATTTTTTAGAATATATAAATTCATACAGAAATCTTGAAACCAAAAAATAAAACATATGATGGGCGCCTGGGTGGTTCAGTTGGTTGAGTGATTCCCTCTGCCTCAGGTCATGATCCCAGGGTCTTGGGGTCAAGCCCCACAATGGGCTCCCTGCTCAGTGGGGAGTCTGCCTCTCCCTCTCCATCTGCCCCTCCTCCCTGCTTGTGCTTTCTCTCTCAAATAAATAAAATCTTTTTTTAAAAAAAAGATTTTATTTATTTGACACAGAGAGAGAGACATCACAAGCAAGCAGAGAGGCAGGCAGAGGGAGAGGGGGAAGCAGGCTCCCCGCTGAGCAGAGAGCCCGATGCCAGGCTTGATCCCAGGACCCCAGGATCATGACCTGAGCTGAAGGCAGAGGCTTATTAACTCACTGAGCCACCCAGGAGCCTCTCAAAGAAATAAAATCTTAAAAAATTACATATGAAAATTTTAAATGGATGGGCTTGGAAGTGGAATGGAGACAACAGAGGAAAAAGGGCTTGAAAACAGACCTAAAGAAATTATTCAATCTGAAGAACAGAAAGAGAAAAAAATGGAAAAAAGTGTACAGAGCCTCAAGGGGGGGCAAAATCAACACATCTCACATAGGTGTTACTCACGTCCCGGAAGGAGAGAAAAGGGAGAATGGGGCTGAATGAAAATATTTGAAGAAAGAGTGGCAGACGTTTCCCCAGTTTTGGTGAAAGACATAAATGTACTGGAGGGTCAGTGAACCCCAAGCGGGATGAATACAAAGCAAATAAAACCATACTTAGACACAGCATCGTCAAACTTCTAAAAACCAGAGATAAAGATAAAGGGGACATAGGATTTCATGTCCCCTTCTCGGCGATGCCTGTTTGTGTGTCCCAGAAACGGAACAAGGAGAAGGGCTCAGCACAGCCCTGCAGGATCGAGCCACCCGGCCTCTGCAGTCAGCCTCCCACTGCCCTCATCCTATAGTGTGCCGGGGATGCTGTGCTCCAAATTTCCAAACTTCAGAAAGCTTTTCCCAGTTTCATTTCTGCTCAGCCACGGCCAGTGAATGCTTTTCTCTCCGCTGAACAGAGAGGTCAACTAGAGGGGGGAAAATAAAAAGTCTTTCATCACTGGGACACCCAGAAGTCAGCAATGCACTGGAAAGGGGCCCCAGGACCCTCCCTCATGCTCCCATTGTCTCCATGTGCATATTGAGGCTGACTCCCCCAGCCAGATGCAGAGGTCTCTGCTCCTTCCCTGGTTCCCTCGACCTGCAGCTCGACCCTCTGGATTATAGGTCCTCTTAGGACAGGTCCTCTTAGCTCAGGGAGGAAAGTAATAGTTCTTGCTCTTTCTCCTCTCCTTCCCTGGAGTAGAGGGAGGCAGAGAGCCCTGTGGCAGGTGTCGGGGCTGAAATCCTGCCATTACATCCGCTGGTGCGGGAGGTGACTTGTAAAGGACACCTGGACAAAGCAGGGAGAGGTGATCCTTTCTTCCTATGCTTCACTCTCTCCTCCCATGGGACAAGAGCCCCAGAAGGACCAGCTTCTTCATGGGGTCTCTTAGATTTAGGATGGCCCAAGAGCCTGGGCACCCCTCAGGCAGGGAGGGTGCTGGCTCTGGCCTTCAGTGTTTGCAACCCTGAACTCCGAAGTCCTAAACTTGAAATTCAAGGGCCTTGATCATGGATGTGCTTCTCCCTTGTCATTCCCGGGAGAGGGAGCAGGGACCCGACCCTCTACCTCCCCTACCCTGCTGCGCTCGCCTAATGTTCCCACCTCTAGGCCTTTGCCCTGGCAGTGCCCTGGGCCTGGAACTCTTCCTTCCCAGCCTGCCGCCCCACCTCCCAATTAGCCGGCATCTTTACGCTCCCAGTTCAAATGCTCCATCTTCCGCTAAATCCTTCCTGCCTCCCTCAGGGGGAAGGCATCTCTTCCCCACTTGATTATTGCTTCCTATTTCATTTTGATTTACTTAACAAACACGTGCTGGCAACTGTACGCCAGCAGCTCTTCCAAGAGACTGACAAAAAATCATCTGTGTAATCTTCCCAATAACGTCAAGAAGCAAGTACTGGCACCCCCTATGTACAGAGAAATAAACTGAGGCTCAGAGAGGCTAGGTGGCTCGCCTATAGCCAAGGAGGCCGACCTCTTGTCTGCAACCTGAGTTCTCCATGGTTGTCTCTCGGCTAAACCGCTCGAGGCCCCATTAATTCACTGAGTGCTGGAACAGGGAATCCCAGCCCACTGTGCCCGGGGCCCAAAGCAGGACAAGGCAGGAAGGAGGGAGGAGGCCCTGCCGCCCCCCTGGAGACCCAGCGAGCTGGAGTGGGAGGAGGAATGGAGGAAGTAAGACCACACCCTCACCCAGTTCAGTTCCCTCTCTGCTCTGGCTTTGCAAGGTCAACTCCACAGCACCCCACCTCCTCCCAGACCCCGACGTTCTCAGCTCCCACTCACCCATGGGTCAGGTGCTCTGTGCTCTTCCATGAAGTTCCATGAATCCATGCGATGTGGGGAGAGCCCTTAAGTAAGTGATAAGCTCCCCGAGGGGAGCTTGTCTCCTGGAGAACTCTCAGTTTCTTTTATTTAAGGGGGTGAGTCCATGTTCTCCTTCCCATACAGACGGACCATTAACAAAGTAGGGCCTCTGGGTTGCTCTTCCAGGAGGAGGGCTGGGTGAGCCAGCCCAGGCCCCAGATCCTTCCCCGGCCCGTCTGCCACTGGGGGGCTGGAGGGCATCAGCCCTGAGTGTGGACAACGGAGACTGGCTACAGGCAATGCGATGCCTCCGCACATGTGCCACGCAAGCGATGGGACCCACAGCCCGTATTTGGGGAGGGCCTGTGTCCTTTGAAATCGACCTGAGACAGCATCGGCAGCAAAGGAGCGCCAGGGCGTCCCAATCGTCAACGTGTGGACACGTTCCCAGGGGATCCTGATAGATCAGCTCTGGGGCAGGGCCTGAGATTCTGCATTCCTAACCAACTTCGAGTGGTAGAAGGGCCCCTCGAAGCAGGGGTGCATCCCAAAGCCCAGAATGAACGTGGCTTTACCTTGGGGAAGGCACGATCCCAACAGTGGTAGTGGCACTAATGTTAATGGTTAACAGTCACCGGTGTTTACTGAGCACCTACTGCGTGCCGGGTGACCCAGGCCCCCGCCGACCGAGGATGGAGGAGACATCCAGTGTCGCAGAAGGACCTTCCTGATCTCCCTCAAAGAGTGGACAGCGAAGGAGGAACGTGGACTTGGGGGATTGACATCTTCTGGGTGATGCCTATGGCTGTCCCATTTTACAGATGGGGAACTGAGGCTGGGAAGGCTTTTGAAAGGCAGCAAGGCCAAGATTCCAGCCAATGTGTGCTCCGGCTTTGAAAACTGTGGCCTTTTGTACACGGCTTCTCTGGGATCAGGAGGCAGAGGAAGCAAGAACAGTGCGTACCAGGCAGGACCAGACAAGCAGACCTCCGACACCGCGGAGGGGCTGAGTTCCAGAGCCCTGCCCTCCGTTCTCCTGCCTGCCCCGCCTGCCCGCGATGATGGAGACAATCTCCCAGAGAGAGACGGCCTTCACAGAGGAGCTTCTGTGCCTACTCACCATTCCGCCTCGCCCTGTCTTACCCCCGGGGCCCGAGACAAGGGAGCCCTGGCTTCTTTGGCCTAAGGAGAGGGAGTGAGGGCCCAGGGAAGACAGCAGGAGGGAAACAGGATTCAAGGCGGCCGGACTGCGCTGTTACAGACCGGGAAACTGAGGCCCGGCGAAGGAGGGGAATCCTTCAAGGGTCTGACCAGTGGGCAGGACCAGCCTCCTGGGTGAGTGACCCATGCTTAGAGGGTCATACCTCTACCACCACCCTGCCCCCAGCCCCTGATGGGATGCTCTGCTGTCACCATCTTGGAATTTTTAGCGTGTTAACAAGTGACCCCCGTTTTCATTTTGCACCAGGCCCCACAAATTACGTCACCCATCCCACCAGTGGATTAGAGATGGTGCCCGGGCTGCGCCCTGTTTCCGAACTACTCTCTGGTGTGGTAATGGGGCAGCGTGGAGCGAGACAGAGCTGAGTGTGGCAGGGCAGGCCAGAGCCCGAGGGCCTAGGGCACACACAGAAGCTTCCGGAGAGGCAGGACCTCATGAGGGCCAAGAGAGTAACAGCCCAGAATGGTGCCTGAGGGGGGCCTAGCATAGCTTCCGTGTCGCCTCTGTCTGCGGTGACAGACGAACGGGTTGGCCGGGGCTGGGGACGGGAGGAGACAGGCCATCTGTCCTTAGGGCCTTGGCCTCTCCAAGGAAACCACCGCCAACAGTGCCCAAAGCCTGAGGGCTGGGCGGATGCGGGGAGCTTGGCTGTGCCAGCCTGTCCCGGGGTCTCCGTGTAATTAGACGCAAACCCTCAGCTCGGCTTTCAGGGTCGGCCAAAGAAGAGAAGAGCCAAACAGAGTTGATTCAGAAGCTCTGGCCTGGCCCGGAAGTCCCGGCTCAGAGGGGGCGGCCTGGTGAGGAACCAAGGCCAGACATTCACGCCTCCAGGGCCACTGTCCCCCAGAAGATAGGTGCTGGCTTCAGGCAGCACCGAGGAAGGAATGCGGAGCCTGGGACAGGACAGGCAGGGAGGCTTCCTTGGGCCCAGCACATTCCAGAAAGACAGGGATGGGGGCGGGCAGAGGGCTGGGGGACGCCAGGGGCATACCCAGGGGTCTGAGCCTGGGCCCCAGGGGCCGCTCTGTGATGGTCCCGGGACTGGGGACAGAAGGGCAGCATTCAGGGTGGCCCCTGAACCCCTTAGCCTTTCTTTGTCTTGCTCTTCCTGGGCCCAACCGATGAGAGTCCGCGCTAGCCAGAGGCCGGGGACCTCCAGGGAATGTCTGTGGCACTGGACACGGTCTGAATCCCCTCCCCCAGCCCGTTCCTTGGCCAACTGGATGGTCGAAGCCAAACTTGTGGGGTTAAATGAATATGTTCACGAACGCAGTTCCCTCGGCACGGAGCCTGGCGAGGGCTGAGCGCTCTGTAAACGGCGCGATGGGCCATTCTCTGGGCTCCGAGTGCATTTTTACATCTCTGGGGTCAGGACGCATCTTATTACAGATTAAATGGCAGTATTTTTTTCCATCTTAATAGCACATAAAATAATGATGTGTCTCGTAATTGATGTCTGCAGGTCAATCAAACACAGGACAACGGCGACATGGAGTGCACCCACAGGAAGGACGGCATCTCTTCTAGCCACACCTCCCTCCCCACGAGCGGCGATCTGGGGTGCTCTTGAGTGCCTTGTTCCATGGGGCAAGCCCCTGGGGTGCCCAGGGAGGCTGCTGTGGGCGGGGAGTGGGTGGTGAACGCAGTCATGGGCAGAGCTGTGACAGGCGGGCACAGTCTTTGGTGCCTGGGCCAGGAGCGCGGTGGTGGCCCGAGTGGGGGAGACAGGGATCATGTGGGGCCCCCTGTGACTCCCACAGTAATCCCCCAGCCGCCCAGCTCTGTGTGAGGTCTGCTCCCCCGTACTATCTCAGGATAGCCTCCCAACAGCCCCGTGAGTGTGAGGGAATTTTGTTTGTATTAAGTCCACACTTAACAGAAGAGGAAAACGAGGCTTAGGAAAGTTACGTAATTTAGCCAAATTTATTTAGCCTAGAAATGAGGGGGCCTGAGCTAGGCCAAACTAGGGGCCCACCATGGAAAAGGGGCCAGGCTGTTCTGTTCACCCGCAGTTAGAGGAAAAGTAGGAGAAAGAGAGAAGGCTCTCAGGCAGGACCTCAGCCTCCTAGCATGGTGCGGCGGTTGAGAACGAAGGCTCTGAGTCTAGGCCTGTTCCCTAGTCCACCGCTTATAAGCTATGCAACTCCAGGCAAGCTGCTGGAACTCTCTGGGCGTGTTTCCTAATCCACACGAAGGGGTAAGTCTACCTCTTCACAGGGCTGTTGAGAGGACCAGATAATCCATGTAAAGCATTTAGAAGGACATCTGGCTCCAGAAAAAGAGTTGGTCTCTGGGAGCTCTTATTACACAAAAGCTAATTGTCCAGAATTAGCAGCACCCTCCCCCCCAACCCCCACTCCCAGCCTCCACTGCACTGATGACCTCAAGTGTCTGGGGCTAGAAGCTGGGGTAGCAGGGAGGAGCCTAGGTTGAGGGTCTTGGGGCTGGGCCTAGGAACTTGGTGCCTAAACCAGTGATCGGAGGCCCCTGCAAGGAAAGGAGAGGGAGGGGCACAGCAGTGGCCCTCTGTGTTGCCTCCCTGAGTCCCGACCCTGCAAAGGGCTATTCAAACATCCCAGTGGGGCATAGAGAGGCAAGGGGAGCATGTGGCCCCTCTTCCAAATCCACAGCCCAGGGGCCCACTCTTGGCCCACCACTCTGCTCAAGTGAAAACCGCCAATTCCAGCAGGATGGAGCCTGCGAAGGGGACTGAAATCTTGAGCTCCCAAGTTCTACAGTTTGGGACACCTCGCTTGGCTCTCTTAGCTCCATGTCCCCCTCCACAGAAAATGAGGAGCCCTTTATAATCTGACCATAGTGGTTCACAGTGTTCCCCTATGGTTGGAGCTCACCAACCCAGAGCTGAGGGGGTATATGGAGGGAAGACCACACACGCCAAGTGCATGAACTCATCCCCGATGTGGATGGGCAGGAGAATGACCGTGCTTCTGTCTGCTATTCCCCTGCTGGAGTTTGCACAGCTTCTAAGAGACGGATGATGCCAAAGAGTGCATGTGCCCCTAAGTAGAAGCACCCTCAGGACTAGAGCCACGTGGGAGGAGGCCACTAGGGAATGTGGCTGAGCACAGTCTGACCTCGGGGGTCAGCCACCACTAAGGTGTGCACCTGCTGCCTGGGAGCCGGCTTAGCAACAGAAAAGGATGAAAATGGAGGTTCCAGTCAGCGCACCAGGTCAAGAAGAACCAAAAAAAAAAAAGGGATCCAGGTTGGAAAAAGAGTTACACTGTCTGCATTCAGAGAAAACCCAGTCATCTATGTAGAAAATCCAACGGCGTCTACAAAAAATGTCGCTAGAACTAATCCTTTAGTCGGACCGAGTCACAGAGTGTAAGATCAACACAGCCAAATCAACTGCCTTTCCCCAGCCTGGAGACAACAACGGCGAGCTGAAATAAAAAAGAGCATTTACAATCGCATCGAAAACAGGAAACACTTAAGGATAAATCTGACAAACAATGTACAGAACCTGTACTCTGAAATCCACAAAACACTGCTGAGAGACAGCAAAGAGCTACAGAACAGAGTGAAAATCCCATGTTCACGGGCCAGAGGATCCGACAAGGTCAAGGGAGCCAACGCTCTTCACGTTGTCTGTTTCATCAATGCGATCTTGATCAGAAATCCCAGCAGGCTTTTTGGGGGAAAAAAATCTGATTCTAAAATGCATAAACTGATTCTAAAGACAGATAAGCTGGTTCAAAAATTCAGAGGGAACCATCAAGGATCTAGAATAACCAAAACGGTTCTGAACGGACCCTACCGGGTTTTGAGACTTCTCCTAAACCAATAGGAAACATGATAGTGTGCTAACGGTATAGAGATAAACAGAGAAACTAACCACAATACGGTGTCCAGAGATAGATCTGCAGGTCGACAGGTGACTGATTTTCAACAAAGGTGCAGAGATAACTCGGTGCTGAATGGGAAGTTCTCAAAAAATGACACTCGAACAATTAGATACACATTTAGTTGGGGGAAAGATCTCCACCGGCCTCAGAAGGAGGCCTTGGCAAGAGCACAAGGAAACTTTGGGTAATGACGCATCTGTCCATTACCTTGATTTTGGTGGTGATTTTACAAATTATACATGTGTCAAAAAGATCTAGTTATATATTTTTCATGCATATGCAGTTTCTGATGTCAAAACACAAAGCTCACAGGGTCCCCCAAGGAAGATGGGGGCTCCTCCCACCCTGCAAGACCTAGGCTTCAAGGTCACCTCCTCTGGGGCAACAGTCTCAGGTTGCCCCACTGGGCCCCTGACCTGGATGCACCTGCTCTTAGCACCTTCCACACTGCCCGATGTTAGCGGCCACAGGCTTGATGCCTGCCTTGACCGTGAACAGTATGAGAGCAGGGACCTGCCCTGGCCTTTGATGGATCCCAGGCACTGTGTGTGGCACACAGTAGGTCCTTAGAAAATGCTTGATGAGCAATGAGGGTCAAGGCTTCTGTTACCCATAGACACACAGCTACGTTGGAGCGTCCAGTGAAAGCTGCTTCAGCCACTGGTAACTTCACGGCCCGCCCTTCCTCTCCCAGGAAGGAGGCCCCTGGGCTGGCCTTTTGTTGCTGTCTTCTTTTAAGGAAGGACGCTGAGAGCAGCTTCTGGCGGTGAGGAAGGGAGAAAGGAAGGAGCGCCACGCAGGAGGCTGACCGCTGACCAGAGTGCAGAGCAGAAGCCCACCATCACAGTACCCTGACTTCTCCTCCAACCTCTAGGCTAGACCTCCTCAAAGTGTGGCGCCTGGGCTCCCAGTGCTACCCCAGACCCGCCCCATCAGAAGCTCCAGGGGCATGTGGGTGTAGCCCGGGAATCTGCATTCTGGCAAGGCCTCCCAGGGGACTGAACGCAGGCTCCAGTGTGAGCTCCACAGCTCTGGACCACACTCTCACCTCCATCGCGAGGCAGGCTACCTTGAGTCCCAAGAAGGTCCTCCTGGGGCCCCAGCTGCAAGGGCGCCCCTCATGCATTTGGCCCTCCCTCGACCCTTAGGTGACCCAAGGCCCGGCCCTAAGCGGGGCCACCGCTTTCCCCTATCTGTCCGCATCTCAGAGGCACGTCTTTGCTTCAGCTCTGACACCGAGCCCGGCTTCACAGGAGCTGGGGCTCCCTGAGCTCTTCCCCCCCAGAGGAGTAGCTGGAGTTGGGGGCCTGCGCCCTGCCCCCTGGGGCTAGACATTCCAAGTTCCTGGACAGACAAGAAGTCCTGACATTCCAGGCGAGGCGTGCTGACAATGGACCCTGTGTTTCTCCCCACGCCTTCCTGCCGGAGCCCTCCACCCGGGCTCCACGGGAGGCTGAGCCATCAAAAGCACAGAGGTCCCCCCGGCTGGCCCTGATTGCCTCTGCCCCAGGCCCAGGCTGAGGCCTGGGGCCTCTATCACACCCACCTCACTCCCTGGGGCCGAACAATGGTCCTTTGGCCTGGAAGTTTCCAGCACCTTCTAGGTTCCTCTTCTGCCAAAGCCTTCGGAGAAAGGGGTTAAATGCCAACACCTCTCTTCTTCCCACTCATGCCCAGGCTTCTGTTTTCCTGGGTCCAGGGACAGCAAGTGGCGGACAGAGCTCTCCAGCCACCCGGAGCCGCAGCCCGAAGCCTCTCCCCTCGTCTCGCCCTGGCTGGTTTCTGTTCATTAGTGCAATCACATCAACACTGACAGCGGCGTATTTATTACGGCCCCGACGACAACCATTTCTCACCCAGTGATGCACAGCTTTGTAATGAGGTTGGGGCAGAGCTAATGAGGAACTCCCCTCGGCCCTCCTTGGCAGCTCCAGGCCTCATGACGACCTGCCCCCCAACCCGCCCCTGCCTCCATTCGCTCCGCTGGGGCCAGGGAGAAGGGGCTCTGAGTGGGAAGGTCAAGGGCCACTGGGCCGAGCCAGCCAGAGCCATGTGAAGCCAAAAGCATGAGGCCCGTGGGGAGGAGACTTCGAGGTTGACTGAGCAAGAAGGCCTGAGTGCCAGGCACGGTCTCCGAGTGGCAACATTTCCCTGGTACTATGTGTCAAGTGCCTGAGCCAGGGCCGCGGGCCATGTGAATGGCGATGGGGATGGCAGGGCTGCCCAATGGGGCCTGGGACTGCATGGATGCCTTCAGCTTCCAGAAGCCCAGGAGCCTCGAGAGAGATTTCAAGGGAGTGACCGAAACGGATGGGGAACGTTTAGCCGGTGCCCAGCCCCCACAATGCTGCTGATGGGCTGGGTGGCTGGCGATGAACACGGGGACAGTGGGGTGGGGGACAGTCCAGGGAGAGGCCAGGGGACAGGCCTCCGGAAAACTCCAACCACTCAGGCAACAGGGTCACCGAGGGAGGGGCTAACCACCTTACACTCCCACCCACACCCTGGAAGACACGGCCACAGAGCTCTCCCGGCCGGTGGTTATGGGGGCCCAGGTTCAATTATGTTTGGGGCAAAATTGATTTAGGAAGTACATATGTCTATAAAATGTTCTAGAAAAGTTTAAACACAAATGGTTGAAATATGGAAAGCACCTTGGGATCTAACAGATGATGTGACCCAAGAGAACATCTCTTTCCAATTTTTCAAAACCAAGTTTTGACCTAGATCCCCGGGGGCCCAGGAAGCCATGGGGCAGATATACCATCTCTCCCAGCAGCATCAATGGGCTTTAAAATACCCTTTTTGTGTGTTAAAATAGAATTCAGACAGACTATGCAGTGGGATGCAAATTTTCATATATTTAAAACGGAATATAAAGGAGGAAAAGGGCAGCTGCTAGCCGGCAGCGGCAGGCTCATGGCCAGCTCCCCCAGGGCCCATGTCCATCCTCCTCCACCAGCAAAGTCCCTCACTCCACAGCTGGGAAACCCTGTGTTTATGGGCCCGAGTTTCCTGAGTGAGGACACGGAGGCCCAAATGGACCCAGTGAGAATCCGTCTCGGCTTCCGAGTCCCGCACAGCCTCACGCCCGTCACCTTCCCCGTGACGCTAGGATCACCCCCCGTGCCCTTCTTCAAAGGGTTAAGTTCATTAATTGGGAACCACAATTTATGTCTAATGCCTCTACCCTTGCTGATGAAGGTTATTATCTAAGTTCAAGGAGTTTATAATTAAAGAAATCAGTCACACACACATGAAAAGAGAATTCAGAACCAACAAGGCCAAAGTAGCAAATGAGACCTCGGGACCGTCAGCATCCTGAGAGCTCAGAGGCATCTGGGAGGACGTGTTTTAGCGTCAGACTTTGGGGAAGAGCAAGGGGTGCACAGCAGGGGAGAGAGGGGCAGGGTGCTGAGGAGTTCAGGGTGGTGAGGGCAGCTGAGCACAACGAGGGAGGGGGTTGGGGACGGGAGATTGGGGCCACGTATGGGGCCAGACTATGGGGAGGGGCTTGGCGCTGACATCACAGCAGTGACAAAGCCACGGGGGCAAGGGCTCATCTGGAAGGGCTGGCCTGACCAGTCTCAGCATTTAGACCCTACCATTAAGACCCTGTGGGGGAGAAAACGGGGTATCTAGGAGGGGTCTGCTTCTCTCACAGAGAGCAGAGGCCGCCGCAGGCTGCGCCCTGTGCCCTCTACCCCTTGTGTCCCCTAAAGCTGGGGCCCGGTTTGTGGTCCCACCAGGTAGTACTGTGAGCCACTCCTGACCAGATCAAAGACAGCAGCCCAGGAAGCAGCTGACCCGACCCGTACTCACTGCCATTTTCTGACACATCGAGTGGCCCTGGCAAAGTGAACGTTTCTGAACTTGAATGCGAACAACATTAATAACGTGAATGCTTTCTGACCAAACCCCTCCGAAGATGGAGATGAAGAGGCAACTCGGTTGTCTGGGAAAGCTACACACAGAAATTTGAGGCTTTATGAAAGGATCCAATAAAAACATTCACCCTAAGGCCTGAACAGCTAAGAAGAGCTTAATATGTGGGCTCTCCGTGGTGTACTTGCATTTTAAGTTGGAGCCAGGAAACGTCTTAACCGAATAAACAAAACCCCAAGAGCATCCATTCAGATGCCCCCAGCAGGTCTGTGAGAGTTAGAGATGGCAGAGGCCTCTGGGGTCAGGGCACATGACAAATCGCATACCCAAGGCAGATTCTGCGTCCCCAAAGCCAAGACGGTGAGAATAGCGACAATGACAAGCATTTCCTCAGAGTTCACTATACACTGAATGCCGAGCGCTCAGCAGAGCTCATGAAACCCCATCGCGACCCCACAAGGTAAGGCCTCCTAGTTTCTCCACTCTGCAGATGAAGCAAATAAGGCACAGACAGGCTATGTAACCAACTCCCCCAAGGGCACCGGACTGTAAATGACCAGCAGGATTTACACCCAGGGAGTCACCCACGTTTCAGGCTCCTTGGGGCTGTCCGGCTGGGGCCCTCTGATGACCCATTCTGGATTGGCTCTCGTGGCCCAATCTGCTCTCGTAGCAGATCCATGACTGACTTCCATGCTGGTGGTGGCAACCCCAACGTCCAGGGGTCCAGCCGGATCTCTGACTATTGCTCAGATTCTGGGCCGCACAAGTGCCTCCCCACCGGCATCTTTACGGGACCAGGCGTCCTGGGAGCAGGGCTGGGGCGGCGGGGCGGGGGGGGGCGGTGTTCCAGGGTCCTGCGTCCCAGCTCCAGCAGGCCCTTGAGTATCACTCGTGCCTGCCCCAGAAGCTGAATTCCCTCAATGGGCCACACAATGGCAAGTAATAGTTCCTCCCCTTAGGATTATCATATCATCAAAATTTCATCACTGCTCCGGGTCACTAATAGCTTCCTGCATGGCATCAAACTTTAATTGCCTCTTCCCCACCCCATTCAAGTTTAAAAGATTCTTCTGTGGCTTCGTCACTGGCATCTCGTCTTGAATGCCCCAAGTGACCTTAAGGAGACTCACCAAACATCTCAAGGTTTCCCCGGGGAGGGGCTGGGGGGTGGCAGGGGAAGGAAGAGAAGCCCAGAGAAAGACCAGGTTCCCGTCCTAACTGCTCGTATTCTGCCAACTTGAGGCCCAGTGAGGACATGGCCACGGGGATCAGGAGGAGGAAGAGAAGGAGGAGTTCTGAGGGTTATTTTCAAGCTCTACCATGCCCCTGGGCCGGCCTGGTCTTTGGACAGCCCAACAGAATGGGCATCTCATCAGCAAATGGTCACTTCTTTCAGGGAAGGTATCAGGGAAGGGGCCACGGAGGTGAGGGCAGCCGGAGTGAGTGGAAGATGACAGGCACTGGGGGGGTCATAGAGCCGTACGTTCTAATCCTGACTTCCTAGCTCTGTGAGCCTCAGTTTACCCGCATGTTGGAGTGGACGGAGGGCGGAAGCAGGGAACGGTTATACTGCAGCTAACACCGTCTGACACACAGAACTGCACACCAAATGCGAGGGTGCCTCCTCTCTGGTGAGCCTAGGATGGGCAGAGAAGACCAGATCGTTCAAAACTGGGGAAGAAACAAGAAGTGGAAAAAGAAGACGCGGGGGGATTACAAAGATCCCCGGGGCTGGCGGCTGGGGCGGGGCATCTGGAAACTCCATGCAACCGCAGATTCTATCTTGAGACCCTTTGGAGGGGTCAACACAGAGACAGCTAGAGACACTGGCTTGCTGAGTGCCTGGGACAAGCCAGGCTCTGGGCTTATCCCCTGCATCGCCTGCTCGGCTCCTCCCCCCGCAGGACGGACAGGAATCGGGGAATTCCTGGGAATGTTAGTGACCGAACCCAAAGTGGCCCAGGGCAGCACAAAGTGACAGAGCTTGCACCTGGGCCACCCCAATTCCAAGGCACCGATCGAGACACTGGATGCCACTCAACAGCTCAAGGAAAAAACCCGAAAAGCAGGGAAGAGCAAGCCTAGGGCCAGGGCTCACTTGGGGATGCTTTAGGGACGGCCGTGTCTGGAGGAAAGTAACTGTGTGTGAAACGCACTTCCAGAGTGACCGCGGATCATCTCTGTGGTTAGGAAGACATGCTGGACATCACCAGTGCCCCCCCCCACCAGACACCGGTCCCTTCTTCCAGCACACGGAAGCCTGCGCTTGCCAGGCCCCTTGCCATGGGGCGGGGCCGTGTGACCAGTTCTGGCCAGTGCACTGCAAGGGGAAGTGGCTGAGGCCACGGCTTCTAATACTGGTGGAAGTCCTCCTCTCTCTTTTGTGTCTCTAGTGAGGCCTTCACGCGCGGGTGGCCTTGCTCCCCAAGCCCCTACCTGTCCTCCCGATTTCAGAAAGGTTCAGTGCAGCTACTAGGGACTCAGTCACGACCCAAGGGTCATGTTAGACCAAAGCAGGTGCCAGAAGCAGCTTCTCCTGTAGAGGCCCGAGGCAGGGGAGTGAAGGTGAGTCTGGGCAGGTGGGCTCCGGGGTCAAGGACAAGGCGACCCATCCTAAGTAAGTCTGGGCTGCAGTCGCTGCGGGACAGGGCTCCCGTCCTCGGGGTGCTTGGCTCAGCACAACGAGGGATCCATGACACGGGGCTTATGAGACGTACGGAGGAGCCCATCGGAGTGGGTAACTGGTCCGAGAGGAAGCTGGAGGGGCAGGGAGAGGCCAGAAGACAAAGTGCTCGATCCCTTCGCTACGTGTTCATTCACTAATTCTTTATTCCCTCTTTCCCATTCCTTGAGCTCCTTCTCCGTATTAGGTGCTGCCCTAGCAATGGGGGGGTACAGCAGTGAATGAAATAAAGGCCGTGCCCCCTTGAGAGGGACCAACGGTAAACAGATAAACAAGTCAATACGTGTGTCCGGTGAGGCTGAGTGCCATGAAGAAGGTAAGGGGTTGGGGGCGTTCGCGCTTGGAGACGGCATGTTTTCACGGGCTTAGGGACAGATTAGGGACATGAGATTAAAGTCCTCAAGGAAACAAGGACGGGGCCTTGCAGATATTGGGGAGGACCGGGCGTGGACACAGGGATGGCAGGACCTTTGGGAGCCAGGCGGGAGGCCAGAGAGCGACCAGGCAGTTCTGGGAACAGGGAAGTGGTCAGTGCAGTGGGCAGAGTGGGTGAGATGTTGGAGGGGAGCAGGGAGCTGGGAGGCGTGGGTCAGGACATCCTCCCAGCCTTGTGGCCGGCGCATCCTCAGCACTTAGCAGTTACCGAGAACAGTCGAAAGCGATTAGGATTATCTCATTTAACATCCAAAAACTAAACCACCCTACACAGTAGAGAGAGTGATTTTTAACCGCCTCCACATTCCACAGACGAGAAGAGTCTCGGCTCCAGGTCACTCAGTGGTGGAAGCAGGGCCTGGGAACTCCCCACCAGGTCCCTGTGGATACCTGCAGGAGAGGGATCCCCCCATAGGGCTCAGAGGGGGGCTTTCTGGACCAGATACCTGGCTGGGGAGTCTAATGAGACCAGCTGTGCAGGCCCCTCCTCGCCCTCTCCCCCCGCCCAGGACCCTGAGCAGCCCCAGATGGCCCCTTGCTGGACACTGGCCCTGCCTTCTGCCCAGTGTGTGGACAGCAGAGGGGGGCGGCCACGAGGAGGAACCCGGATGCCTCAGCAATAGCTTGTTTTCTTTTCCATTACAGGCAGTGGGGCTGCTGCCGGCAGTCGCTCGTGGCCCATTTGTTGCTATTGGCATCCCTAGGCCCCGAATGATGATGACTAATTCCCACCGTTTTAGGCAGCATGAGGGCCCTCTGTGACAGTGTGCTCCAAGGGGAGCCGGGGAGGAAATCCCCCAGGCAGCCCCATAACACCCAACATCAATTCCAGCTCAGGCTCCCGACTCCCCGAGGGGCAGGGAGTCAGAAGGACTGGGGAAGAGGTGTCCCAGCCAATCAGAGGACTTCTTCAACCACAGCCAAATCCCAGGATCATCGGCCACAGGGACACAAAAAACCAGGTTCTTTTGTAAGGTAGTGAGTCCCCCATCACCAGGGGTATACAAGCAGACACTAGACGGCCACTTGTCCCAGGTTCATGGGCAGAGGACAACACCAGCTGGCTTCTTGTGTTTATTTCAAGTCCGATGCATGGATTCATTCTAGTCCTCAGGACAAAGAACAAGTTCATTCCCTTACTGTTTAACTTACAGCCCAACTGCGTCCTGTGGTACAAAGTCAAATGCATACCAATATGCAGTTTAACACATCATTTTAAAGTCGGCCGTTCAGGCACTGTTTAAACAGAGAACTGCTGTAAAGGATTTGGCCTCTTTCCCAGCCGCCCTTCCCTGATGAAACAAGGTTCCTGGCCCCTACTTTGGCCTTCCAGTAGAGGACATAAGGGAGAGAGCGGTCGATAACCATTTGCCGAACAAATGCATGAGAGGGAGGGTTTCTGAGGCAGGTGTCTGGCTGCCAGCGTGATTCGGCCTCTGGGTAGGGGTCCCGAGTTTTCTCTTCCCACACAGAGGCCGTATCCTGCAACCAGGAGAAACACCAAAGTGTGTCACCCATCTGGCCACAGCCCGAATGTTCCAGACTCCCCAGCTGAAGCTAAGGGGCGCACAGGGTGAGGAAGAGAGGGGTGCAGGTCAGAGAGCCACAGAAGGGAGCAGCGACGCCCCCAGCCCCCTCTTGCGTGGGGCTTTGACGCGTACCGGCTGTGCCCCAGGCAAGAACGACACTCGGCCTTGTGGTAATTAGCAAGAGGCCCTGATCAATAAGTTATTTTTTGCTGTCAGTAATTAATAATTACAGCTTAGCCACACCATGTAATTAAACTTTCATCCCGCTCCCTCGAGTGCTGTTTGGCTTTTATTGTGATTAGCTCCCAGCACTAAACTTTCTCCCTTTGGAGCCTTCAGGAGCCTCCCAGGCTGGGCTTTTCCACACTGCCTGTTCCACTCCACTCACACTCCCTTCTGTCCCTCCCCACCCCCAGGCACCATTCTCTCGAAAGAACCTTCTGGACCAGCTGGCTGGGCTGCTACTGCCCTCCTTCCAGCCCCTGGGCCTCCTTAGGATGTCCACCAGAAATTAATTTTCGTGGCACCCGAAGTGTCTTTTGAGAAGCAGGCCAAAATGCAGCCATCCAGGCTCACCCAGACGTTTCCAGGCGGAGCACCTGGGAGGGGAGCCCGAGGGCCACGGCAGACAGAGCGACACAGCCTCGGAGGAAGTAGGAGGTAAAAGAAGCGTCTTGGGTGAGGAGAAGGCATGCGAGCCCTTTCTGGTGGGTGGCCAGAGCTGGTCCTCACGGTCCTTCGGCTTATGGTGTAAGAACAATCATCATCGTCGTGGTAAAAACAATTACACTTTATGAAGCACCTTCTAAGTGCCAGGCACTTGCTATGTCTCCACCAAAGACCGGCAATCCCCTTTCCTACAGCATCACTGCGCTTAGCTCCGGAAGTGCGTGTGAATTTCCAGGGACATGGTTAAACGGTGGCATTCCATATACGCAGGTGGCAATGCCTGGGTCCAGCAGCTGAAACACTGGCCAGAGTCTAGCCCAAATCCAGCGGCAGCCAAGGTGAGGTCTGTTGTGGGGACGAAGGCCACCTTGTCCCTCACTCTATGTCATGACTGGAGAATGTGGCTCACAGGCTCAGAAGGGACAAACAGGGCCAGTGGCTTCAACTATCCCAGAGGACCAAGGGCAAGGCTGCAAACTCAGACGCCAAGGAGAAACTCCATCCTCTAACCCCAAAGCAGACAGGAAAGGACCCCCGAACCTCTGTGGCCTGTCCCTGCCCCCTCCCTCCACCCCCACGTGCAATCAGCACTGCCCTTGAGTCCGGCCGAAACCAAGTTCCCACAATCCCCTGCACGGTCTGCCACCAGGAGACAAACCCAGGGTACCCATGGCTGCTGGAAAACACTCTCTCGGAGCCAGAGAACACAAATGGAGCAGCAGGGGATGGGGGCAGCTTCATTCAGAAAGGCAGCAAACAAGAGAAGCAGAGAGGGAGGAAATCAATCAGAGAGCTTCATCGATGATGACAGGGTGAGCCCCTCCAGCAGGAGGACAGAGACAGGAGGTGGCCGGATCTTAACTTCCACTGGACTGCTCAGTCTTGGCCTCAAGTGGATGGGACAGTATTGGCTGGGACATGACAGAGGCTTGATAACCCAGGAAGGACCTTCCCGTGCCCCAGGGACTCTTTATGGGCCTGGCCCTGCACAGGCAAGAACTAGTGAGCCACCTGCCCCGGAAAATCATGCCACTGCCAGAGTCCGTAGAGCAATTAAGCCAAATGCTTCCAGATGGGCTGACACCCCCAGAGCCCTCCCTGTCCCCTGGCTTTCAGCTCGTAGCCCCCGGGGCATCTCAGAGCAAATCTGTGAGATGCCGCAGGGAAGGCTACACCCCCATCCTATTCTGTGGCCTCGAGGTCCTCTCAGGACCCTTAGAAGAAGGGCCA
Organism: Enhydra lutris kenyoni; assembly: GCF_002288905.1. NCBI lineage: Eukaryota > Metazoa > Chordata > Mammalia > Carnivora > Mustelidae > Enhydra > Enhydra lutris. The sequence goes on along the minus strand of NW_019154141.1, from coordinate 776,200 downwards.
GGCCCCTAGCAAACCCACTGCAGCTGTGGATGGTCCCGGTTCCAAGAGAGACAAGGGCCCAGAACTCACCTGGTCCCTGACTCTGTCCCCAGATCAGCCAACAGCCTTGGGTAAGTCATTTAATGCCTCTGGACCTCAGTTTACCTATCTGTTAAATGGTTTCTAGAGTAGGCCGGCCTCTAAGGTCCACCTCTGCTAGAAGATTTTATGATGATCATAAAACTAATAATAACTTTTATTACCTTACATTTACAGGGTCCCTTACAAAATTTCTAAGTGCTTTAACATAAATTACGTTGTAAAATCCTCCCCTCAACCCCGTGAGTGAGAGCTGATATTCTCATCTCTTTGATCTTGGCTCTCTGGACTGCCTGACGCTGGGCGCAGTGGGGTCCCTTCACCCCCGCCGCCTATCGGAGACCCCAGAGCTGGGGTGAGGCGGGTTCGAGACAGAGCCTCCACATTCCCGCGCCCCGGGTGGGTCCAGGCATGCTCCCGAGCCTGGAAGGGGGAGGCCAAGCCTCTCCAGTCCTGAAGCTTGGTCCAGGTTTCGTCTCCCTCCGCCCCCAGCAGGCGCCGCTCGGACACCGCTGGCACCACTGTCTGGATCTGCGAACCCCAAAGGCAAGGAAGCGCCGGTGCAGCCGCCCTCCCCCGCTGGGACCTGCCGGAGGACTAGGGATGGAGGGGGGGATGTCTGGGCATCCGCCCTCTGGAGGGGCGCAGCGCGGATCACGCCTCCCCTTCCCTCCTAACGCTTCCACCCACCGCCCCAAAGCAGCCCTTCTCCACCTCGAGGCTGCTCCAGGCAGCTACAGGTCAGAGACAGGAGCGGCCGGTGGAGCGGGGGGCAAAGGCAGGATGCTGCGTGCGTCTGGGGGCGGGAGGGGAGACGCCTCAAACCCTCCCCGCGCACCACCCCGCGCTGGGTCCGCGGTTGCACGCGCGACACGGGCTCGAGGCCCCTCTCCGCCGAGCACCCCCAGCCCCGGCGGCGGCCAGGCGGCCAGGCCCGGCAACTGCCCTCCCGGGGCGACCAGCCCGGCTCCCCGCGCCCGACTGGGGCTCCTGCCGCCGTCCTCCCGCCCCACTCCCTCGGCCCCGGGCGGCCCGCGCCTGCTCGGCAGGGCCTGGCTCTTCCCGCGGACCCCAGGCGGGGACTCGGAGCCCGGGCTGAGGAGCTCGGGGAGGCGGGCGCTGAGCCCGGCACCGAACGGCGCGCCCTCCCACGCCGGCCCGAGGGCACCCACGGCGGGAGGGGTCCGCTACCCCTCACCTCACCCCGGACGACGCCGCCCTCCACGGACCCCCGCCTTCCCTCTTCAGGAAGCCACAAGTCTCAGAAAGACGGCCCCACCCCCCCCCCGAAAGAGAGCCCCCAACTGAAGGGGGGGTGTCTTGAAACTCCCTGGAGAGGGCTCTGCCCAGGCTAAGCCCCGTGTCCAGGTGGGCACCGTGTGGCCAGAGTGCCCCCCGCCGCAGCCCCCTCCCCAGCCCCCCATGGGGTGGCCCTCCGTACCTTGGGCTCCGGTCGCACAGATCTGGTGCAGGGCCAGCAGCGTCCATATCAGCAGCCCCCACATGGTGATCAGCTTTGGAGGGTGGTGCTTCGCACTGTTTTATAATCCGGGGGGGTGGTCCTGGAACTCCGCGGCTTCGTCCCGGGAGACTGTCCACGCGGCTCGGGCCGGAGCCGGTATATGCCCAGGAGGGGCGACGCCAGCGACCCCAACCCTTCCTTCTCGTCAGCGGTCCAAGTCCGATCCCGGCGGCGCGCCCGGAAGGCGAGGGGCGAGCGAAGAGAAAGAGGAAAAGCCCGCTCTCGGATTCGGGGGCTCCTCCCTCCCCGAGCACCCCAACTCCGACTTCTCCGAGGCGGGGCGGCCTCCGCGAACCAGTCGGGTCGCGGGCCGCGCTCCGGAATAAACCGGCAACTTCAGGAAACTTCCTCCCGTGGCCACGTTGCCCGCCCCCCGCCCCCTCCCCGCCCCCTGGTTGGGTTCTCCGAGCGGACGCAGTCACCGCCGATCCCGGCGTCTGGGGCCCGGGGCCGGGCGGGAAGCGAGCGCGGCGGCCGACGCGGACGCGGGGCTTCTTTCAGGGGCGCGGGCTTCGGGGGGCGCGGCTAGCATAGCGGGCCGAATCTCCCCGGAGCTGAAGTTTTCTTCTCTCTAACTTTGCAGGCGGCATCTGGCGGGGCCGAGCCGCCCCTCTCGGCTCCACCGCCCCGGCGCCCGATCCGGGGACGCTCGGTCCCTCCCGGCGGCGCCGGGCCCGGGCGCGCCCTCGGCTCCGCGCCCAGCGGGCTAGCAAACTTTGCGGGTCCCGCGGCCCGGTGCGCAGCCCCGCGCGCCCATGTCCGTGCCGGTTGCGGGCCGGCGGGGACGGCTGCTGGGCTGGGCTGGGCGGCCCGGGCTGTCCCCGGCGCCCGGGCACGGAGCCTCCTGCCGGCCGACGATGGAGCCGGGCGGCGCTGCCCTCCGCCGCGCCCCGGCCGGAGCTCTTCGGAAAGACGCGCGGAGAGCCCGGCGGGCAGCCCCGGCTCCGGGTGCGCGGCGCCTCCTCGGACGCCCGGCGCTCGCCGGCCGCCCGGGCCCGAGGAGCAGCGGCCGCCGCGCCCGCCCCGCCGCCTGGGCGCGCCGCCGCAGCCGCCCGCCTCGGCAGCCGCCGCTGCCGCCGCTCGCCGAGCCCGCCGCCCTCCGCTTCCCGGGCTCGGCGTCCGGAGAGCCGCTCCTGCCTGCGCCGAGCCGGAGCTGCGGGGGCCGCGTGAGCCGGGGACGAGCGCGGCGGAGGCGGAGGCGGAGACGCGGAGAGGGGGGCCGAGCGCTACCCAGTGGCTGCGACTGGAGACAGCCTGCGCGCGGGGAGGCGGGGGGCGGGGGGCGGGGGGGCGGCGGCAGCAGCGGCGGCCCCGAGCCAGGCCCGGGAGCGAGCCCCGCAGAGGCAGGGTCGGTCAGCGCGGCCACAGGACCCGCGGGAGGGCGGCAGTGCCAACCCCGGGCCGCGCGGGGGAGAGATGCGCACCGGGCCCCTCCGCACTCTGGGCCAGCCTTGCCTTCCAGCCCGAGCCCCGCACCCCTCCTCTCCCGCAGGCCTCATCTGAGTCCCAGTCTCTCCCACAGCGCCGACCCCCCACCGCCATTCCCGTGATACGGGTGGCGAGTGTGTTGGGGAGAGGGGGTCGGTCAACTGCTTGATTCCAGTGTCCCCTCCCAGGTCAGGCTTTCGAGAGTCTGGAAACGCTCAGGGCCGAGAGCAAGACAAAAGAGAGGCCTGGGACTTACAGATGGCTGAGAAAGTGAAGTTGGTGCCAAGGCGTTTGCATTCTTTGTTCCGTTTTCTTTTTTTTTTTTCTTTTGAGCTCTGTTTGCTAAGGGTAGAAGAACGGAAAATTGGTGCGGGAGCCCCAGAGAAGAGGGGTGGGAGGTTTCCTCCCTTGTGGCCCAGAAGAGTGAGCAGGGACGAGCACCCACCATGGAAGAAGCCGGTAAGTGTTTGCAGGACCCAGTTAAGGTTTCCTGGGCAGTACACAGCTTTGCCTCGGTGGACTCCTTTCTCCATTTAAAAAAAAAAAAAAATTATATATATATGTAAAAATAATACTTTAAGACTGTTGGCACAAAGACAAACATATTAATGTTACATATTAAAACATTTTTTAACCTAAAATGTCACTTATGTATTCTGATTTTAAAAGAAATGACAACATTTTCATGGCCACCCAAGAAAAGGTGGTGTACCTTGGCCTGGACCCTGCTGAGCCACATGGATAACCTTGTCCTGCCTGTTTGAGGTTTCTGCTGGGGAGCAAAGAGCCCTTGAGACAGTCCATCTTCTCCCAGGCCACTTTTCTCCTCCCTCCCTAGTGTCTCACCTCTCCAGGTGCCTCACCGATGCCTCCCCTTCCTTAGGGCCTGCACCACCCCAGAGGGCAACCTCGTGTGGACTGCTGAGGTGTGGACACAGCCCCTGCAAACATTTCATCGTTTTTATACTCTCATTTCACCTGCCTTGGAAAAAGAACTGTGGGCGTTCTCTGAAAAGGGCTGAGAAGCTAGCCTGGCTTCCTTACAGCCCTTCCAAGCGCCTGATTCAAACATTTTGCACTTATTCTCCTGGAGACTCGTGCTGCATCCCAGGCCCAAGCCCTTCTGGCTGGCTGGCTGGTAAATGGGAGGGCTCCTGGGACGGGTGGCCTGAGGATGGCCAGCCCTGCTTTCCCTTGGTGGCCAGGCCACTGCCGGCTTCTTGGGGATGCCCAGCTGTGTGACGTCACACAGCACCTGAGTGTCCTTAGCTCCCAACCTGGAGCTCAGGCCCTTGCAAACCATGGAGCACAGCTGGTGAGCGGGACTGGTGAGTCGGGTGCTGTTACACTCCTCACTCACAGAGGGGGCCTGAGAGCTGGATTTGCTGAGAACTCCTCCTCAACCAGCCGGGAGACCGCAGGAAAGCTGTATCTCGGTTCTCAGAGGTGGGAGCTCACATCACCACAATGATCTGAAAGCTTGGTGGTTTCCACCCTCTTGGTCCCCAGACCCAGACTTCTGCAGGAGCTCCGGGGGCTCTGGACAGCGTTTGCTCTCTCTGTGAGAAGAGACACGGGGTTGCACAACCAGCCCCGTGTAACTTCTTCAGGGAGTTGAATCCCCGAAGGCCAGGGCAGGGCATCAACTGGGGAGCAGAGGTCAGGGAGCTTTCTTCTGGGATTGGAAGTCTCCAGGCTTGTCTGCCCCGCAGAGAGCATGGTACCCTATGGGCAGCTCTTCTAGCAAGCTCTGTCTCCAGCCATCTGGGATGGAGAAGAGGGTCCTGTCTGGCCTCAGCCTGTACACATACCCCCAGGAAGGGAAGCATCTGATTTTGCTTCCTGCCCAAGTTTCACTGGCCCAAAGCAGGCTGAGCAGGGAGCCTGGCCCCTTTGAGAGGGGCTCACTACTGGGAGAGTCACTTGCAGACACCATGACCTCATTCTCACCACCCGCGGTGTAATGAGAGGTTGCAGACCGTGCAGTTATGGTGGGTGCCCCATCAGCAGGGGCTGCGCGGCTTTCCCAGGCTCCTCTCTGCTGCTTCCCCCTTGCTGTCCTGCCCCCTCCAATTTGATTCTGTGCGTTCAGCTCTCCTGGAGAACTCGGGACAGGACCTGGGGCTTCTCCCTCATTTATATCCCATCTCCCTCTCCCCCTGGAGCCGGCACTGGAAGGCGCTTTATCTCCAAAAGGCTCTCTCCCCCATACATTCCACTCTGTAAATTGGAGGGGGGTGCCCAGCGGCAGAGAGTAACCCAATTTGCTTCAAAACAGAGGGAAAGACCTGCATCGCTCTGCTTCCCACTTTCCATGTTCCCTTTAGGTGTGGATGACGGGTGTTTAAAATGTTACCTTCCTCTTAAGATAACCTTCACTGGACCCCAAGTGGGACCACTTTCTTAGCTTCCCGTTCGGCATGCAGTCAAGGAGAGAGCATTCCTGCAGAACTTTGCCAGGGGGCTCTGGGGGAGGCGCAGCCCACCAGACACCAGCCAAGGGCAGAGACAGAGCCCAGGACAGTCAGAGGGAGCTGTTCGACATCACAGAAGGTCAAGATCCACCTCACCCCAGCATCCCTCGGCGTCGAATCCATCCTCTGCCCCATCTCTCGCACACCAACCAAAGGACAGGCAGGGCAGAGTCAACTTCTCGATATGATTATTGTCTATTTTTTTTTTTTCTATTTTCCATCTCAAATGTAACAGCAAGGAGAACAGAGTGTTCAGTTGCAGGGTCTGCCGCCTCCTTTGCTGGCGGGGACCAGGCAGCTACAGTGACACTGGACAGGGACAGGGAGAGATGCTGTGTCTGCTCCCCCCACACCTCCTCCCTACTCCCTCACCCCCTGGCCCCTACTTCCCAAGTTGCACGGGGCGCCACCTTCAGCAGAGAAGCAACCCCCCCCCCCCCCGCCACCCACCACCTCGTGGTTATTTTGCAAGAAGAATGAGCACCAAGAAGAAGGGGGAAGCCTAAAAGGAAAATGACTGAGTGGCCAGAGAAAGTCAGGGTAGACGTGGTCTTTAAACGATGGGTTTCAGGGCACAAGTGTGTCCCACGCCCAGGCCTCCCTCCTAACCCCGCCCTCTCCAGAATCCCGTTCCAAGCCACTCTCAGGGCTGCCCAGGACAAGGGCTGGGTAAGATCCACGCCCCCACCCCCAGCAGGGACTCAAGAGAGCCATCCCTGCTCAACCTGAAGGGAACTCAGACAACTAATTGCCTTGAAACACGTCTCGCAGTAAATAATCAATGGCATTCTTTTTTGCGTTTTGTTCTGTTTTGAAGATGGAGAAAGGGAAGGAGTCGAATAGTTAGAAGCAGTTTATTAATCTCCATCAGAAAAAAGAGAGGCCCTGGGTCCCCGTCTGAGTCAGCTCGGGTGGCCCTAACAGAACACCACACACTGGGGGCTCACACAAGAGAAATTTATTCCTCACAGTTCCGGAGGCTGGGAAGTCCGAGATCAAGGTGCTGGCCGATTTAGTTCTTATGAAAGGCTCTCTTTCTGGCTGGTAGATGGCCGCTTTCTTGCTGTGTCCGCACGTGGCAGAGAGAGAGAGACCAGAACTCTCTCTCCCCTTTTTTCTTTTTTTTTTTTTTAAGGTTTTATTTATTTGAGAGAGCATGAACGGGGGGAAGAGGGAGAAGCAGGCTCCCCACTGAACAGGGAGCCCAACGAGGAGTGTGATCCCAGGACCCTGGAATCATGACTTGCCCTGAAAGCAGACACTCAACAGACTGAGCCCCCCAGGCGCCCCTCTCTCTCTTCTTCTTAGGAGGACCGTAGTCCCATCCTAAAGGCCCCACCCTCATGACCTCACCTAAACCCAATTACCTCCCAGTGACCTGATCTCCAAATATTGTCACATTGGGAAGGGCTTCAACATGTGATTGTGGACACCATCTAGCCCACAGCATCCCTAACCCAAGCTCTATGTCCATCCTCAAGTCCCTGTTCTAGTTTATTTTGGCTCCCGTGGGAGGAAGAGCCTAAGAGGACAGGGCACGTCCTGGGGGGCAGCCGACATCTTCACCTCCTCTGTACTAAAGTCAGAGCCCCCATCCCCCCAGCCCCTGACCTCCAAGCCCTGGGATCTGGGGCTCCAACGGCCATGTTCCTTTCTGCTTGTGCCCACAAATCCTCCAGGGAAGGAGGAAAGGAGACATGAAGAGATGGAGCAGAAACCCAACGGTGGCAGAAATGTTTAGCGGCTTGCTGGTCGGCAGCCAGATGCCAGCTGGAGAGAATAGAGGTTAACAGACCACAGGAGACAGAATTTTTAAACAATAAAGCTGCTAAATGTAGGCTAGGCTGGGGAAGAAAGCGAACGCAAGAGGAAACATAGACGTCTTCTATATCTGGCCAGTTTCAGCCACCCAGTGCCCCTGGCTGGGCCTAGGAGGGGTGCAGCCCCATCTTGTCCAGCAGCGCGAGTGCTAATGCCTGCCAGGAGGGGGTGCTGTAAACTCACATGGCCTGGAAGGTCCAGGAAGGAGGAAGCTGGTCAGGGCAGAAAGTGCACTTTGTGGTAGTTTCAGAAATGAAACCAGCGTGCATTTTACTCATGCATGTCTTTAATGTGTCTACAATAAAAGCACCACGGAGAATCCTGCCTCTGGGTGGCTGGGACATTGATCTTTAAGCTGGACAAAGATTTAGAGTCATTTAGGGCCATTCAAAATCACAGAGCAATGAACTCCAGCTTGAGCACAGTTTACTTCATCTGCTCAGTACAGGCGGAAACTGGACCTGCCTTTCAGAGCCATCAAAGGCAGGATCTCACAACTGAAGGGGCGTGTGCCTTTGATTGGGCACCGTCCGAGTCAGCCACACTCACATGGTTCTTCCAAAGCCATGCCCCACACAGGACAGGCCTGCCTCAGGGCTTGACATTTGCTGATCCCTGGGCCTGAAATGCCCTTCGTCCAAATGTCCATGTGGCTCACTTGTCCACCTGCACAGAGGCTCTGTTTAAATACTAGCTGGCCAGTCATCCTCTCTGTGCATTGTTTTGGAGAAACATTCCCACTCAGAGGGTGATGTTCTAAACAGTCAATGCAGGTAAAGCCTCAGCAGGCCTGGCCCATCAGAGCGGCTGCTGCCCGGGTCACTCCACTGGTGTGTCCTGCCACATGTCACTCTCGGACTCACCGGCCACATGTATACAAGTGCACGCACGCACATGTGCTCTCTCTCCCTCTCCCTTCCTTTCTCTTGAGCATTCTCACCCCCATCTGATAGACTACTGATTTTACTGGCTAGTTGATTTATTACCCATCTTGCCCCCCCTCGAATGTAAGCACGCTGAAGGCTGGGATGTTTGCCTCTTTTCCTCTGTGTGTATAAAATAATCAAAATCAGATCAAACGATGATTTATCGTCCATGAAATCAAAACAACGGGAAAATGTCTATGAAGTGTGAACAGCCTTTCGATACCATTATTGTGTCTTTACTTCCCATGACCTTGTAAATGAAGCTATTTACACCTCAAATGTGTATTTTTCTGATACTTATATTTACAGCCAACTTTCACTACTTCCTGAAGATTAACCCGGTCCCCAACTAATGCCTGTAATATATACAAATGCATGCATTCATTTAACTTTTGAGAAGTAAGGTTTGGCAGAACTAAGATGAAAGGTAGCGTGAGTTTTAGGCACGCAGGTACTTCTCACGAACCATGCAATTCACATTCTAAGGTGTGTTGTGATGGAGTTAAGCCTGCTTCCTTGGTTTCTGAAAGGGACTCTTTGCTTTATCAAAAAAAGTTTACAGGACAAACCTCCTAAAAGCCACCGCATATAAAATGTGAGTCAAGGGACTCCTGGATGGCTTGGTTGGTTAAGCATCCAACTCTTGATTTCAGCTCAGATCATCATCTCAGGGTTGTGGGATCGAGCCCCACATCAGGCTCCATGCTCAGCACCGAGTCTTCTTGTCCCTCTCCCTCTGCCCTCCCCCCACTCACACTCTCTCTGAAATAAATAAATACATCTTTAAAAAATAAAATAAAATGTGATTCAATTTACATTCTAAGACCAAAGTCTACCCATGCTTGGGATAAGATGGAGGACACATGTTTTTTTTTTAGAAGGGAAAATGTGAGCTTGGATGAGTACTGAGGTGTAGCATCAGAGAGATTTTAAATATTAGCTATCTGGCTCTTTCCAGGAAAAGTGTGCCAACTCTTGCTCTCAAAGAAAATGAAGGCAAGGGGTTCCATCCATGTCCTACCCTTTTGGATTCTGATAGTGTATACCCTGTTAGAATCTGCTCATACCATTACCTTGCAGGTACAAGTACCAGCCTGCCTGTCCCTACTTGCCTGGTGCCATCTGCGAGCAGCAGTTCAAGGATGGGAGATGATCCTAACTTCCCATCACCTGACTTTTATCTGGCTAGCAATCATGCTCAGCAGGAATATATTCAATGTGAGAAGTGGGCCACGGAACAAAAATATCTCTTTCTTTGCCCTAGGGCCCTGCAGACTCCAGGTCTACGTTGTCTGCCCTAACAGACCTCTCTGGCTTTGCTCTTTCCTCTGCTTTCATTCACACACCTGCCCCATGCCTTTCTTTGCTGGCTTGGGCTCATGGCCTCATCAGGTATCTCCCCTCCCCTGCTAGACCCCAATGTATAAAAGGTCTTGGCAGAAGTCGGCCCTGATTGGGTCTTCCTGTGGCCAGTGAAGCCCTCTTGGGGACTGTTCCCATCAACACAACCAGGAAATTCTGTTGGGAACACTGAGGTTGGATCCCTTTCCCTTTCCTTTTGCTTTTGTCATGTGCGCTATTTAGGGCTAAATCTCCATGATTCTGATAAACTTAAAAAGTTTAAGGGTTCCCTGGAACCCCCTGTTTCTCTTACCCTGATTGACCTTAACTGCCTTCTCCGAGGCTATGCTGTTCTTACTGTCCTGTTCCCACCTCATCACCTGCAAATCGATCTCTCTACAACCTGGTTTTTTACTGGTTCTGTGGAACGCCATTCCCTTATGGACATGCACTTTCTTAGCCACTTGGGTTTGACTCCCTGTGGAACTCTGAATTTCCCACAAAGATGATTCCAAAGACCAGGCTCATCTCTCCTTCTCGCTCCTGCTTCTCTGAGCCGGAGGAGGCAGTCCTCGTTAATACCGAGCACCCACCATCCTGCCTTGACTTCTGGTTCAACATTTCCAGTCTCTGCCATCGGCTGCTTCTTCCCTCATTTTTCCCCTTTTTCATTAAACTCTTGACTTCCTCTACATAAGGTCAGAAAATCAAATCTGTATCCCTGGACTTCATTACTTTTACTGAATTTCAGACCGCCAGGCTGCCAGTAGACTGTTGGAAAGATGGAATGAGAAACAGAATCCATAATGTTCTTGCTGGGTAAGTTGTGCTTCCCATCAGAGTAGCCGCTCACTGAAGTGATAGTTTGGCTGGGTATATAAAAATCGAGGTTCAAAGTAGCCTTTCCTGAGAACAGTGTAGATATTTGAGCCTCTGCACATCTAACAGAAGGTAGGATACCAGTTTTATTCTCATGACTCTGCAGAAAACCTATTAGTTATCTCCAGCAAGAACTTCTTTCTGCCCTGGTTCTGAAATTTTACTGGGATGTATCGCTGTGTTGGTCTTTTGTCATTCCTCGTGCTTGGTGAGCCCATTCTTTGTGGAGATGTTCATTCTGCTCAAGGAACTTCCCTTTGATTAGGGTTTTTGATCATTTCTTTTTCTCCACGTTCTCTGTTCCCACTTCCTAAGATGCTTAGTGGTTGGATATTGTACCTGAAGACAGGCAGCATGGGCATCAGCTGGGAAATTGCCAGAAATGTAGATTCCCAGGCTTCCCCCCAGACCTACTGAATCAGAATTTATATTTTGACAAGATCCCTGGGCAACATGGATGCACATTACATTTGGAGATATGTTGCTTTAATACACTCTTGCTTCATATTTGATTTAAATGATTAGGGACACACTTCTGAAGAACCATCACTTATCACATTGGTCCCCAGAACCATCCTCTCATCTTTCCAGGCTTAGAAATCAAGTGTCCCTCCAGTCTGAGATGAGAAACTTTCTAAGTCCCAAGGGATTCTCCTCCTTTGTACACTTGTGACTCTCCGGTGTGTTCAGTCTTTTTCTTTGCACTAACATTTTTCATAACACCTTTAAATAGAAGCAGGTATTCCCAACTTGAAAAAGCTTCACTTGACCCTTTTGCCTCTTCCAGCTACCATCTCATTTCTCCATTGGCTTTTCCTGCCAAACTTCTCGAATTCATGAAAAACAGGTTCTACTTCTGTTTCCTTATATACCCCTTTTCCTTAACCCCTTGAAATCCGGCTTTTGACTTGCTGCTCTTAAAAACCTTTATGAAATGTCTTCTCTGGGCCTTTCAGTAGTACTGGCTGTGGCTGACCACTGTGGCATTTCTGAATTGTGCTATACCCTCGACTTTCATGACACCATGGTATTGCCTTTTCCCACGGAAGAAGGGGTTGGGATACCCTCACCTGGGGTATCTCCTTCTCCCAATTGTCCCTAAATTTTCAGTTCAAAATTTGGACATTTCTGTGAGTCCTTCCTGCCTGCTCTGTGCCATGCTGATCTACTGAATCCATCCAGTTCCTGACCAAGACCCACCCTTCGGTGCACACACAGAAATTCAAGACAAAGTTTACGACAATAGAATTATTACAACATGCTCCTCATCTTACCAGCCAGATTAAAAGCTACTATAGGCAAGGACAAAGTCTAGTGTGCCGTGAATGATTGTGTTGGTTGCCTCCACTGCCCAAGGGCAGCTGGACAAGGGGCTGTAGCACCCCAGAAAGGAACACCCTTTCTTCATTTTCACAAGGATACTGTCCACCCTCAATGTCATGTGCCTGGGGGCTTCTTCTGCCAGAGGAGATGCTTTCTTCTAATTCACTCAAAGGCATTGCATATGGGCTTGCAGGAGCCCGGCACAGTCTTATCCCTCTCCCATGTTCTCTGTAGTATTTATGCCAGTTTCGGGGCATCTTAGCAGTGCGATCGCCTTACTGTCTGAAAAACTCACCATTCTCCTTTCATGCTCAGGACATGAAAATATTTCAGAGATGACAGCTCAGGGCCAGGGTGTGGAGACATCCTGCGGGCCCAAGAGGACAAAACTCGCTCATCCAACAAGAAGGAAGCCCCTGGCTGCCCACAGACAGTTCACAGCCCTTCTGGAAAGCTGTATGGTTTGTTTGCTCCCCTGTTCTAAAGCCTCAGCCCTCACAGCATTTATACCAGGCCGCCTCTCCCCAGGATGTGCTTTGGGCCTGCATGGGTGTAAAGGAGAACGGGGGGGGGGGGGGCGGGGGTGGGTAGGGGTGGCAGGCTCCACCCATTACTTACCCAGGGTCCTGATCTCAGCCACTGGCACTTCCACTCTCTCTCAGGCTCCAGACGGAGCCTAAGGGCAATCCTTGGCACGTCCCTGTCTCATCCTCCACATTCCATCCATCACCAAGTCTGTGCATCCATCTCCCAAATAGACCTGCCATCTGCATTTTTCTCCCTTCCTTCCTCTGCCACTGTCCTGGTACAGCCTCCAAGTCCTCCCCGGACTTCTAACACAACCCTGTAATTACCCTGCCCTCAATACCAGTGCCCGGGGCCACCCTGCACGGGGAAGCCAGGACGCTTCATTAAAAGTAAACCGTGTAGTGATTCTCCTGCTTAAAATGCTTCAAGTACTTGAAGCTACTCAGAAATTACTATTCTCATTTTAGGTGTGATATTGTATTTTGGTTATTTTTTCCCCAAAACGGAGTGCTTCTTTTTCAGAGGTACACCCTGCACTCTTTCTATGTGAAATGATGGGATGTGTTGGATTCCAGCCCAAACAGTACCAGGTGGGCCAGGAGAGTGAGCTCGGTCACGGCGAAGCTGGGTACGCGGGGGTTTTGTGTACGACTCTGCCTCTGTATGATGCCTTTAAAACATTTTATGATGAAAAAGAAAAAAAAAACAAGTCGCAGGGATACGTTATTACTCAACAGATTACAAAATAAACTTGTAGAGATACTCCATTACTCATAAAATTAAAACAAAACAAAACATCCTCCCCTCCGCTTGCAAGTTCCAGCCTGAACCTGCCTTGCCAACGCTTGCTTCTGGCCTTGTGTCCTGCCATCCACCTCCCTCACCCTGAGGCTCCCCCATGCAACCCCCCTCCCCACCCCTAACCAGGAGTTCCTTTCTTCCCCCCAACCCCCAACCCCACCTCTTGCTCTGACTTGCCTGAGGGCTTCTCCCATGTCGTTCTGAAGCCGGAAGTCAGGGCACTCCCCCTAGTGCCCATGGCCACTCCCTGCTAACCCTCAGGCCTCAGTTGAAAACCAGTGTTCCAGAAATGCCCTTTCCAGGGCTCCAGTTTAAATTTAACCTCCCTCATTTACTTTATCACTGCACCCTGCAATTTCGCATCTTTGCCCTCACCACAATTTTGGTCTGTCTTCCCCTTGAGGCCATATGTTCCATGAGGGCCAAGTTCATGGCTGTTTCGTCCACTGGTGTGGACACTAACGCCCAGCACGCTGTTGCGAAACGAAAGGAGATGGCCACCACACCCTTGGTCCCTTTCTGGAGAAATGTGCCCGCGGCAATGCAAACAATAATTAAGATGAAAAATGAAGTGCCAAGGATACAAGAACCATGTATCTGCGACACCAGATCCACACACGTGAGGGTTTTTTCCATATTCTTTGTAATGATCCCACCTCCTTTATCAAGGGTTGCAAATTTAGAGGAAAGAGAAAAGTCTCCGGTGTTTCCCCAGGCCCATCCTTCTCCTTCCCCATGAGTAACTACCACCATGAGTTTGGTTTGTATCCAAGGCATATTTTTAATATTTTTGTTACAAATGCATGCATCCATAAACAATACATAGTATTATTTTATGTGTTTTTAAAAATGTATGTAAATGGCATAATACGCTACATAACGTCGTACAACTTATGTTTTCCATTCACCATTGTCATACACATGTGCGTCTGCATACATATTATACATCAGTTCATCCGTTTTAACTGTTCTATAGCAACGCACCGTATGAATACATCACAATTGATTTATTCATTCCCTTAATGAGGCCCATCTGGCCTATCTCCAGTTTTATCTCTGACCAAAATGCCGGAAAGGATGTACTTGAACTCGTGTCTCCCTATGCACGTCCCCATTAGACTGGCTAAAATAAATGAGAGAGAACCGGCCAGGTTGGAAGGAAATGGGAATTCTCATGTGCTGCTGCTGGTGGGAGTGGAAACTAATATTGTGGTTTCAGAGCAGTTTGTCAGTATCCACTTGGGATGGGAACGCTCAACCCCGTGGCCCTACCGTTAGGCCTCACCAGTAAATCCTTACCACCGAAGGTAAACTGTGGATTTCTTTTCTACTCAGCAGAAGGCATAAAATATACCATATTCCTTTACAGCTTAACGTTTGCAACGCATTTTTGCGTATTTTAACTGACAGGACATTCGCCACCTTGGGAAATCGGTATTCGCCCCCGTGTTATCAAGGAGAGCACCGAGGACAAGCGCGAGGACACGCCTCTGTAGTTTGGGGCAAGGATCAGATCCCACCTGTGTCACTTGCTTGCCCAGTTTTGCCTAGGGGTGTGTCTGTGGCCCCACTCTGTCTCCCTGTTTTTGTGCTACAAAGAAAATTAACAAGCTCTGGGTAGTGGATGCTGTTGGGGCCGCACCCAGATACCCTTCGCCAAGCCTTGGGTTCAGGCCTCAGGAGCTGTTAGCGTTGGCTGCTAACGGTTCACAGCTGTCCCTTCTTCAGAGAATTGCCCACAGCCATCTGGAGCAGCCTTAACTTGGAGATGCCTGGAAATTTTCTCCATCTCTCCCAGGTGGGGGTGGGGGGTTCCTTGGCCATTGGCTAGCAATACAGGTGTACCAAGCTGGGCCTCATTGCCCGGGGTGGGGGGCTTTGGCGGGGTGGAGGGGGCAACTCCGGGGTACTTCTTATGCTCAGAGCTTCTTGTGGGATGGGGTTGGGATAGAACTTCCCCAGAATTCCTATCTGGGCCTGGCTTCTGCGCCTCATTTTGCTTTTCTCACTTCCTTCCTCCTAAAAGCCTTCTTTCAAGAAATCATTTGCACAAGAATCCTATCTCAGGCTCTGCTTCCAGGGCCCCATTTCTCAGCCTTAAAGCGCAGGCTGCTGGGCCCCACCCCCAGAGTATCTGTTTCAGTGGATCTGGGCTGGGGCCCCAAGAATTTGCATTCCCCTTTTTTCTTTTTAAAATTTTATTTATTTATTTGAGAGAGAGAAAGTGAGAGAGGGAGCATGAGAGGGGAGAAGGTCAGAGGGAGAGGCAGACTCCCCATGGAGCTGGGAGCAGGATGCGGAACCTGATCCTGGGACTCCCGGATCCTGACCTGAGCTGAAGGCAGTTGCTTAACCAATTGAGCCACCCAGGTGCCCAGGAATTTGCATTTCTGATGGTTTCCAAGTGATGCTGATGCAGCTGGTCCAGGGATCATACTTTGAGAACCACCCATCTAGGCGACCTGACCTAAAACAGTCGGTGCCAGAAGCGGACTCTAAGGATGGGACCTGGAGTTGGATGACCTATGGGTAATGAGGACCCTAACACTGGCGGTGATGGTAGGCAGGATTATTATTCTTTTTAAGACTTTATTCATTTATTTGCCAGAGAGAGAGCCTGCAAGAAAGGGGAGCGGCAGGCAGAGGGAGAAGCAGGCTCCCCATTGAACAAGGAGCCCAATGTGGGACTTGATCCCAGGATGCTGGGATTGTGACCTGAGCCAGAGGCAGAGGCTTAACCAACTGAGTCAGCCAGGCATCCTGGTAGGGAGTGGGGATTAATAGTTCTTAGCATGTGGTACAATGTCTGTGACAGCTTACAGTTGGAAGGGGATGCACCAGCTTTTGCAATATTTCTGATATTTGAGCAGTACCGCAGAGAGAGTAATTATAAGGATTGTGCAATGAGAGGCTGCTTCTGAGAGCCATCGTTGCATCAAAGAAAGAAAATAATTAATCCAGTCAATTATTCACCAATTCAGAGCAATGTATGAAAGTCGTAGGACTTCTTTGTCAGTGAGGTCCTTATCTCCTGCAGCTGAAGGACCAGCCCTGCTGAAATCTAGCCTCCGTGTCTACTACTAAGAAGTGCAGAACTTCAGAACAATTTGAATTCTCAGCCTCAGCTAGTCTCCTACGCCAGAGTCAGGGCTCTGAACAGAACAGGGTAAGGTCTGAAGATCTAGGAATGCGACACCCATGTAGCTGTAATTAGGAATCCCGGAGAAGTCCCCCCGAGCCCCCAGGCACCTGCAGAAGTGGCCCAGTCCTGCTTGTTAGAAGATAGTCCATTAGCTCAGGCAACTATATACCAGGAAAAGAGTATCCAGGTCTTCCAGGGGTTGGAAACAAGCTGAGAGTGACATCCAGACACCCAAAGTATTGCCATAGCTCCCGTTAGCGGCATATGGGGGAGAAAGCAGTAAATGGAATTCTGGCCCAGGAGCATCTCACAGTGACTTCACCAGGTTCATGGACCCAACCGATGGTCACTGTCCTGGTTCATGGACACACATAATCAGAATGAACATACTTAGAAGCTGGCACGGTCCTCCCCTTAGTCCTTGGCCTGGGGAATGCATGGTGTTGTGGTAGGAAACAGCTAGTCTGGTGGAAAAGGCCAAGTGGAAGTCCTTAAAACTGACCCTCCCACGCCCACCCGACCAAAGTCACAAATCAAAAACTATATTGCAGACTGAGAAGGCAGAGATCAGTGTCTGAGAGACTTAAAGAATGTAGGATGTAGGATATAGGATGTAGGATGTACAGACAATACACCGGTCACTATGTGGGTGGGAGGGAGCGTGCTCATTGGACCGCATAAGCAGGAAAGGCAAGTCTTCTGGACACCTGGGTAGAACATATGTCCTCCAGAGGGTGGGAAATAACCCAGTAAAAATTTAGCAGTCTGTGACATCAGTGATGTTTTGGGGAGTCTAGAGATCTGGAACACACTGGGAAATTTCCTCTAAATTAAAGAAAAAAATAATGCTGCTCTAGGGACCTCCTTCCGCACACAGCATGACCCCAGAGCTGAAATCTGACATAGCAGTGGGATGGCATCTGAAGAGGGCAGCTGAGGTCCGGGTGCAGATTTGAGATGACACCCAGGGAGGACGGGGTACCATCCTGCAGGATCGGGCACACACAACTAACCATCGATCGTAGAGCGGCCACTCGGGTAGACGGAATACATGGGCTCAGAAACAGTGGGGTGGAAGTAGGAGCTGTTGTAGTCACGGTCATTCCCGGGCACTCACCTGGGTGATATGTTTCCCATCCTGCGCATCTCTCAGTCTGTAAATCGAGAGTACAGCTCCCAGAGGGAGGATGAGTCCAGCGGAGGACACGGGAAAGTCTCCAGATTTAAAGCTACGGAGGCTGCTCCTTCCCTAGGCTCTTCCTCCCACTAGTTCAGCAAGGAAAGTAAGGAGTTTTCCTCCCGATCATCATGGGGAGAGCTGTTCTAGAACGGGAGCAGGGAGGGCTGTATTGACACTTAGGTGACCAAGGCAACTCTTGGCCCTCTAGTGGATATTTTTCATTGAAAGTGGGCAGATACAAGCTTGGCCTAATAAGCATGGCATCCAAGGGCGCCGAGTCCCCAGGCAAGCCACCCAAAGGGGCAGGCAGCAGTGAGTAACCTAGAGTAGGTGCCAGATGCCAACCTAGATGGTGGGTGGGTGCCAGCCTAGATGGTGGGCACGAGTTACGGCTTCAGGACTAATTGCAGCAGCAAGGAAAGAATGTGTCCTACTAACCTTCCTCTTTCAAGTTTCCCCAGAAATTGTGACCAAACAGAATTCTGGAGAAGCTGACCTAGATAGAGTGAACTTTAATGTGAGAAGTGAGAGGCTGCCGGTGTCCTGCCCTGAATCCTTTTACCAGGAAGGCAAGCTGATTCCCGGTTGATTATTGATGGCTACAGGTCACGGCTATGTCCCTGTCCAGAAAACTGACCTTGGGATGGACTTTGAGACTTTGGCCAGCAGGAAGTACATTGTCTGGAGATACTGGGTGGGGGTAGGGCTGGAGTGAGTCGTATACACTCGGCACTCAGAGGAAGCCTGCAGCCAACGACTCTAATATTGGGGCACCCTCGCCTTAGGAAGGGCCAGTGGTATCATTCATGCTCTGGAGGACCTGGTGGCATTGGTCTGAGGTTGGGGCTCAGCCAAACCCACGTTCTTGCTGAAAGTCCTTCCCCTTCCTTATTCCATGTCCCCATATCCCCCATGTTGTCTCCCTCCAGGAGCACGTAATCAGAAAACCATGTGCCCCAGACTCCGAGACCGGGGCTCTGCTTCTGGGAAACACAACAGACGACACTTGTCTTTGTCTCTTAGAAAACATTTCTCAACTTTCAACTAGCAGGAGAGTAGACAGAAAAAAAGTGAATCACTCTGATCACTTATTTGCAGTCCGTCTGCCCTTTCTAGGGGGTGTCGCTGACAGCGGGTCGATGGTGTTATCAATTTTGTCACTCCCCGTGTGTGTGTGCATGTGTGTGTATACGCTTTAAAGTAAATTGGATAATTCTATACATTTTTTTTCTGTGACGTGTGCTTGATGGTATGTCTTAGGAATCTCCATGATGAGACCTCTATGTCTGCCTTTTTTTTTTTTTTTTTTTAATGGCCATCATAGCCTTGCTAACACGAATATACCATCGGTTATTGAATTACTCCCCTGTGGGAAAACAGAGCGACATTAAAGATTTCAAGTCGAAGGAATTTAACGGAGGGAATTAATTATAGAGGGTTTGGGGGGTTAGAAAGAGCAGAAAGGACAGTGAGAGAACATAGCTATTAATCTGTGCCAGGGCGGAGACCACCCTAACTGTGATCACTGCGGGAAACCGCAGCCCCGCCTCAGAGCCGGGAAACCAAAGGGAAGAAGGAGGCAGAGTCACCCTAACCTAGGATGTGCAGAAGGTGAGTGGGCGTACTCAGCACTCTACAGTTTTCGTTTAATGAAGCTGGCAAATTAAAAAAATAGCTTCCCATCCTCATTTGCATTTTTCCGATTCCCGGTTAATAGCAAGTAGTTTGAAAAATACTTATTAGCTATTTTCTTGCTCTTTAAGATTGTGAATTACTTGCATCTTTTCTCCCATTTTTTAAATTGAGTGTTTTGGCTCCTTGTGTTGACTTGTAGGGGCTTTTTATCTGTTGTATGAATTCTTCCTTTTTTGCTTAATTCTGTTGTAAATATTTTCTCCCAGACTGGCATTTTAGTTCTGGGTTTGCTTGCTTGTTTTTTTTTTTTTTTTTAAACATTTGTTGTATTACATTTTTTTTCTTTATGACTACTAGGTTCTATTTTTTTTTTTTTTTTAAGGAAAGTCTCTACCAAGAGAATGGTCTGGTTTCTTAATTTTTAATTTTTTTAAAAGATTTTATGTATTTGAGAGAGGGAGAGAGTATGAATAGGGGGAGGGGCAGAGGCAGAGGGAGAAGCAGGCTCCCCACTGAGCAGGGAGCCCAATGCGGGGCTCGATCCCAGAACCTGGGGATTATGACCTGAGCCAAAGGCAGATGCTTCACCAACTGAGCCGCCCAGGCAACTGTGAAAGGGAATGGCTGTTGACTGTCTATACTGACCTTTTCCAGCTCCGATGTCACCAAGCTCTCAAAGGAAATACACTTGCACAATATATCTGGTTTTGTATGAGTGTATGGCCTCTATTTTGCTCATTTGGTCTGCTTGTCTATTCTTGCAATATTACTAAGTTATCTTAACAAATGCCTATATTGTCTGTTTTTCTACCTAAGAGGGCAGGATGCTATTCATGTGCTTCTCTTCTAAAAATTTCTCAGCCCTTTTTGGGCAGTGCTTTCTCCGTATGTATTTTAGTATCAGTTGGTCCAGTTAAAAGATCTCTTGTCTAGATTTTCATTGAGATAGCATTACATTTATGTATATTAAGATCCAGAGAAGTAATGTGTTTTCAAGGCTGGGTCTTCCAAAGAATATTGTCTACATCTTCTTTTGTGTCCTTCCGTGAAGTTTTGCCATTTTCTTCATAATTTCCTTATTAGGTTCATCTGGGTGTTTTATAGTTTCTGTTGTCATTGACCATGGCTTCTGTGTTATATCAGTTAGTTTTGCTATTGGATTTTGTATGTTGACTTTAAATTCAACTTGATTTTATTCGTTCAAAGAGCTTTTCAGGGGATTCTCCAGCATTCTCTAAGGCTGGAATCACATTGTGTGCAAATGGTGACAGCTGGGTCTCTCCTGCACCAAGATGCAAACATGATTTTGTTTTATTTCCTACATCCACTACAGGGTGAAGTGGTAGGAGCAATAGTGTTTAAATGTTTAATGAAACCATTTTTAGTGGGAATGGTTTTCCTGTGTAAGTATTAAGTCTGATACTTGTGGTTGCTTTGCTCTACTGTGGAGGAAACTTTACCAGGTTGAGAAAAGTTTCTCCTATTCCATATATCTTTTATTATTGAGGTGGTTTAATGTTGGTAAAAGACTCAATGGTAATAGGAGAGGTTTGCCTGGTAACCCAAACCTTCCCTCCCACGGGCCATGTGAGCATCAGAGGAGGCTAGATGCAAGGTCGAGTGACTTCTCCTCTTGAGAATGGGTTGGGGGGGATGTCTCCCCACCATACCTTTGAATTCTGCAAAATAAAACCTTGTCATTACTGCCAATACTTTTCTTTTTCTTTTTTTTTTTTTTTAAATATTTTATTTATTTATTTGACAGACAGAGATCACAAGTAGGCAGAAAGGCAGGCAGAGAGAGAGGAGGAAGCAGGCTCCCTGCGGAGCAGAGAGCCCGACGTGGGGCTTGATCCCAGGACCCTGGGATCATGACCTGAGCTGAAGGCAGAGGCTTTAACCCACTGAGCCACCCAGGCGCCCCACTGCCAATACTTTTCATTTTTAGCTAGAAAAGTTGTTGGATTTTATCAAATCTCTCTCTAACATCCATTGAAATAATCAGTATGTTTTAAACATCTTTTAATGTAAAAAGTGACATTAATGTATTTCCTAATATCCAACCATCCTTTCATTCCTAAAGCAAATTAAACTTGAGTATAATATATTAATACACTGGCAAATCAGATCTATTCTCTCTTTTTTTTTTGCTTTAATTTTTAATAACAAAATTAGCTTTTAAGCATTTGCTTGCTTTTTGTGCTACTCTGGGTTTGGTATCGGGGTCCTGCGATTTCATAGAATTATTGAGCAACATTTGGATTTCTATGTTCCCAAATAATTTATGTATCATAAAACATAGGTTTTTTGTTTTTGTTTTTGTTTTTTTCCCCTGAAGTTCTGCTAGATCTCTCTCCCATCAGCTCCTTGGAACCATGACCTTGAGCCAGTCATGTTGTTTGCCATCAGCTCCATTGCCCACCCTTTCCCTGCTATGCTCTATACCTCAAGGAGCTACATTTCCAGGCTCAGTTGCTCTCTGGCTTCCAAGCAGGTGGGCCAATGGGAGGCACTGGTCAAAAAATGAAAGAAGGAAAGTGGGGGGGAAGCAAGGGTGTTACCTCCCCCACCTTGTATCTCTGACAGCATCTGGGTATTGGGTATTAGGTAGCGTCTCTGACAGCAGCAGCACTCCTTCCCCTCAGTGGCATCAAGCCTGTTCTCAGGGTCTCCCTTAGGGGGTCCAGCTCCCACCAGACTGGCTCCTGCTGGAGATACCTTGTCTCTTTGTCCTGCCAGCTTCCTACTGTTGCTAGCAACTCCATGAGGTTTCTCAGCTCTTCCATCAGCTCTGCAACCAATTCCTTGTATTAAATTCCCTTAGTGTGAAAGACCTAACATGATTTCTGTGTTCTAACCTGACTCATATGGATGCTGATTTGATAGCGCTTCTTTAATCAGTTTTGGTCATCTACCTTTTTTAAAGGAGTCATCGACTTCGTGTCAATTTTCAAATTTGTTGCAATAAAGGTATACAGGTGTACTCTTCTCTTACAATTTTTAAAGATCATTCCACTGCAGTAGTTATGTTCCCATTTATGTTTCTAAGTTGTTTCTTGCATGTGTGTTTATTTTGTGATCAAGCTTGTCAGATGTGTGTCTACCATATTTTTAGTATTTTGCTGGGTATGTTACATACATCCTGATTTAATCTTCATAACAACATCACAGAAGAGTTTTCTGTATCAGGAGAGGGCAGCAGAAAATCATTGCTTTCCATGCCCAAGACTCCCCCCCGCATACACACACCTATTAAGTTGTAGAACTGATGCTCAAACTTAGATCTATCTGAATTCAAGACCCATACTTTCCTCATCGCATTGGAGAGCCTGTGCATTCTGAGTGAGATTAAAGGATCATCATAAATAGGCTTGACATTTTCTACCAAGAACGTGAATTTCTTTTGTAATTGGGGAAAAAAGTTAATTAAGCCTAAACAAATAATTATAATAAAAATGGCCTTGAAAGGAGAGGAAATGCCAGAGTGTAACAACTTAAAGCTTCAGCATGCTTAAAAAGGGAGATGCATTTTCTGCAACTGGCCACCTCCATCCTGCTTTACTCTGAGTCTAGCAACTAATTAGACCTTGGTCTCTCCTTCCCCACCAGGGTAGAAGCAGAGGCTTTCCTGAAAGGTGAAGGTCATGTTAATCCCTCTGATTGGTGCTTCTCTTGGCACTGTCCAATGAAACGTGCTTTGGGGAGATGACCACCTTGCCATACCCATCACAGCTCACGTGGTTTGGAAATTCTACTCTGTTCTTGAGGACATGGTTAGAGTCATTGGAGTTACAGAAGCTGAGATTCTGTGGAGACTGGGCTGGTCCCCAGTGGTGTAAATTGCCCATTCTCCTTGGCCAGAGCAACCGAAGAATGGATCATTTTCTCTTCCTACTTCCTCTTCAGTCTTGAATTCAGTTTCTGATGGCAGAGGGGCGCCTGAAACCTCTGAAAATAGCCTCGTGCTGGAAAGAAGTAATGCAATGCACACCACAGTACGCATATTGATTTCTATTTTTGGTTCTTATCAAGATTTATTTTTCATCCCTTCAGGTAAATAGTGACCTTGGACTTGCCGCCTTCCATATTTGCAGCCTGGGTCAATGAATCTTGGTATTGACCTTGGGGGCCATCAATAGCTGCTTATTGTTGAGATATTTCAATGTCAATAAGTGG
Organism: Enhydra lutris kenyoni; assembly: GCF_002288905.1. Taxonomy (NCBI): domain Eukaryota; kingdom Metazoa; phylum Chordata; class Mammalia; order Carnivora; family Mustelidae; genus Enhydra; species Enhydra lutris. Next base: position 752,946 of record NW_019154141.1, on the reverse strand, counting down.
CCCCATGGAAGTGGGGGGGGGGCTACCCAGCAAACCCAGCAGCTAAAAAACCAATCCCTTTTCTCCCAGTTGTCATCTTGGCACAGAAGGGGCTGGCTCTAAAATTGATGAACTTTTCTGCAGGGGGTTGGGAAAACAAATTCCCCAACGTCGCCTGAATCCTGCGAAGGGGACTTTCTCAGAATTGCTATCCATTATTATGAAAGAAGAGAAACACCCATGTGTGTTCTATGCTCTCTCTCTCTCTCTCTCTCTCTCTCTCTCTCTCACACACACACATACACACACAGTGTCACGCTGCGTGCCATAAGATCTAAACCACTTTGGAAAGTGATGCTTGGTGACTGAGGTAGCTGTTGGGAGCTCATCCCTTCTCTCATGTACAAACCCAATTCATCCACAGCAGGCTGGTATAGGGGAAACAGCTCAGGCTTTGGCATCTGACACTCCTCGAAGTAAATCTAGGTTTAATTACTGACAGGTCACAGTTTTTTCATCTGTACAAGGGGATACTTCCTGCCTTTTTGTAAAGATCAGAGATGCTGTCCATGCCTGCCTGGCTCCTATCTAACAAGAGTTCCATAAATCCCATCTCCTCTTGTTTTGTTGTGCTCATTCTTGTGAGGCTGGCTCAGGAGAGGTCAGGACTCACCACCTGAATACCTAGCTTTCCTTTCCAGACCCTCTCCACTCTATTCTCAATCCCAGAAAGACCAAAGAAAATGGACATGTGGCTGGAGGGTAAGGACTGTCTTACCACCAAATCGTGTGTCTATCTGTTCTTATTGGCCAGGCATTTAGCTATTGGCCCACTTCTTTGTCCACCTTAGTGTGCTTCATCTGGCTTGGAGGCTCCATGGGGAGCAGGGCTGAACCTGGGCAGGGGTCTCTGGACCCCAGGCAGGGGCAAGCATTATCTGTGCCCTCCGCAGGCAGCCCTGACTCTACTCCTTCTAGTGTACATGTTGGAGGTCATCATCCCTATCTACTTTCTTTCTCTTATTTTCTTTCTCCTTGGACACTTTAAAGTTCCCACCAGTCTGATGATGGAAGTTTCCCAGCACTGGTCATGATGGAGAAGGGAAGGTGTGAAGGTGACCTTTGAGACAGCACGGTAACTTAAACCTGGCAGGATTTGTTCTCGTGACAACAGAGAATTTCTTAGACCGAGGTGGGCAGAGGATGCTGGGAAAGAGAAGAAACTCAATGCAGGCATTTACAAACAGGACTTCCCTGGGTACTCCAAAGTGATAGGCATCGACATTCCCAATTTACAGATGAAGAAACAGAAGCTCAGAGAGTTCAGGAGTTGAGATTGGAATTCAGGTCTGTTAGACTCCAAATCCCATGCAAAACTGAGCAGCTGTGTCAGAAGGAAGAATTCTGGGGGCAGAGGAGAGGTAGGAGGATTTGGTTAAAGGGTTAGAATAGATGTCCTTGGTGCTCTTATCCTTCCCTAGATCTGAAATTCTAAGAATAGATAGGGAACACCTGCTTTGCTGAAGACCATTCTGGCACAGCATCTCACCTTCAAAGCCCCGTTTCCCTTCCAGAGTAGATTTCACTGTCCACGGGCTGCTTTGGGAACATTTCCAAAATCCTTCTTCTATTGCCATCTCATGACACTGGTTCATCCTGCCAAAAATTTAATCTTTAAAGCAAGCACCACAGACCCAGAATACTCAGGCTGAATTTCAGATTTGCACATGCCCATCAATACTTGCCCACACACACACACTCCTTTCCCCAGCCAAGCAGAAAGTAAAAGATCACATGTGAGCAGGGGTAGCCATATCTCACATTGACTCAGCTTCAAAACAGAAATCAGGGATTTTGTTCATTTATTTGTTTATTCATTAATCCACAAATATGTATTTTGTGCTTACGTGTGTAAGACAGGACACTAGGACCTGGACCTGGACATAAAAGATAAAAATCCACGTGTTAGTTGTTACACTAAGCACATATTGGTTTAGTAATTACTGTATCTGTGTGTGTGTGTGTGTGTGTGTGTGTGTGTGTGTGTGTGTGTGTGGTGTGTGTGTGTGTGTAATTTATTAACCACAGGGTTCTGGCCCTGAAGGAACTCAAAGTTCAGTAGAGAAGACAGACATGCAAACAATTATGACATACTAAGAAAAATAGCATTAATATAGGCAGGATCAAAGAACAGAGGAGACTAGAATAAGAAGTGCCCAAGGCTACTGGCGAACTTGGCAAGAACTTCAAGGAGAAAGAGGCAAAGGCCGGAGGAACATGTTCCTAACAAGGGGGCGTAGAGCTGCCCAGACTTAAAGGACATTCATTCATTTAATAATTATTTATTAAGACATCTGCTTCTGGTTAGAAAGGTGTTATGCTATCAGAATGTAGAAAGTTTTAAGAGACCCCCTCACTACTTTTTTATCCTAAAAATGAGAACAATCTGGATAAAATACATAATCACAGTTTAGAAAATCCATCAGAGAGCTGAGGACACAAATTCTAGAAATTTATAAGTTGTTCCTAGGATAGAAGAGACCCATGACTGTGGACATGTCAGGAGGAAAGACTAAACCCACCACACACAGCAGGAAAAAGAATCAGACCTAACTTTAATAACTTTTAATGGGTGTGGAGAGGGACATGACAGATCTGTATCCCATTGAGCCCCATCACACCTTCTAATTCTTTCCTAAGAGTATGGAGGTGGCTGAAGGCAGGTCAGGAGAGCTGAAAGATCCCACCAGTGTGTATCAGGCCTTCACCAAGAAAACATCCAGCCAAAATATATGGGCAGGGAAGCAAGGTGGAGAAAGATTATTCAAGGAAGAAAGCCAGGAGTGGAGCTGGACAGCAGAGGACTCCCAAGTAGACCTAAAACATTAGGGCTCTGAAGCACAGAAATTGCCTGTGGTTCAGAAGACTTGCTGGTATTCAGATCCCAAGCTGCAGAGAAAAGACCTGTTCAACCCTCCGAACATTTAAAGTCAGCAGTGGACCAGTAGGTAATGCAAGGTGCAATGAAACCCAGACTCAACTCAACTCAACCACAAATTAAGTTGACTCAGCTCCCACTTTAGTGAGTAATTATTATATATTTTAGTCTCTACCATTCTTTTATAAACAATGTGTGAAATATAATTAAAAATCACAAAACACTTGATGAAGCAGAAAAATGTGATCTATAATCAAAAGGGGGAAAAAGTCATTGAAGCAGAACTAACAATATTCCAGATGTTGCAATGAACAAACAAGAATTTTAAAATAATAATTTAAAATATTTTAATGGATCCAGTGCAAGAGGCAAATGACATATGTGAATAGATGGTGAATTTCAGCATCAAACTATAAAAAAGAACCAAATAGTTTTTCTAAAACTGAAAATTACTGAGTCAGAAATAAAGAATTTACTAAATGAACTTAATATCAGACTGGACGTTATGAAAGAAATAATCAGTGAACTTGAAGACAGGTCAGTAGAAACCATCTGATTAAGCAGAAAGAGAAAACAACAAATTTAACAGATCATCTGAGCCTGTGGGACAGTATCAATATGATCTAATGGATGTTTAATTAGAATTCCAGAAAAAGAGTAAAATGCAGCAGAATAAATATTTGGACAGGCATAGTCAAGAGTATTCCAAAATTGATCAAGGATATCTACATGTCCAGGAAGTTTTAACAATTTCCAATCAGCATAAATGTTTTCTTAAAAGATTTTATTTATTCATTTAGAAAGAGTGTACAAGTAGGGGAGGGGCAGAGGGAGAGGGAGAAAGAGTGAATCTCAAGCAGACTCCCTGCTGAGTGTGGAGCCCAACACAGGGCTTGACCTTACAACTCTGAGATCATGACCTGAGCCAAAATCGAGAGCTGGATACTCAACTGACTGAGCCAACCAGGTGCTCGCCGATCAGTATAAATATAAGAAACCAAAACCAAAACAAAAAACACCCATTTCTAGTCATATATAATATATGTCATATATATGCCATATATATAACAGTCAAACAATTGAAAACCAAAGATACAGAGAAACTTTTTAAAGCCACCACCTAAAAATTACACAACACACTGAAGATAATAAGAATTAGAATAATGAAGGACTGTTTATAAAAGAAGTGGAAGAGGGGCGCTTGGGTGGTTCAGTGGGTTAAGCCTTTGCCTTCAGCTCAGGTCATGATCTCAGGGTCCTGGGATCGAGCTCTTCATGGGGAGTCTCTGCTCAGCAGGGGGCCTGCTTCCCCCTCTCCTTCTGCCTGCTTCTCTGCCTACTTGTGATCTCTCTCTCTCTCTCTCAAATAAATAAATGAAATCTTAAAAAAAAAAAGAAACGGAAGACAGCAAATAATGGAATGATACGTTTAAAGTGTTAAAAACATCAAACTGTCAATCTAGAATTTTATGCCCAGTGAAAGTACTCTTCAAAAATGAAAATTAAACAGAAACATTTTTAGATGACAAAGCTGAGCAGATTTTCTCCAGTAGAACTGCACCACAAGAAATGCTAAAAGAAGTTTTTCAGACTGAGGGAAATAATTCTACATGAAAGCCTTTATCTGAGAAGAAACAAAGAGCACCAAAATGTGCAAATCCAAGGATAATTACAAATTATTTTCATATTTTATGAAAAAATATTTTTAAGATTTCTGTAAAAGACTACTGACTAAAGTAAAACATATAACAATGTATTGTGGTTTTACACTTTACACAGAAGTAAAATATGCAACAGCAAGAATGCATTATGCAGGTAGCAAGATTTTTACATTGTTTGTAAGGCAGTACAAAATGAGTTCAAAGTAAATTACATAACATTGAAGATGCATATTGTCTGAAAACTAACACAAAGAGGGATTACCTTAAAAAATCAGTAGAAGACATAAAGTGGAATGTTAAAAAATACTCTAAAAAGAAAGCAAGGAATGTAGAATCGAAGAACAGAAAGTAACAAGAAGAATAGAAATCTAGAAGAAACAGGTCAAGTAGCAAATATTGAAAGTAGACTTAAACTCAAACATATAAATATTTTTTTCAAAGCTACTAAAGGACCTAACTCTCAAATTTAAAGACAGATTGTCAAGATGGATGAAAGCAAGGTATGATGATATGATTTTTGTAAGAAAACAATTTAAAGTCATGGGCAAGATGAGAAGAATAGAAGCCATCCCAAATGCACACACCAAGCATGAGACCACTGATATGCCTAGAGATTATCAGATGAATTAGACTTCAAAATGAGGAGTATTACTAGTATTTTATCCCATTACATTTCATATTGATAAAACGATGAATTTGTCAAGAAGACCAATAGCCTTACACTTGTGTGTACCCAGTAACAGAAATTAAAAACACATGGAGCAAAAAATAAACAGAACTAAGAAGGAAATAGGCAAATACACAGTCATACTTGAAGATGTTAATAGTCCTTGATTAACTGACACAACAAATAGGCAAACCATGAATAATAGCCATATGTGGTTTGAGCAATACTACCAAACAGCTTAGAGCTGAACAGGACTTACAATCAACAATGTTTGGCTGGTGTTCATACATCCCAGGTACACTTAACAACTGTAGAGTACACATACTTTTCAAATGTATATGAATATTCACCAAGACTGGCCATGTGCTGGATTTTTAAAAAAAAAGTCTCAAAGACTGAAAAAAAATGAAACTGCACCAAGTATGTTCTGTAAGCATACATAATTGGAGTACAAATCAGTAACAGCAGGATTCTAGAAAATCTGCGAATACTTGGAATTTTAATAATATGCTTCTAAATAATCGACTGGTCAAGGAGAAGAATCACACAAAAATTAGAAAATATTTAAAATCGAATGTAAAACACGGTAGTTCAAAAGTTGTGAGTGAAGCTAATGCAGTATTCCAAGGGAAATTTATAGCTTTGAATGCTTATAGTAGAAAAGAAGAAAGATTTAAAACCCACTTTAAAAGGCACCTGGCTGGTTCAGTGGGTTAAGTGTCTGATTCTTGATCTCAGCTCGGGTCTTGATTTCAGGGTTGTGAGGTCAAGGCCTGAACTGGGCTCCATGCTGGGTCTGGAACCTATTAAAAGTAAAAAATAAAAAATAAAAAAATAAAATAAAATCCACTTCAAGAAGCTAGGGGGAAAAAAGCAAATTAAACCCCAAACGACAAAGATGCAAATATTAAAAAGCAGAAATCCATGATATATAAAATGGAAAAGCAGTAGGTACAACCAATAAGGATGGCCAACAAGCAAGAAGTTGGTTCTTTAAAGGATTAATAAAACTGATAAACACTGGCAAGACTGTTAAAAAAAAAATGAAAAGAAAGAAAAGATAAAGGAGACAAATTGCCAGTATTGGGAATTAAAGAGGCATCATCACTACAGATCCTGTGGACATTAAAAAGATAATGATATAAAAATTGTATGCCAATATATTTGACAACTCCAGTGAAATGGGGAAATTCCTTGAAAAACACAATCTGTTACAAGAAGACATAGAAAATCTGCATAGCTTTATATCAACTGTAGAAATTGAATCTGAAAAATAAACTCTTCTCACAAAGAAAAGTTGCAGAATTTTATGGGTGAATTCTCTTAAACTTTTAAGGCAGAATTAATACCACTTCTACTTAAGGAGAAGAGCATACTTCCTAACTTACTTCATAAGGTTAGTGTACCCCGAATACTGAATTCTGGAAAGGCTTTTTCAAGAAAAAAAATAAAGATCAATACCCTTCAGGAATTTAGGTGCAGAAATCCCTAGAAAGCATTATCAAACTCAGTTCAACAATACTTAAGAAGAATAATGCATTGTGACCAAATAGGTTTATTCTAAGAATGCAAGACTGATTTCCCATTTATAAACATCAGTTAATGTAATTGATCATACAGCAAATGAAAAAGAAGAAAAAACTTATTTGGTCATATTAGTAGATGCAGGAAAAGTATTTGACAAAATATAACCCTTATACATAAGAAAAAAGATCTTACTATATACTAGGGACACCTGGGTGGCTCAATTGCTTAAGCAACTACTTTCAGCTCAGGTCATGATCCTGGAGTCCCCTCAGCAGGGGGTCTGCTTCTCCCTCTGACCCTCCCCCCCTCATGCTCTCTCTCTTTCAAATAAATAAGTAAAATCTTTTTTTAAAAAAAGATTTTACTTATTTATTTGACAGACAGAAATCACAAGTAGGCAGAGAGGCAGGCAGAGAGAGGGGGAGAAGCAGGCTCCCCGCTGAGCAGAGATCCCGATGTGGGGCTCGATCCGAGGACTCTGGGACCATGACCTGAGCTGAAGGCAGAGGCTTTAACCCAATGAGCCACCCAGGTGCCCCATAAATAAATAAAATCTTTAAAAAAAAAATCTCACTATACTAAAAAATAAAGTACAACACACTTTTCCAACTTAATGATGGGCATCTATGATTTACAACCTATCTATATAGGTTATATAGTGATATCTATAACTATTTATACCCTGAAATCATAGTTAATCCTTTCCCCCTAAGATTGGAAAGAAAGCAAAAATGTCTGTTCTTGCCATTTCTATTAAGCCATGTACTAGAAACCTGGCCAGTGTAATAAGGTAAGAAAATAAATGCAAGTTATAAAAAAGTGGAAAGAAAACAGAAAATTGTTGTTATTTACAAATGATATGATCGCAAACATAGAAAATTCTTAGAATTAGCAGGTGAATTTAGCAAGACTGCAGAATATGAGGTTGATATACAAAATTCAGTTGTATTCTATATACCAGCAATGAACAGTCAGAGAATAAAATTTAAAAAAAGTAAACCCACAAGATTTAAAATAGCATCGGGGGAAAAATTCAAATACCTAGGAATAAATTTAACAAAGGATATGTAAGAACTCCATATTGAAAACTCAAACCACTTCTTAGAAAATTTTAAAAAGAACTAAGTGGAGGGCTATGCCCTGCTTATGGATAGAAGAATCAACATTAAAAAAAAAAAGATTCTATTTATTTATTTGGGAGAGAGAGAGAGAACATGAATGGGAGAAAGAGCAGGGGGAGAAAGACAAGCAGACTCTAGGCTGAGTGCAGAGCCTGAAGTGGGACTCCATGCAGGGCTCCATCCCACAACACTGAGCTGAAATCAAGAGTTGAATGCTTAACCGACTGAAGCCACCCAGGCCCCACTAGAATCAACATTTTCGAGACGGCCGTTCTCCCCACACTGATCTATATGTTCGATGTTCAATACAATTCCCATCAAACTCCCAACAGGCTTCTTAATAGAAATTGACTAGCTGTTTCTAAAATTTACATGAAAATAGGATTCAGAAGAGCCAAAATAGTCTTAAAAACAACAAAATTTTACTCAAGAAACATAAAAATGTAAACAAGAGTGTTCAGAACAGCTTATTTTTAGTAGCCAACAACTGAAAACAATCCAAATGTCTATCAGTAGGAAAGTAGATAATCAAATTATAGGATATCCATGCAATGGATATAGTATATCCTTGCAATGGGATACCACTCCGTAAGAGGAAGAAATGAGCTCCATACCAATACATACCACAACAGGGATGAATCTTACAGGCATGTGAGTAAATGAGGCCAGGCAGCACACTGTGTGATTCCATTTATACAACCTTCAAGAGCAGGCAAAGCAAATCTTTTTTTTTTGCTTTTGCCTTTGGGTGAGGTTATGTGTGGGTTGACTGGGAAGGAACAACAAGGAAATTTCTGAGGTGACAAAATTTTTCATACTTTGATTCAGGTGGTGGTTGTATGAGTGTGTGCAATTGTCAAACCCTACCAAATTGTTCATCTCACTTAATGTAGCATAAGCCTCAATATCAGAGAGTGGGGGGAAGGGAAGGAGAAGAGGAACTTATGAAAAATCCCAACCAAATGCAATATATGAACCTCGTTTGGAACCTGATTCAAGCCAGCCAAGTGTAAAAACCCGTTTTTGAGACAATCGAGAAAAATTGATCATGAGCTGGGTAAAGTATTAAATTATTGCTGGGTATGAAAATTGGATTGTTCTTTGGTAGAAATACATATGGGTGTATCTAAGGGCAAATTATACTATGAGATTTTTGCTGCAGCAAAAGAATGGTTAGAGATTATGGAAGGTGAGACAGGAAAATGTTGGTAATTGTGGAAGCTGAATGAGAGTATATGCGGGACATGTTATTCTAGACGCTCTATACCTTTGTGTCTGTTTACACTTTTCCATAAAAACGTTAAAATACACAACTTAAGTGAAAAAAATTAACTGCAAGTTAGGTCACCTCACATTTCTGTTCAAAATCTTCCAGCAGCTTTTCATCGAGAATCTTCTCCATGTACATAGAAATCTATTAATAGGTCATGAAATCGATGTAGTGGGTCATGATCAGCATTTTGATGATATGAAATAGCACAAAATGGAACAGAAGAGCAAAGAAGAAAAAATACCAGAGAGCATGCTATGTCTAGTAAAGATAAGAATTGATTTCTGGAACCTTCTATTTGAGTGCGTGCTTATGTGCGTGTATGTGCATGTGCACATTTTTTTTTTTCCAGCAGATTGTGATGAAAAACGTTTTAAACACAGAGCCCTAGGTGACATCCCCCCACCTTATATCTCTCTGCCTTACTCCCCATCCCTCACTCCCTTCCTTGCTGTGCATCCCTTATGCCCCAGGCACCCCCATGGCTCCCTTCCTCATCTCCCATCCTCATCAAGTATCTGCTCAAATTATACATTATCAGGGAGATTTCCCTCAACCGGCATATGCAATGTCACTCTCTAGTCTCCTAAAGTTTATTATTTAGTACAAAACACTTACTATCACTTGGCACCCCTAACTCTGTGGGTGTAGTTGCTTACTGGCCCTCTCCGGCCCCTGTCCCCATCCCAGAATGGCAGCCCTGTGAGTTCATCTGTCTTGTTCACCATGCTACTCCAATGCAGTGTTGCTTGGCACAGAGTAGACACTCAGTAAAACCTGGTTGGGTGAAAAAAAATTATCAAGGGCCTCCTTTGTACCTAGAACTATGCTCAGAACTGGAGATTCAGCAGTAACCGGGGCAGGTGTGGTCCAGCCAGACCCTTGTGAAGCTAGGTCTGCCAAGAGCCTAAGAAAGAACCATGTAATAGGATATGGCACTTACGCAAAGCATAACCAAGGCCTCAAGGTCAGCATGAGGTCCCATGGGAGCCTATAAACCGAGGGACCTAACTCTGAGTGTGTGTGTGGTGCGGGGCAGGGGGCTGGGTGAAGGAATGCAACACCACTGGATACAAACTAAAAGGACTGATACTACCCAGTGCTGGCACAGATTGGGGAGAGGGGAGGTGGGGAACAGAACTCATACCACCTGTAGGAATGTGACATGGTCCAATCGCTTTAGAAAACTGTTGGTTTCTAACAGAGTTAAGTATGTACCTACTCATCAACTTATTAATTCCATTTGGAAGAATTTATGTGTCCACAAAAAGACTTGGTACACAAATGCTCATAGCATTTGTATTAATGATCAGAAAGGAGAAACAACCTGGAAGGGGCATGAGGGAAATTTCTGCTGTTGGGGAAATGTTCTGTATAGCCTAATTTGCATGACAGCTGATGGAGATGCTCTACACATCTCAATTTGGGTGGTGCTTACATGGGTGCATCTTTTGTCAAAATTCATCAAGCTATACACTTAAGCTCTGTGTATTTTACTGTGTGTAAAATATACCTTGCCTGCCCACCCTTCCCCACCGAAAAAAGAACCTAAGTCCTGAAGAATGGGCAGAAATTAGCCTTGGAGAGGAGGAGGAGAGCAGCATTCCAGGCAGAAGGAAACTTGTTAAGTACAGGGTTGAGATGGGAAAGAGAGAGGAACCCAGTGTGTCTGGGGGCCAAGGAGAGGGGGCAGCAGATGGGGCAGACTGGGTCTCATAGGTCAGGTAAGAAGAAACAAAAAAGGTGACAGAATCAGAAGGACATGGAGAACGGACTGGAGAGGGCAAGAGGGGGTGTGGTGAGACATGCTGGAAGGTTCTGCAGTCATCCAGGTGAGCAATGGTGGGGGCTGGGCTGGGATGAGCTGTGGAAGGGAAAGAGTATCTGATTCACCTTGAGGAGGTAGAATCATGTTTAGTGAAATGTGTATTGCAATAAGATGGAGGAATGAGAGACCCTTGGTGGTTGGAGGTGGTGGTCCATCTGTGCACCCTTGCTAGAAAGAGGGATAAGGAATGTGGCTGGTGGTGAGCCTGGCCAGAGGGATAGGGCGGGTCCTACGGATCGCTCAGAGAAACCTACTTGGGTTAGTTATCTACTGCTATGAAGCAGTTAACTCCCAAATTCAGTGACTTAAATGACTATAAATTCTTTATACACCTTTAGCCATTCTGTTAGCTCATGGTTTTGCCATCTGGATTGGGCTCTGCTGGGTGAGTTTTCTTCTGGCTTTGTCAATGGTCTCTAGTGGTAGGTCAGCTGGGCTCCAGGCTTAGCTGGGACACCGATTGGCTGGGCTCTTCTCCTCTTCACATGTCATCAAAGCCTCCCCTTCTCTGGGTGGTCTGTCCAGCAGGATAGTTGGACCCTTTCCATGGCCACTCAGATCTCCAGAGAGCACAGAGCAGGTGCTGTAGGCTTCCTTAAGCTTAGGCTGGGTGCTGCCATGTTGTATCGATGCTGTTTGACTCTACTGTATTGGTTAAAATACGTCCCAAGGCCAACCTGGATTCAAGTCACCGCACAAAGCTGACTGATGCACAGATGACCGCAGCCACTCACTAGCCATGTGACTTTGGGCAAGTCATTACATGTTCCATGATCCATTTTCTCATCCTTAAAACGGGGATCCCACTCGCGCTGACCTCAGCATCGTTGTCTGGGTTCAATAAAATGATAGGTGGGAAGAGTGTGAGAGTGCCCGGTGCTGGTCACGTTGATCACCTCCAATGCCATTGTCACTGTGGCTGCTTTTGTTGCTGCAAAGAAATGTTGCCTGAGCCCCTCCCCTGCCCGGGGCACTCCCCCCGCCCCAGAACCTTGCCGCCCACACTCATCTGAAGGAAGCCCTGAACCACTGGTGGGGAGTGGGCTCCAGCTCTCCAGGCTAGGCAAGGAGCCAACTGGCCTGTCCTCTCCCTCTCTGTCCACTCTCCTTGTTTTCTTGTTGTTGATTAAATATGGGTCAGCTACTTATGTGAATGACAACTGTTGCCATGCCAACCAGAGAGCATTCGGAGGTGACAGCTTCCTTTGCCCAGCTCCAAGAGAAGCTGCTCCTTCAGTTTCTCCCTGCCTCTGTGCCTGTGCCTGTGCATGTGCGTGTGCGTGTGTGTGTGTGTGTGTGTGTGTGTGTGTGTGTCTCCCACCAGGACCCTCAGGGGATTGCCTTTATACACCTTTCTGCCAAACAGCCTCTAAAGAGAGCAGGACACCAGGCTATGGAATCTTCCAGAGAGGCTTAAAGCCCCCCCTTTTTTTAATGTTAGAAGATCCCTTAGATCTCCCTTCCATCCACCCCGGATGTGTGTAGCATCTATCACTTGAGAAAATGCACAACAATGAAAAGTTACGATGGATTCAGTAATGCTTTTAAATGAGCGTATTTTATTCATCCTCCACAGCACGAGGAATACTGATACTGAAAGGCATGTAATTGATTCTGATTTCAGGCAATATTTGGCACCCTTCATGGATTCATAGTCTGCTGCCTTGCTTCCCACTCCTGGTGCAATTCTGGGGATCCCCAGGGCCCTCTGTTTGGAGATCGGCACCCTGCACTATCCCCGGCTGTTCAACGGGGGATGGGGGGTTGGGGGGGTTGTCCCCAGACCCGCATCAGGAGCATCTCCTGGGAGCTTGTTAGAAATGCAGGACCTCAGCTCACTCCGGACCTACTGACCAGAATCTGTATTTTAACAAGATCTCCAGGTGGTTCTTAAGCACATTAACATTTCTGAAGACTGATTTAATATAGACCGCTAGGGTCACTCACATAGTCAGTCAATCAACCAGTTGCTGAGTGCACAGGCTTTGGAACTGGTCAAGGGAGATAAACAATAAGCGGATGAAATCCGTAGTACACTATAGGACAATAAGAGCTAGGGAGCAAAGTAGGACAGGGAGGATTACTTTATACATTTTAGTAAGGAAGGGAGCTAGAGAGTGCATGGGGTGGGGTCATTTAATAAGGTAGTCAAGAAAGGCCCGGGTGTAGGAAAGCCTGCAATGGAGACCAGAAGGAGGTGAAGGGGTGAAGCGTCTGGGGAAGAACAGCCCAGACACGGGGAACTTAGCAAGGGGCTTTGCAGCTTTCTGGAAAGATCAAATCGCTAAACAGGATAAACTCTAAGTGTCACAGTGGCTTGCGACTGAGACATGGGGGGCGGGGGGGATATGACCATGACTGAGTGTCCAGGGTCCCCTGCAGGGTAGTGGGACTGAGCTGCCTGTGTGTAGTAGCTGACAGACATGTATGTGGAGAGAAGGAGGGGTGACTGTGCACACAAAAAATGGTGACATCTAAAGACTCAAAGGTGGGTGTAGACACTTGACCTGGATGATGACAGCTCACCCTCAAGACTTAGCACAAACATCACCTCCTCCGAGAAGCCCTCCCTGGCTTCCCTCCCTCCGCCAAGACTTGCAAGTCCCCTTCCTCTGGATGCCAAGGCTCCTTGTGTCCACAACAGCTGGCACTTGTCGCACCGTGTTCTATCTCTATTAATGCGCGTGTCTGCTCTGAGACACTGTGCGTGCCCTCCGGGCACGGTGAGCGTTATGTCAGTGCCCAGCCCCGGGCTGCCACCAAGGAGTTTGGCTGGAAGGGGAGGTAGTCTGAAGAGAGGACTGGGCTAGATGGACCGGGGACAGTGTATCTGGGGGCACGGAGGTCAACTAGCCAAGATGCCTTCAGCCCTGGAGCTGGCGGGCAGGGGACTGGCCCTAATCCGGTGCAGGGAGAGTGAAGAAGAAATAAGGCAGGAGAGGGACCTCACAGGCTGCTTGCTCCCCTCCTGCCAACATCCCCCCATCCCCCAGGCTGGTCTTCCTCTTATCCTCCCGGAAGTGACTTTTTAATGATGTTCCAGACATTGGGATTTGAGTGATAGCATTCGTTACGGGGTAGTTCAACAGTTATTAACGTACATTAGTGTCTGTAATGCAACCTGGAAGTTTGTATACAGACAGCCTAGAGGGTAGGATGCCAGGTGAACAGAGAGCGGATGCTTTTATCACGGAAGGCTCGATTCATCAGAGCTGTAAAATCATGATTATGGTGATGATCGGCCTACGTTGTTGGAGCACATTAAAATCAGATTAATTAGTTAATAACAATACCCATTAAGATCATTAGAAACACCTCCACTCGATTTAGTATCCCAGCTGTAAACTTCTAGGCTTTTCACAGGACCTTCTTATTCAGACTGGTGGGGCTGGATTTAACAGCCTGATTTATAAAGTTGAATTTGAAGTCCTGCAGTTTAAAGTAAGCATTTCTTGCGATGCCTGGGGGGCTCTGTCGGTTGAGCGTCTGACTCTTGATTTCGGCTCAGGTCATGACCTCAGGGTTGTGAGATCCAGTCCCGCCTTGGGTTCACACGCTGGGTGTGGAGCCTTGCATACGATTTATTCTTTCTCTAATTAAAAAACAAAAAACTAATATTTATTGAGCGCCTGCTGGATGCCATACCCTCAGCCTGGCCTGGGGTCGTACAGAGGAATACGACAGGGCCCTGTCCTCGAGGGGCTTGCCTTTTATCAGGAAGACAGTCCTGGGAGTGGTTAGTGATGGTTCAGGGTAAGGTCCGAGAGCTGGGGACTCTGAGGAGGGTAGGATGGTTTGTTCTAGCACAGGGGACCTGGAGCCCAGACAGGCACATAAAAACCAGAGCTAACACTCATTGGTGCTGCCCAGGATGAGGACTGTGAAAACCTGGATATAATGACTGAAATCCAAGCTTATCAACTTGTGTATTCGCCCCCAAGCAGAGAAGGTGGAGAAACACGTGTTGGGGCGGGGTGGGGGGAGGCACAGTTCTGGACTCTTCTATCTTATCACACTCACTGTCCTCAAACCAGCAAAAATTGCTTCTGAGCCTGAATCTTTTCTTTGGTGAATAAAGGCCAAGATGATACCCCAAGAGGGCCCCAATTTCTTGCAGGGACCTATAGAAGGAGTGGTAGGTTGACTCACCAGATTCCTGCTTGCCAGGGATCAGGTTAACTATATTTGCTTCTGGGCGTGTTTTCCAGATTTGCACCCACCTCTCCCTACCAGCACTGAGAAGTGAGAGAGGGTTGTGGTTTAGGGAATGGCTGGTGCCAAGGCCCTGGGGTTGTAAAAGCATGTTCTGGGCCTGTGGGAGGTCAGTGGGGCTGAACCCTGACGAGGTAGAGATTGGCTCCATGTGAGGTCAGAGACGACCCCATCAGAAGATTTTGGTCCCCATTCTCAGGGCAATGTGGAGGCACTGGGGAATTCTCAATATTTACATTGTAACAAATACCCTTATGCATTGTTCAGTGGAGACCAGGACTGGAGGGAGACTTCCTGACTAGTGCTGTCCAATAAAACTTTCTGGGGTGTTGGCACCATCTATGCCTGCGTTGTCCAGTATGGCAGCCATCCATCCCATGGGACTGTGGAGTGCCTAAAATGTGGCCGGCACACCGAGGGACTGACTGTGGCTAATGAATTTAAATTTAAATAACCACCTGTGGCTCGTGGCTAACCTATCGGACAGTGCAGCTCCGGATCCTTCTCCTTACGTGGGGAGGACTGAGAGGCTATTGTCCCCAAGTCTGGTTGATAAATCTACCTCTGCCCTTATCTCTTGTCTCACTAGGAGGCCAGTTGAGGATTGCTCGGTCAAAAGAATGCACACTTAGAAGAGTTTTTGATTCCTGTTTTCCAGTGGCTTCCCAAAAAATCAGCCAGTTTTTTTCTCCCTCTGCCGTGAAGGTGGTGGAGAGTCATTGCCCCTTATCCTCACTGATGTTGTGTGTCATCTTTTCTTTGGCCTTCTCCAGTCTGGAGGTTGCCAGGTGGGTCATCCAGGAAGTGATGATGGCAAAGGCAGTCTCTATATGCCTCCTCCGAGCTCTGCCCAACTCTGCCTCCCCACCCTTTCCCCTCCGTAAGGGGTCACCGCCGCCCCTAAGTACCCCCAAACCCATTGCCCATTTTCCAGAATTTAGGAAGACGAAGTCCATGATGTGCTCTTGGATTCCCCAGGCATGGATCAGCCCTCTGTGCAAGGGGCGTGGAGGAAGAGCCGTGGCACGTCCCTTCCCCGCCATGGGGAAGAGGTGAGCTTGTGTCTCTGTTTCCTTCCGCAGCTCTATCCACATTGTATTTTGGTCTCAGCGTTATTTTTCAATGAACAACCCCGATCCTGGATTACGGTTTCTCGTTTGCCAGGATTATTAGTGAAAATACTAACAATAATGATAAATATTTGCCGCAGCCCTCTGCTCTGCCCAGAGCCCCTTCTCTGCCCACTCGGCGTCATTAAAAAACCAGCTACACAGGCAAAGAAAAAGCCCGGACGCCCCCTCCAGCCTCAGAGAGGACACGAGAGGATCATGGACTCCAAATAGACCATTAATGCTGGGTCAGAGCCACCAGCAAATATGGCGCAAAACAAATGGAGCTGAAGTGCACGAGAGAAGCCTAATAAATCTTGCCCAAAGCGGCTTTCACTTGGGGCCCTGAGCTGTAATTAGGGGGAGGGGGCAGCAGCCAGGAGACAGGCTCTGGAAGCCTGCACGCTCTTTGCCTTGGCTCTGAGTGCTGGTTCCCAAGGCCCCCAGTGGAGGGCAGGCACCGCAGCTACCCCTCTCTTACCACTCCGATCCTGCTCTGACTTGCCCTCTGGGGTTCCCAGGATAGCCTCACCCCTGCTCATGCCAATCTCAGGATTGCTGTCCTCGCCCCATCCCCAGAGCCCTCTAGGCGGCCTTCCCTCCCACTGTGTTCGCCTGTCCCCTTTGCACCTTGCTGCCCTCCCTCCTTTAACACCTGTCTGTCCCTTTCTCTCCCCTTCTGTAACCCCTCCTTCCTTCGGGCAGAGCGGCTCTCCATAGTCACTCCCCCCACCCCCCACCTGTCCTCCTGCATCCCTCCTTTTGCAGACCACACGTGGGGCCATTCTGGGTTCTCGGAGGAGGTGGTTCCACACTCGAAGTCTGCCCTCGAGGGACCCGTGTGCCCTTCTCTCTGGTCCTCAGTATCCCCGTCCGCAGAAAGTCGGCTTCCTCATAGCCACGTTCCTAGGATTAAATGAGATATTGCATGCTGAGGGGCCTAGAGCCAAGGGTTCTATAACAGAGTCAGACGTGTAGTAGGTATTCAACCAAAGCTAACTCAGCCAACCTCTTAACCTGCTCCTTTTCCACTGGGACGCACAGTCTGCGTAGAATGTTGTATTCTCACATTTCGGTGGTATGTTCCTTCTTCCTCACGTGTGTCTGGGGTGTTTGTCCTTCTATTTGTCGTTCCTTATGAGAGCTGCGATAGGGCTCTGGCACCGGGTCTGCCAAATTCTTGATGTTTAGAAGAGGTGGGTGAATTACGGGGATGTGTCTCCTTTCCCCTTGTCCCTGGGAACCTGCCTGACCATGCCTCCAGTGGGGTAAGACTCCGAGAGACCTCTTCACAGGAAGGGCTCTGGGTGACTTCCTTCTGGTCTCCAGGCCTGAGTTCGGGGCAGCACTTTTCTTCCCTGTGCCCCTGAGATTAAAAATAATTCGATTTCCATAATTGTGTGGCCTGAGCTGCTTCTGGGCACCCTGCTCCCTACCACACACACAATTTTCTGAAGCCCAGGGTTCCCCAAGTCTTGTAATGCTCAGCCCGCCTCCTGCCACTGAATCATGGGGTCTTTTAACCTTGGCTAAGAAAGCTGAACACGATCTGTATTTCTAACAATAAGGAGTTTGTTAAATAAATTATAGTGCCATGAGCGCATTTATGATGTATTTTCAATACAAAAAAAGCAGGTTGAAAAACAGTATGTAAAGTAAGAACCTATTTTGGTTAGGGGGAAAAAAACCCTCAACTATATATGTATGGGCAGGAAATTATCTGGAAGAACATACACCCGAATGTTAGCAATGCTCTTTGTTTTTTCTGGGTGGTGGGCTAACGAGGGATTTTGATTTCTTTCTTTGCGTGTATCTGTCTTTTCTGATTCGTTTACAATGAGCATATATTTCTTCTGTCTCAACTAAATAAACAAATAAAGAAAAGCACCACCGGTTCTCCGAGGCCTCGTTTGCATATATTTGCATGCATCCCATCAATGCCATCCGTCAAAGCTCTATGCCATCAGCCTTCCAGAATGGAGGAGGCCCACATGGCATCATCCCACCCCCTCCTTGGGAGGCCCCCGGCACCCCTGTCTGAGTGCCCGAGCCCGGCCGGCCTCCCCCACCCAGCCCTCTGTCCAGCCTCCCATCCTCAGAGAGACTGTGGCGGTGACACCGGCCCAGAGGCAACAACAGATCTGCTGTCACATTTCCAACCTCGAAGGCGTCTTGCTTCCGCTCCGTTGGCAGCGTTTTCATGTTATTCTCACTGCTTTGACCTTAAGTGGCCCATTTCCCTTCCTTTCTCCCTCTCCTTGTGTTCCTCCTCTCCTCCCGCTCCGTCTCTGTCTTGGCTGTGATTGTCTGAGCCCAGCATCTGAGCTGTCTGGAGCTTGCCTCCTATTTTTGTACTTTGTGAAACCAGGGGATACGGGGGGCCGTGAGTACAGCGCGGCTCTCGGTCCTATGACAACGTGTCTGTCTCCTTGCCTTGGCTGAGGCCCCGTGGCATCGCAGAAACAGTTGGGAAGCATCAGCGGGGGAACGATCGTGCACACTCCGGTTGCTTCGAGTGTTATCTGACTCTCCATCGTGGGAAAAACACTAGGTCCCAAACTCTACGTGCACACGCGTGTGCATGCTCACACGTACACGCACACGGGACTGAACGTGGGCTCAGAGGCATCGCTGTTCTAGCAAAGTACATGCTCGTATAGCAGCTGTACAAGGTCGTGTACCCAGTGATCTAAGGTGGGGTACCCGAGTGCCAGGAGGTCCCTTGAACTCCAAATCGCAAACCCATTTGTTCTGGGGTCTATGACAACCACCCCCAGCAGGTCACAACGTGTGGGGTGTCCGTTAGGTCCTTTTCAGAGATGGCCGAACTGATCCCCAACATGATGGTCAAGAAGAGGGTGGGCCCTGGGACTCCTGGCTGCCGCTCACTCTCTCGTCCCTCCACTTCCCAGCTGTGTCCCCCTTGGTTGAATTACTCAGCATCTCTCTGCTTTGATGTCCTCATCTATCCCTTGGGACAAAATAATCCCGGGCCACTAGTCTTCTTTTGAGAACTGAGTGAGATAATGAGAGTAAAGCCCACAGCATGGAGTCTGACGCTCAGGGAGCATTTGACGTGAGCTGCTTCCTGGTGTCACCTTTCCGATGAGCCTGGGAAGTGGGTGGCACAGGGTGGCCTTAGTGTCTGGAAACCTGGATTCAGCAATCATTGCACTGTCAATAATCCATCTGAATATTGAATATTCACCTGTTTCCAGGCCTACTGACTGCTTCATATTTACCCCCCTTCCACATGGTGGGGGGAGGTGTAGGAAGATTTAGATGCCTTCCTTGCCGGGCTGGTGAGCCGTGGTTGGTGGGATTTGCCGTCTTTTCTGTGTGGTTCCAAGCCCGCTGGATGTCCCCCTTTGGCCCTGCCTGACTCCCCTCGCCCTGTAGCTGAATTCGGTCTTGTTCTGTTCTTGGTGGAGGAGCCTCCTGTTCAGCCCTGTCCTTGCGGTGAGGATCCCCCCTCCCCGAAATGCTGTGGAGAAAGGACTGGGGAATCTGGGAAGCAAGGCAGAGGACCAAGTGAGGGGTGGTATTTCTGAGCCTGAGCCAGAGGAGTGGGCCGGGTTCCCCTCTCTTCCCACATAGAGTCGGTCTCCACCTGGAGGAGAATCCACCTGTGTCTCAGCTGCTTGTCGGGCTGGACCCGAGGGGCGGGGCTTTTTCTTTGCTGTGCCTCAGACGGCGTGAGCCTCGCTGTGGGCACGAACACATCATGGCAGATACCAGTGCTAATCCTTGCAGTGGACACCATGTGACCCCGGGCAAGTTTCCTGCCTTCCTTGTGCCTTGGTTTGCTCATCTGTAAAATGCAACACGGACAGCACCTACCTCCCAGCTGCGGGGACACTCAGAAAGTGCCTGGGACAACTGTCCGAGCACCGGGCAGCCCCAGTCCCCTGGTGTTAGCTGATACCAGCAGGTTCTGAACGCTCAGGCTGGAAGCCCTTCCCATCCCAGAGTGAGCCTCTGTGAAGGTCAAGGACCACTTCTGAAAGACAGAAAATCCCCAACGGATTGTGGCCTGGGTCCGTTCACACTGGGGAAGTGCTCGGTGATCCTCTGCATCACGGGACCCAGGAGGGCCCCCCTGGTCCCCAGGAGGAGGGTGAGCGCTCCCTCAGCAGGAAGCAGCTTGCAAACAGGGAGGAGCTCCAGCTACCAAACCCCAGGCCCCGGGGGTCGGTCTCCTTCCCAGCAGGGCCTCACCAGCCGGGCCACAGCGTTGCATCTCTGAACCTGACTATCTTGTCAGGAGGCAAAAGATGGTACCAGGCACCACGAGGTGCTTGAAATGAAATCCAAGTTTAAGGACGTACTAATCATAAGCAGAGAAGAGCTATTTGTGGGTTACTATTTATTAAAGTATGTGAGACATACACCAGCCAGGAGAACGTGCTCTTAGATTTCCCAGGCTGGGAGACTTTGCAAGCAGGACTACATGATTCCTGACCCGGCACGTTCGTGAGCCCCGTGGAATCAGCGCTGAGTCCCGCTCTGGCTGGTGGGCTCGGGACGGCTCCTGGTCGGTAATTATATCCCATCAGGGTCTGTCAATATTATTTTCTGTCAATTGTCACTTTGTACCAGGGGTGGGATAATTGACCCAGGGCCCGCGGGGGCTGCTGACAGTGGCCGTGTGTGCCGTGTGTGGGACCAGCCTGGGGGCAAGCGATGGGGCTCCTGACCTGCGAGCGGGCGGGTTCCACGGGCTCCTGTCGTCCCACTCACGGGAGAGGCCTGAGCAGGCTGCAGAGCCTGTCCCCAGCTGCCCACATGACCAGCAGCCCCTAGGAGCCTGTGGGGGCCCTGGGGATGACGATGCAGGAGCCAGGAGACTCTGTCCAGGAGAGGCCGAGCCAAAGTGCACCAGACTGCAGTGTGAGATTTCTGCACGTGCTCCGCTCTGCTACGAGCACCGGGGTGGGTCATTTACGGAGTTGACTGAGGTTTTATAAACATGTGACCCGCCACAGGGAGTACATCCAAGAAGTCCCCGTGGTTGAACTCTCGGCCTTAGGAACGTATACGTTGTCTCTGCTCCAAGTGCCCCTGGCTGTGTGACGCGGCGTCGGACACGGTCACCCCTCAGCTGTGACAGGTGCCAAATCAGGATGCTTAGATAATTAAATTATATTTCTGCTGGGCCTCGAAATGCGTCAGGAGGCTCTTCGGTCTCTTGTTGTTGTGTGTGGGTTTTGCTTTTTTTTTTTTACAGCAGATTGTTTTTCTGATTTTCTCTTTCTCTGGATGATACTGAAATGAGTTCACCTTCCTGTGTTCATACCCAAACATCGAGAAGCCGTTGTCCTGAGCGTGTCGGGTGGGCTGGAGGAGAGTCATGTCCTGAGCAGGAACATAGGAAGTCGCTTGCTATAGAAGCCGAGGCTTTCCTGCAGGCCATGGCCGTTTCCACTGCTCTCACGTTGGGTTACACCTCCCTCCCCAGCCACGCTTCCCAAGCCTGCCTGCCTGCCTGCCTTTTCTTCTGCATTCATTAGTCTGTCCAGGGTTGCTAGAACAAAATGCCACAGACGGAGGGGTCACAGATAACGGGAGCTTCAACTTCTCACAGTTTTGGAGGCTGGAAGTTCCCAATCAGGGACCGTCAGGGTCAGCCCAGGACCCTCGTCCGGGTTGCAGACTTCTCATTACACACGGTGGAAGAGGCAAAGGAGCTCCCTGAAGCCCCATTCATGAGGGTTCTGTCCTCGTGGCCTGACCACCTCCCAACGCCTCCCCTCCTCCCCTGTACCATCACCTTATACATTAGGTTCCAATATGTGAATTTTGGAGAGACACAGACATTCAGACCATGGTACCATATGTATATATGCTCATCTTTGCATCTCTATCTACTTATTTATTAAATAACTTTTGAAGATTTGTGCCGGGCACTAGGGATTCAAAGGCAGGAGGGAAAATGGCCTTGTGCTTGGTGGCACGTTGTGTTTATCAAGGATGACGGCAAGAAACCCCTTCTGTCCCACGTGCTCTTCTGCTGTGGGGTCTGGCCTCTGCCCCACAATGAGGTGGGGTCCCACAGCCCTCGGTTTGGCTCTGAGTGGCTTTGGTGACTCGCTTGTAAGTCATAGCATGCAGGTGAGGACAAGTGGCATGAGTGACTTCTGAGGCTAGATCAGGAAAAGCCACACAGCCCACGCTGGTGGCTATGGGAGTTCACATACCCCAGGATTACTGTGCTGGGTCGTGGAGGCTGCTGTTGACAGCTGGGCTGAGCTTCCAGATGGCAGCAGTCACCTGCAGGGCACGTGAGTGCCCCATCTCAGGTGGCCAGCCCAGGTGAGCCTTCAGAGGACCACAGAGCCGGATGACATCTGATCCAATTGAGAGCTGCCTGGCCGAGGCTTCTCCAAATTCCTCACCCACAAAAGCATGAGCAAAATGCAATGGAGGTTTTAAACCAATTTGAGGGTCATTTGTAATATAGCAGTAGGTGACTAGAACATGTTTCATGGAATTTACAGTCTGGTAGGAGAGACAGATATTAAAGTCTCTTCCAAATTAACATAAAATGATGCTTGAGGTCAGGGCTACATTGAAAAACTGTGCGAGTGCTTTGGCCCAGAGGGGTCAGGGAAGCTGCCGTGAGATTGACTGAGATCTGCAGGCAGTGAGGAATTTCATAGGGAGTGAGAGAAGGCGTGTCCTGGCATGAGCAAAGGTCCTGTGGCAGGAAGGAGGCGCTGAAAGAAGGCCAGGGAAGCTGCAGGGTGGGGAGCAAGGGGAGGCCAGAGAGGAGCGCAGGGCCCAGACCCTAGAAGGGCCACCTTGCATGCAGTGCTAAGGACCTAGACATTTAGAAGGAGAGTGACGGAAGCCAGCCGTGGCAAGGCATGGAAGCAGCAGCTGTGGGTGGCGGGTGGGTGGTTAATGAGCATGGCGAGCATGCTCCCAGAATGGTGCTCTAAGTTGAAATGACGCACGCCAAAACCAGTTACCGGATAGGACCGAGGTTCTTGTGGGGTTGGGTTCCTGCTGAGGGGGTCTGATGCCCACCTTTCCTGGGAAAGGCCACAACTTGGAATTTAATTGCATGACCTTGGGGAGGTCACTTTACCTCTCTGGGGACAGGACTTGTATGGATGATTTATAGGTCCTTTCAGATTCTCTGAATCTAAGAATCCATTCTCAACGACTCTCCCATCATGAATAAAGCACTAGCTAAAACTTACATAAATAGATTAAATAGGCCAACGACATGAAATTATATTTAATATGATTCATTATCATAATGTGCTATATACAGAGCTATCTCTTTTCTCCTTAATGCCTGCCTTAATTTTATGGCAACACAAGGGTTAGGAAAGGCAGCCACGGAGCAAATATCCTGGGGCTCCCCAGGGTAAGTCCAGCCACTTCAAGCTGCAGCAGAAAAACAAATGTTACGTGTGTGGCCGTGGCCCGGATGCGGTGCAGTGGCCAGGCCCGCCCACTCTCTTGTCCCCAGGTGCAGACACTCCCCGGTCAGCTAGGTTCACTCCCCGGGCAAGGGACACGCTATGGACATCAGTTTACAGCCCTCGGTGAAGACTTGAACTCGGTGCCATTGAATTGCAAGGGAGCACCTGGTGGCTCAGCCGGTTAAGCGTCTGATGCTTGATTGCGACTCGGGTCATGATCTCAGGGTCGTGGGATCGAGCCCTGTATCAGGCATCTGCTCAGCGGGGTCTCTTTGAGATTCTCTCTCCTCTCCCTCTTCCCTTCCCCCTGCCTCAAATAAATAAATAAATCTTAAAAAAAAAAAAAGTGCACAGAACAGCAGAGCACCCAGATTTCATGTCCTTTATTCTCTGTGACTTTGTCCCCGTCACCTTACTTTGGCAGGCAGTAATTTCCTCTAAAATGGAGTAAAAAAAAAAACACAAAAAACAAAACCACCCTACCAACCCACTTGCCCTAGATGAGCAACCTGGAGATTAAATGAGATAATTCCTGTAAATTGCAATATGCTATGTGCCTGGCATGGGGGACAGGCTGAGTGTGGTGATTCTACCCGGTTCTTCAGTGCTGCTCTGGGACAGCGGAGCCTACCCGCGGCTGAAATCACAAATGTCAAACCCACAACTACCAAAGGTCTACTGTATGCATTTATGCTTCAAATTGACTGTCAGAAAACACAAAGTAGGTTCAGCTCTCTCCCGAATCCCTTTTGCTATTTTTATACCCTCCCCAGTTAAAAATAAAAACAGAAACAACACTGTAAGTAATGTTCAGGAGAAGTGACCGGGCCCGGTGGGTCCCGACGACATTTGCGGTCTGAATAACCAGCAGGGCTCCGACCCTACTTGGGATGCGCGCTTCGGGCTGCCGCTGGCGTGGGTGCACGCGCGCGCCCGCACCCATAACTCGCCGCCCGCTGAGCGTGCGCCTGGAAAATTAACTCCCGTTTCCTTGACACACTGCTGCTCTGCTTTCCAAGATAAAAAACACATTGCCTCCCACGGCCGCAGCCTCACTCCCGTCTGATGAGGGCAAGAGGTGAGGCCGGCAGAGCGCGGAGAGGGAGGGCGTTGGCCGTGAAGAAGTGATCAATCCTCAACGCGCCCTGCCCGCCCCGCGTCCACGTCCACGCAGACCCTCCCGGGCCTGGGGGCTGCGGGGGCGGGGGAGGGGCGAGGTGTCTTCAGAGCAGGCGAGATGAAATGGTTACGTCTTGGATCCATCTAGACAGTAAATTTTTGGAGTCCCTATAAGCTAAAATCAATATTGGCACAACTGTGCGTCATTAAAAACTAAATGAACATGACAAAGCCAAACTGCTGTGTATTAAACAAATGAGTTTTCTCCGCGCGCAGGCACAGCGGGTTATTAAATTCTTTATTACAGGAACATCGCCGTTGGAAGGGGGTAAAGATACATCTTTATGAGTCATCTGTATGTGTCTAGCAGCATGGCCTTCCTGCACCCGCCCCCGAAGACGCTCAGGCGGTCCCCACCTTCTCCTCCCATGGAGATTGGCAATTTGAGCTGTTGGGAGAGGCAGAGAGAAAAAGGGGAGGTGACACTTGGCGACGCTCCCGTGTCAGGGATCTGTCCCATCGTTGCCAATTCACTCAACAAACATTCAACCAACACGTACTACGTGTCGGGCATTCTGCTGGGTCCTTAGGACACAGCGGTGAACAACCGCAACCACAGTCCGTTTGCCCAAGATTGTCCCACCTCTTTAACGTATCAGCTCAGATACCTGTAACTGCATCTGAAAAGATCCAGCTGTGGATGTTCGAAAAGCCAGGGGGTAGTTCTTTCTTCACCTAACAGAAAGCCTAGAGGCAAAGTGGTTCCAGAGTTGTGTAATGATTCAGCTGATGTTATCACAGACCCAGGTTCTTTCCATATTCATGCTCCGCTTCTCAGTGTGACACTTGGCCCCTCATGGTTGCAAAAAGGCTGCCATAGCTCTGAACATCTTGAGCTTTAGTTTATACTCCCATATCTCATTGTATCGGGAGGGGAAACCTTTTCCAGAAGCCCCGAAAGGTTTCCCCTCAGGTCCCACTGGCCACGGGTGGTGTATGCACTCAAGCTAGAGGTAAGGAAAGCTGGAATGTGAGCCTCATGCAGTGTCAATGGTGGTTCCGAGCCTCCCTTTGTTCCCCTGAAACAGTGTTCTCTCTCCATTTTCCAGGAGAAAGCCCCCAGGTCTGCTTGTTCTGCTTTGGCATTTCTGTAGTTCCTGGCTATGCTGGATATTCTCTGCTGACTGTTCTAGGTTTCCTCGCACCTTTTCCACCTCGTTCTGTGCTCCGGGGGCTGGCTGTCCCAGAGAACGTTAAAGCGCAACCTTGCTATCTCCAGGTGGGACTGCCAGTGGGAGGCACACTGGAGATCAGAGATGAGTGGAGAACCAAGAGGGGTGTCTGTTTCCCCAGCTCCCTCCATGCAGATGCTGGGGTTGTCCATGTCCCTCGACGAAGGCCACAGCTCCTTCTGGGCTGCCCTCTGCTGCAGCTGCTCCCGCCAAGATGCCGGTACCTGCTTCCTCCCCTTGCTGACCAGACATGGTGTGCTGGGGTACCACACCATCCCTTTGGGTCTTCCATAGGTGTGCCCTTTCTCAAACTCTTCCTGAGAGCCCTCTCTAAGCACGCCTCTGTCTCCTGCCAGCCCTGACTGATGGAGGCTCATAGACCAGGCCTTCCACCACTTTCCTAGATACGTTTGACGCAGATACACTGATCTGATCCTGCCTGAAATTCTGCTGCCCTTAGAAGTGGGAAGAGGAAACTAAAGGGGTAAAGGAAGGAGAAGAAGAGGGTTTGCAAAGATGGTGATGTTAAGCAAATGGATGGGACCCTTTCTGAGCAGACCCAGCCTGTCCCTGGGGGAGCATGCAGAGCTTTGCTCCACCACTTCACCGAAGGTAGGGGCTCCAGTCAGCCTGCGTGTGCCCACTGGGATTTATCCTGCACTAGGAGGTGACCCGTCTTCTCTGCTTCAGCTCAGGTCACTCCCCCACCCCAGCCAGGTCCCACAAACGGCGAATCAGGGCTCAGACAGCACTTTCCGTGTACATTGTTGCTCTCAAAATCCACAGTAGCCGAGCAAAGCAGACATTATGGTCTCCCTTCTACAGATGAGGGAACTGAGGCCCAGAGATGTCAAGTGTCTTGGCCAAGGTCACACAGCATTTGTAGCACAGCTTGGGCCAGAATCCTACCCCTGACTTCAAATCCTGTACTTTTCCCTCAGTGTTGCCATCCCTGGTCTCTGCTCTGGGTAGTCAGGTTCTAAACTGTGGAATGTTGTCCTCCTGGTGAAGTAGGACAAAGAGGACCCTTTCTCAGTTTGTATTAGAATATGTTAGTATCTATAATTTCTTCAATTGTTTGGTTTTTCTCTGAATTTTCCAAGTCTCCTGACACCCTATCAATACTGAATCTCATATAAGATGGGATAGGATTCAGCGCGATGTCACAGTTAAATCCCCTCGTTCACAGTGTTCCTCATGGGTTACCATATACTTCCCTGGGCTAAATGCCCAGACTGAAAACCATTTTTCCACAATTGTGTTCAGAGTCTAAAAGGTTAACCTTGACCTAGGATAATGAACTCATTTCAGATTCTGGCATGAAGAAGCCAGTTGTTGCTCAAGGAGCTGTTGTGTTGAAAAGGACGTGAGGCTGTGTCTGGACTCGGGGAACCATATCAGGGATCCATTAGTTATGCCTGCCACAGGCACTGGAGTGGAGATTGTTGACGTGCTTTGCATTTATTTATACCTGCTTATACATCCTCCTCCAGATCTTTCCCGGGGGCAGAAGAACAGAAGCCGGTTTCAACCCATCTGGATTTGGGCACTCCTTAGGATGTTGAAGGTGTAGGAGACGGACCAAGTTGGCCCCATGTCCCCTTCCTGTGTTAAGTGGTAATCGTGATGGCATTAAAGATGATCACATAATATTATTTAAATGTGTTTTTTAATAGCCCTGACCATGGCCGAATTCCGTCTGCAGACCTTGACCACCACTTAGCAAAGGGCAATTACTTGGCTTATAGGATGAGAACATAGTTGGCACGGAGCCCCCCTCAACCATCTTTGCTTGCTGAAATTCAGAGGAGAGGTCTCTCTGAAGGTGACACCCCAGTTAGCAGGGTACAGCGGGATGGGCTCTCCACTGCTCTGCTGGAAGATGAAGGAAGGAGGTGGGCAGGATAGAAGCCCCATTAGCCAGGGGCACCTGGAAGTAGGAGCCCCTTTTGGCCCACTGGAATGGCATGGGCTTGCTCTTGGGGGATGTCCAGCCAGAGGCAGGGGTCATGGTGGGGGGAGGGTAGACAGGTGAGAGAGTGTCGCTATCATGACTCGTCTCCTGAGTCATTCCCACAGTGGCGGGATCAACATGTCACAGCTCTTAGAGGGAAGTATGTAGATTTGATGGGCGTAGTATGTTGGGCAGGTATGAGCGAGACAGTGACCATCTCAGAAGGGCCTGTAGGGAGGAGAGGGGTGGTGGCCAGCCTTGGAAGCCTCAGAATAGTAGGAGATGCCTTCGAGAACCTTGGAGAGTGGTCGAGGTTCCTTCTACTTTTAAGACTTGGTGCAGCAGCTCAGCGGGGATGTTTCTGATGCTCCATCTGCCAGTGATCCCCTGGGGACCCTCCCTGCTGTCTCTGGAGGGAGTGAGTCATCCTGGAGGCTGACAGAATGGGGCCTGAGGCATCCTGTCTCCAGCCACGCCCCTGCCCTGCCCGTCCCACGTGCTGGCTGCTTCAGATTGGTCTGCAAGCCCTTCCACGCCTCCTTGCTTCTGTGCGTGCCTTCCCCTCCGTGGGAAGCCTCTCCTTTCCCAGTCTACCTGTTCTTCCTGGCCACGTTGTCCTGCAGGGCTTCCCCAAGCAGTGGTACCCCTCCTCGTCTACGCGCCCACAACACCACGTTATGTGGCTGAGCGCCCGGCGTTGGTGTCAGCTGTAAATTGTCAGCATGCCCTGTGGTTGATCTCACGGCATCCTCACAACAGCCTGGTGATGATGGGACTCAGAAAGGATCGATGAACTTCCCACCATCCCCATCCTACTGCTGCACTGGCTCTCCAAAAAAAAAAAAAAGAAGAAGAAAAGAAAAAAGAAAGGCTGATTAGTGGCATTTATCACGTTTCATGGTGCAACATTCTAGTAATAAATATTCCAATAATGGCAATATCACAGTATCAACACTTGAACAGTGTTCTCGCATTATTCCTGGAAATTAGGTGATTGGTTCCAGCAAGCTGGTTTGGGGCAGTGTGAGCTGGCAGGAGCCGGTAGAAGTCGGTATGAGGCTGTTCTGGTGGTGTGACCCCGAGCTCAGTCTCCATCTGCAGGAACCAGGCTGCCGGCTGCTGGAGAGTCAGGGCTGGCTTTCACGAACGCTGTCCCCCAGTGCCCTACCCCGAGACTAAGGGTCCCGCACTGGAGCTAAGTAGATGCTAAATTATGGTTTGTTGAAAAGAGATGGGTCTCTGAGCTAGAAAGTCACCTGGTCAGAGCTCCCTCCCCAGGACACTGCCTCTCTCCTTCTCCCCTCCATCAGATGCTATCAAGAGGCTTGGGTCACTGTCCTGAGGTTCACCAGACAGGGAGAGGAGGAAGGGACAGAAGCGAGGGGGCCTGGGCTCAGGCCTGGATGGGGGCTCTCAGGGGCAGCAGTGTCCTCTGGGCTGGGAACAGGTGGCATATTTGGGCACCGACAGCAGAAAGCTTCCAGAGAGTGGGCGGTCAGGACGAGTTCAGACCACGGCATAGGTGCCTGGGCCCCTCAGCCTGCCGGTTGCTCTCAGGACAAGCCGAGGAGCTGATGCGCCAGACAGCTGACCACTTGGCTGTCATACTGATCAGGCTGGATCCACCTTGAATGTGTGTGTATACGTGTGTGTGTGTGGAAGGAAGCCCTATCTCTTTCCCAATAGGTAAGTTGGATCTGGAATTTTCTTTAGTCCAGCAGAGGTGGGAATAAGAACCTCATAGCTTACGATATCACTATCGTTAATTACAATGTTGACATGAGTGAGACAGGCCGGCCACAGGAGGGAAGACTGGAGATAGGCTTCCAAAGCGAGCTGGGGTCCCCACAATGGGGTCCCGATGAGAGGACTGACCCCGTCCAGGGCTGGCACTGTTCCTGGAGCCAGATGAGAAATGCACATAGCAGCGAGCCTCAGTATTGGCCGGGACTGTGGTCCCCAACCTGGCGTGTGCGTTAGTGTCACACAGGGACAGAGCTGGCCTCGTGGGTCTGTGACTGGAGCAGTCAAATGAGGAGCCCCGAAAGACCCCTTTCTCAGAAGAGGTTCATGCCTACTGGGGCCATTATGAGATTCTCCATGATTTGGGAACATGGGACCCCTGTGTTCTCATTCTGTGCCAGGCCCTGCAAGTGATGGGGCTGGTCCTCCCTTAGGGGCTTGTCAAAATACACATTGCTAAGCCCCTGGACCAGAACTTCTGCCTCAGAGGCTCTGGGTGGGGCCGGAGAACCTGCATTCCTGACAGGCTCCCACAGGTGATTTGGGAGACTCTTCTGGCCGGGGCTAGAGCAGCAGCCTGGGATCACAGAGGGGAAAGACCGTTCGGACAAGCTCTGTGGCCTGGTCAGAGGGGCCTCGCAGTCAGACCTTGAGGGGGCATACCAAGGGCAGCTCAGCCCCAACCTTTCTTCCTCGGGAGACCAGATAGCCAAGGACAAGTGCTGGCCTTAAGCACAGGGGAGAATTGAGGGCGAGCATGTAGAAAACGGTGTAGGTGACCACGAAGACTAGGCCTTGGGATGAGGAGGCAGATTGAGGTCAAAAGGAGTCTCAGATGGGCTGAGTTTTAAGTCAAAGCAAGGGAAACAGAGTCACGTGAAGCAACACACCTGTACCTGCCCGTGGGTTCAGGAGAAAGCTACTTGAGCAGAGCCCCTTGCCTTCCAGGAAAACAAGGCGGCCCAGCTGTCGAAGTTGGTGGAATCTGTTGGACGCTCTGAGCCAGAAGACTAGACAGCGAAATGTTTGGGTCCGAGGGCAAGGGATGGTGGTAACTTGGCGTTGCCCCACGGACCTGTGGACCCACAGGCCAAGGAGACTTCTGCTTGGAGGAGGTCCCGAGACTCCTCCCCAGACGTTCTCCACCGCAGAATGCTGTCTCACTGACCTGCTTTGGGGCCTGGAATCCCACCCTGGAGCCACTGTTTCTTCCACCTCAAGTAAGGGGTTTTAGCCCAAGATTACAGACTCCCTGGGAGTCCGTGAATGTGCTCTGGAAGGTTCCTGGGCTCTTCTGAAATTGGTTGTGAAATTTAGTGTTGTATTATAGGTACATTTTCTTTCATCTAGCTTTCATGGGATTCTCAAAGGATTCTGTGACCCCCCTTAAAAAAGGATTTATTTAAAGAATTTATCCAAAAGGGGGATTATCCAATAAATGCTACTGGGATAATTGGCTTTTGGAGAAAAAATAAATAAATAAAGCTGGATCCCCACCTAACTGCTTCTACCAAAATATATCCCAGCTGGACCAAGGATTTCAGTGTTAAAGAGAAAATATGGTGTAATGAAAGTTAATGGATAAAATTTGAGTAAATACATTTGTAACCTTGGCGGCAGAAACCCATTTTCAAAGTGGAACCCAACATCCAAGAGCCATCTAGGAGAAGATCGATTGAGCTAGTACAGAAAAACTCATAACTTTAATGTGGGGAAAATAAAGACAAGGGACAAACCGAGGTCAAGACACAAAGGGCAAACCGGGAAAAATAATTAGAACCCAAATCCAAAGACAAGAAGCCCATTTATTCATGTACACAGAGCTCGGACAGCCATAAAGAAAAAAAAGTGAATAACCAAAACTGAAGACGTAATAGGACATGGGTAAGAAGATAGGGCACGGAAAGAAACACAATAAACCAATGAACAAGAAAATGGTCAGCGATCCACTGACTAATTAAGGAAATGCACACGGATGTTGGATGCACAGGGTAGCGAAAATGGGGTCACCATCTTTTTACTTTGAAGACTGAGATTCATGCTGCATGCGTTTTGTGGATGTTTTGATAGTTAGATCGCATCTGGCTCTCCGGTATTATAAATAATGTTGTCAAGAACAATCTTGTAACAAACCCGTGATCATTTACTTAAGATGAATTCCTGGGAGGATCATCAACATTTAGCCTCCTGTAGCTGATCTAATCGTTTTCCAAAGCGACTCGAGCAGGCAGGCTGGAGCCAAGGCCACACCGGGCAGGGCTCAGAGCCCTCCTGGGAGTGGCAGCTCTGGATTAGGAGATTGGGGGGGAAAATGGTACTTAACGTTCACTGAACTTCTGTGCCATGCCAGGCAGTGTGCTGGATCCTTCCGCATTGATCAGGCATCTTATTTAACCCC
Source organism: Enhydra lutris kenyoni (assembly GCF_002288905.1). Classification (NCBI taxonomy): domain Eukaryota; kingdom Metazoa; phylum Chordata; class Mammalia; order Carnivora; family Mustelidae; genus Enhydra; species Enhydra lutris. The sequence continues at coordinate 720,755 of NW_019154141.1, read as the reverse complement.
ACGACAGCAACAGGGAGCAGGCAAGGGTTATTTTCCTGTCATACAGATGAGGAAACTGGAGATCAGAGGGGTTTAGTAACTTCTCTGAGTTCTCCAGCCTGAAAGTCTATGTTCTTGCCTGTAAAGGTAGCAGCAGGTGGTTTGGCCGGAGGCTAGAGGGACGTGGGGAAGGGGGTGGGGAAGGCACCATCAGGAAGGTTGGAGGACCCCATAGATAATTTCCCCCCTACTTTGTCCCTATTTACAAATTTCCAGAAGGTTGTTCCTGCCCCTGGGAGCCCTGACATGTAACTCTCAAGGGAAACTTCTCCAACAAGGAATGGATGGATGGATAGTAAATTGCAAAGGACAGGGGGGAAGTTGCTATGTTTCCCTCCAGCCCTGACTCGGTAGGTGCATTTAAACCCACGCAGACCCAAAGCTTTCAATCACCAGTCTGTGCACACAAGCTTGCATAGTTCTCAGCAACAGGAAAGAGATTTCTGTGTTCTCTTTGGTCCCAGAGAATTCCAGATCCTTTCCCATCTAATTGCTCTTCTTAACCCTCTCTGGGTCTTCCCCAGCAAAGCCAATTCCTCTCCCTGTCACACTCGATCAGATCAGCTCCCTCCCCAGATTGCACAATTAAGCGTAGCCCGAGTCTTAGCAAAGAGCGGGTCTGACGTTACCTTTTAAGTAAATTCTAAAGATCCAACGAGGTTAGAAGGAGTTTGGAGGCTCAGAGTTCATTTTCTAAAGAGGAATCACTCCTCCCAACCAGAACTGCGTCTTCAGATCTGCCGTAGCCAAAGGAGATAAACTGTGAGTCTGGAAACAGGCCGCATAAGCAGAGAGACGCATCGCTCATCCTGCCTGGGACGGACCGTAAGTCACTTTCCTTGCTCTGTTATTCCTCTAGAGCGGTCATTGGTTAAAGTTATTCCAAAAAACACCTGGCTATTCCTGAAGACGTGGAACACCATGAGAGCTAATGTAGAAAGTGCCAGAAGACTTTTTACAAGGTCCATACTCTTCGATCAGCATAATTTCACTTCTACACATTTATCTTAAGAAAATAATCCGATTTGCATGGAGATCTACCTACAGTATGTTCCTCACGGCATCTTTATACTCCTAGAGAACTGGAAGCAAACCAATGTCCAATAAAGGAAACTGACCAGGAAAATTAATGTGGCTGTTAAAAATCATGCTGCGGAAAAGACAGTGATGGGGCCCGACGGTGGCAATATTACCATTAGCGGGCTGGCAGGGAAGCAGGCTGGAAAACACTATGCACGATACTAGATACTTGAATAAAGAAAAAATACGGGGGAGGAGGAAAGTCTAGAAAATCTATGTACCCAAAATGTTATGAGTTTTTCTCCAGGTGATGGATTTAAGGGCAGTTTTCTTTCCCTCGTGCTTTCTGGTTCTCCGTGTTTACTGCATCGAGCACCCTTTGTAATAAGCAAAACCATTTTTCAAAAGAGAGGGTTGTCGGACGGATCCTTCGGGGGGTGCCAGGAGGTAGGCAAGGGCGCACGACACCTGCCTACTCCGGTCAGGGCTCAGGTGGCGGTGGGGGCTGTGGGCCACAGGAGAGGGGCACCGGGCTCCTGGATTCGTGTCCTGTGATCACTCCTGCCTCCTTGATCCACTGGGGACAATCAGGATCTCAAATACCCAGCCTGTTAGACACAGTGTTTGATGAAAGATCGCGTTCCTCGGATTAGTGTTGGGTTGACAAATGACCCATGAGTCCCCAGAGAGAGACCAGAGCTGGAGCAGAGCTTGGTATTTATAACCCGGTCTCCCAGGCTGGGCCCAGACACCGCACAATTCTGACAGATGATTCTCATGAGAAACTTTCAGTTTCCATTTGATTATGGACCCATAAACACAGATTGCAATTGAGTGGAGTTAGGGCTCTGCCGGTGTCGGGCCTGCCAGGGCTCGGGAAGCCTTCGTGGTGACTCCTGAGTGCCTATCCCCCACTGGAGCCCCAGGCTGCTCGTGGCTCTGAGCAGCTGCCCGTGGTTATGTTTGCGCTCTGATGTGGCTGTTGCCAGAACCCAGATGCCCCTGTCTCTCTGGTCACCTGGGGGGGATCCGTCTGCCCGTGCCCCTCCCCCACCCCTGGAGCACTCAGTCCTTCCTGCCTTTGGGTGGTAAAATGGGTCCAGATGGTTCTAGGAGACTTTGGCCAACTTTGGTCTGGTATCTACGTCCTACTTTTTCTCTCCTGCACTCATTCATTCATTCATTCATTCATTTATCTGTCATGGGCAATACTGAGCAGTGGCCATGTGTCAGACACGTGGACCCAGAGAGAGCAGGCAGGTGTAGGGATACAGAGACTGAAGTCCCACGACTGCCCTACCAGCCCCACTCTGAGACCACGTCACAGGCATTCACTGAGAGGAGCTCCGGCGCTGAGCGAACACGGAGGAGGGAGAAGCCAGCCTGGGCTGTGAGGGAGCGAGGCTGGCCACTCAGCCCAACAGATGAGTCCCCAGCACCTTCACCACCCTAGATCTCATGGGGGTAGTATACAAAAGTGGAACGGTGGCGTCTCTATCTGCATGTTTCCTACCATATTCCAGCTTTATAAGCTAAGATTGCTTCTTCTCCCTCCCGCGACGGGGAGATTAGGATTTGCTTCGGGACCCTCTAGCAAGGGGATGAGATGACCCCATAGCAGTGACACTCATGCGGTCTTGAGTCTTCGGCTGGGACTAATTCAAGTTGTAGGTCTGGGCCCTGTTCAAGTCACTGGGAAGCCTAAGAGGCCCACTGAGATCCAGTCTGAGGACCCAATGAGCTCGCAGTCTGCTGGGAAGAGAGACAGAGACCGTAGCCAGAGAAACGCAGGCCTATGTATGTGTCCTGTGCAGAGAAGCTCCAGGGGTAACTTCAATCTGAGTAGGAGGTGAGCAGGGATGGGGCATGGTGTGTGTTTTATATACAGGCAGAGGGGATGACAGCTGGGACAGTGGTGGCAACAGAGGAAGGGACCGGACTCTAGATGCTTTCTGAAAGTGGAATGTTCCCAAAAAAGTGAGTGCAGGAGGGAGGCATGGATGGGGACTCTCGGGTTGCAGAGTGGAGATAGCGGGAGGCGAACACTGAGGGAAATGTCACTTCGAACCCACACCTCTGTCACGGGGCTCCCCACATACCATCCCTATATCACAGTCCCTTAGTGCTAAGATGCGTCACCCTGTCTTGCCAACCCATGCACCTGTCTGCCTTCTCTGATGTACATTTGCACTGTGCTCTGGGTTGCAAATGCAGTCTTGAACAAGAAAATGCCTGGGCCCCCCCACCCAGCATGAACCCCTGTGCAATGTGCCTTGGCTCAGAGCCAGGGGCGCCCTCCCTGGACCCGGGCTCAGATGCCAGGTGTTCCAGCACCACCGCAGGGCCCAGACGATGGGCTCTGCAGTTCAGGCTCCTTCTCCATAGAAACGGCCCAGCCCTCCCAGCGGTGGAAGGCCTCTGGCCCAGGCGCGACTCGCACCAGCCTCGTGTGCAGACCAGCTGCCGGGTGTCTGCTCTTTCGTCCTGGTTCCTGGGAGGCCCTGGCTCTGTATCCTTCGCAAACACATCTGGACGTCTCCAGACCACAGGACAGGAACATCTGGCGCCAGAAAGAAAAGGACACAGCGGCCCTTTTGTAACGGCTCCTAATTGTCTTCAGCCCTGGAGGCACTTGCGCTTGGGTCGTAGATTTGAGGACTTCCAATATGTTTCTAAAAGCGTATTATTATCTTCCATGGCCTGGGAGGCAGCAGGAAGAAGGGCAGAGCACAGGGCACAGAGACCACAGGCGCTGAGCCCAGAGGCTGATGCAAATCTTCTGTTCCCAGTGACACTTAGAATGGGACAGGCAGGGATGCCTGGGTAGCTCAGTGGGTTAAAGCCTCTGCCTTCAGCTCAGGTCACGGTCTCAGGGTCCTGGGATCGAGCCCCGCATCAGGCTCTCTGCTCAGTGGGGAGCCTGCTTCCCTTCCTCTCTCTCTGCCTGCCGAAAAAATAAATAAAAATCTTAAAAAAAAAAAAAGAATGGGACAGGCATACAAGGAAGGAAGGCGGGGTGAGGCGGCAGGTACCCACTGGACCCCTTGGCCTCGCGGCGATGAGGTTCTCCCATCACTTTCTACCTGCCCTCAGCAACATCTCTTGGCCCGAGGGCTCTTTCTGAAGCCCTAAACGTTCGCTTTGCCGGAACGGGGGGAATTAACCTGCTCTTCTGGATCAGCCTTCAGCCATGACTGAAGGGACTGGGTGTGTAAATGCCCTGGTGACATTGTTCCTAGGCTGCGGCAGCGTCCTCCACCCCCTGGGTCCCGACATGCCCACAGGGTGCAGCTCCGGCTGCTCAGGAACCTGCTCCCCCCACTGCCCTCCCTCCCCTGCCTCACCTCCTCCTTCCTTGCTGCAAGTCTGGCATCCCCCGAGGTGCTTTGGGAAGAACCCGCACAGAGCCCGGTGATGACGGACGTCAGCGGCTGTCAGCGGCTGGGAGCGCGTGGGTCATTTTCACGGCAGTTCAAACAGAAACCAAGAGCCTGTGGATGTTCTGGGGCCTCAGAACAGAGGAGAGACACCGTGGGACAGAGATGACCCATTGAAGGCAGAATCCTCTTGTTCAAGGACCAGTTCGGAATGTGACGGGAGACCTGGAAAGTCTCCTACACCAGTCCAAGGTGGAACCTCACAGCCTCAGAGGCCAGGAGCTCGCCCGGCTTCTCCATCTCCCCAAAAGCAGACCGTGCTTCCTTGTTGGAATTCAAGGCCATTTCGTCTCCGAGTCAGAGACTTGGGCTGGGTGAGGGTAGCACATTTCGACACCGAGTATCACAGAGAAAAAAGTATAGGCTTTACAGCAGCCAGATACACGGACACGGGGGGGTGGGGAGCAGAATGGCTGGGGCCCCGAGTTCCCCGCCTCGAAGTACAGCCCTTATGATCGTTTCCTGGATAAGCTCCACGGTCCAGCCGTGTGGGTCAGCCTTCTCATTTTACAAAGAAGGGAATCAAGCCCCAGTGACTTCACTGCCACAGGACCCTCACCCACAACCCCAAAGCTCACCCTGTCTTCATGTTCCTTTACAAACAAGCTTTGCAAATGTTCCTAATTTCTTTCCATCACGATGGCCCATTTCACGCACGATTTATGGAGTGCGTTGGGAAGGGAAAACATGGAGGAATCTCTCGTTTGTGATCTCCTGAAAGGGCAACATGATTCAAAAGGGGGTGGACAGTAGAGCAAACGTGCTGAGCTCCCATTTGCAGTGGGTTGGAAGGACAAACAATAAACCATTCAGGCCGAGCTCCCAATACCTTTGGCTTTGCAACCTCGCCAGGCACAGAGGGGAGCCTGGTTCTCTTCCGATCAGATGGGCCTGCTTGCAAATACTTCCTTACATACCCACTAACACACAACATCCTGTCCTGGGTGTGTGGTTGTGACCCAAGAGACTGAGCAGACATCAAAGGAACACCTACCACAGAAGTAGTGGCCTTTGTCCTGACTTTGTAGAGCTAAGACCCCGTCTCTGTCACTACCTCTTTGTTGAAGCATGCAATTCTTTTTTTAAAAAGATTTTATTTAGGTTTTTGAAAGAGAGAGCGAGCACACCCAGAGGGAGGGACAGAAGGGGCGGGAGAGGGACAAGCAGGCTCCCTGCTGAGGACGGAGCCGGACGACGATGCAGGGCTCGTTCCTGTGACCCATGACCCTGAGATCAGGACCTGAGCTGAAATCAGGAGATGGACCCTCAATGACTAGGCCCCCCCAGGCGCCATTGCAATTCTTTCAATAAGCAGGTTGGAGAGCAAGAGGGAGAACCCCATGCCGACTTCCCTGCTGTTTTGCCCAAGAGGACACGGGCTGAGGTCTGGGGGCAGAAGGTGGGCTTGGGATGGGCAGCATGTCAACACATCAATGCTGGGTGTGTCATGGCCATGCTGGGCCCTGGGCTCTGGCAGAGCATTGCTCCATGAGCTTATGTAGATCTGAGAAGTCATCTTGACCACCAAGCCGTCTCTGGAACCCAGACTTGAATGGTTTTCTTCCCAAGGAGAGACAGTCAACCCTGAGCCCTCTTTCCAGTACAACTCTACTGCAGTGGGAGGGAGAGCAAGGAGGGGATACCGCTTTGAGGGAATCACAGAGGCTCCCCAGGATCATTCACGGACGCCCACTGGAGCAGAGCACCGGGCCAAGGATCCGTGCGGAAAGGGAGGCTGAGATTCCCGATACCCTCTGGGACAAAAGTGGCAAAGAGCAGGCAGGATGAACCCTCTCCATCTCCTCTGCCCCAAACAGACACAGCTCACGACATTCTGATGTTTAACAGGGATAGAGCCTCAGAATCCTTCTTAACACTGTCACCCAGAGGGAGATTCACACCGAGATCCAGACCGGACGTTCAAGATGAAACTTATTTTCTACATTTGTCCTGGGAACTTGCAGTTTAAAACTGATTCACGGACACAGATAAACGTATAACAAGTATGCAGATACTTGGATAAAAAATGTTTAATGACTATTATAGCAGAGGTGATCATCCCCCTTGCTTACAAGTGAAGGGCTTTTGCCATACTGTGAGGCTTTAAATCAGAGTGTTGCCTGATTTGTGTCCCTGGACTTGACACTGGGCCATCCTAGTTTGAGTTGGGAGGATATGGTGATCTTTGCTAGCCTCTCCCTAAGAGCCCCAGGGATCGCTGTCCAGGATACACGCTCTGGATGGAGAACAAAGCAGGTAGGACCGAGGTCTCTGTCCTCTGTAGTATCTCCCCATTTTGCTCCTGCCTCTCTGTCACCCAAGCTTCCCTTAGGCAGGTGACCATTTAAGTTATCATATAATCTAGGAGGGACCACGATTCATAATGACACCAGAACACTGGGTATAAATGGGACACGTCCCAGGCAAAGGAGGATGTGAGTCCCATGCCCCCAGGCCCCACATTTTTTGTCTGGGGATGTGTATTTGTGGGTGCAGGATTGTGGATGTGTGATGGGTGGGCGGGCATGCTGTGGGATAGTCAAAGGGAGCTCGTCCCCCTTCAGCCTGAGGTCAGTCCCTTGCATGACCCTGGGTCTCTCTGGCTTCCCCTGCCACTTCTCTCACAGGTGTGAGAGTGCAGATCGATGGCTCCCAGGGGCTGGAGCCATTCATTAAGCCTCCGTCCGGCTCTCGGCACAAGCCCAGCGCCTCCATAAGAGCCGTTTAATTGCCACTTGAATGAGACGCTCCCTTCCTTCTCTCAAATCCAGATGAGGCTCAGAAGTCCTGAGAGAGGCAATGTGGAGAGCTGTTGGGGCCGGCTGTCCACAGGCAAAGCCCCCAGTGCTGGGACGGTCCAGGGAAGGCTCACCCCCAGCTGCTTCTCCCCGACACGTCCGCTTGGGATCCTGTGCAGCTGCAGGGGTGTGGGTCTGACTCCAACGGTCACCTGTGGGAGGGAATTCTGACATCTTTGAGCCCAGCTGAAGTGTCCAGAGGGGAAGCGGTTTCCTGGGGCCTCGGGCTTCCTGGGAGCTTGGCTCCCCTGTGAGGGGGCAGGTGGGGCCAATTGTGGGCCTGCCAGATGTCATGGTTGGAGCAGACCCAGATGCGACCCTGGGCCACGAGGGGCCTGGGATGAAGGGCCGCACGCAGCCAGGACTAGCTGACCTCGGAGCCCTGTTCTGACCAGCCCTGTCGGAAGAACCAGGCAGAAGGCTCTCAGAACCAAGAGAACCCGGAACCTAGAAGTCAACAATATGAAACCAATTGCACAGAAAACCTTACAGGGGGCTCGGGTGCTAGAAGAATCGGGGTGTCCCCAGGCAGCCCCTGCAGGAGCTGCCAGAAACTCAGTGACCTGCAGACAGCCGCTCCTAGTCTGGACCCAACTGAGCGACCGACTCCAAAGCAGCGCCCGACCTTGAGCTCAGTGACCTTGAGCGCTGATTGTGCCCATTATCCTGCTCACCCTCAGCCGCGCCACGGAGGAGGCGGCCACGCCGTTCCGCCCCAACAGCCAATAACGCAAAATTCACTCCTGTCTGAAATGCATTGGGATTCCAATTTTCAACAAGATTTCCCTTCCTAAACCTGCTTGGCTTCGAGGACGTGGGTGCTGTGTTCTGCCTGCTGGTTTGCTGATGATAGGGAGAGAGCAGAGGCCCCCGTGCCGGCCAGCTAGGAGTCTCAGGTTTCAGGTGACTCTGCTTTGGGAGACCTGAGAGTAGGTGAAAATATGAACTTGACATTTATGTGTGTGCGCACGTGTGTGTGTATGTGTGTGCGTGTGTGGCAAAAGGCCCGTGCATGCTGCTGGGCGGGGGGGGAGGTGGGCATCACGGACGATGAGCACAGTGATTGCCAACAATCGCACAATAACACCTTCATCTTCTTCGTGCTACAGTGGTCTGACCCTCTTGCCCATCACCTTGGCCTGTCTTGTGCTCAACCCTAATGGGTAGGTGCTCTTATGGCCCCATCCCACGGATGAGAACACTGAGGACTGGAGAGGTTAATTAATCAGGTCCACGAGCTGGAAGGACTAGGACTAGAAGGGCTGTTGCCCGCCTTTGGGGGCCCCTGAATATGTCACCTCGAGGCAACGTAAGGCTAAGTTGGACAGGCTTCCAGAGAAACGGGTTTTCAGCCCCGAAGACACAAAGAAAATTGCCATGAGGGTGGGGCCCATGTGCCCTTCATCCCCCAGGGTCCGTATTCCTTTTCCTCGCCCTGGAGGACAGGATAAGGCTTGGGCTGCAGACACTTCTGCACATTTATCTGGGCTCGTGACAACACAGGCAAAGGAAGCAGCAGGCTACTGAGTTGCAGGCCAAAGGTTTTTGGTAGATGTCCCAGTGCTGGATCAATATGGCAGCTCTGTCTTCATCAAGGTCCCAGCCAGAGGTGTGAACCAACCTGCTGGGTGCCACAGGCCCCTGCGGTCACTGCTCTCTCCCCAGGGCCAGGGCAATGAGTGTGGACAGAGCTGGATGTGGGGGTGGTGTGCACCCATGCAGAGGGACATGGGCCTTGCTTTTTCTCTGTGGAGAAGTGCCAGATCCACTCTCTGGCAGTGGGTGGCTGAGACTGGCCACTGCCAAATGCACAGGGGGAGGGCAGCAGGCAGCTTCCTGGGCCCTGCCCTCTCCAGTTCCCACTGAACTGTGGCAAACCTGGGCAGCTGGGGCAGAGCAGAGCAGGCCTGGCCTCCCTCCACAGAGCCCAAGTTAGCAGGCAGGGGGATGGGGACCCTGTGTGCAGATGGGAGGGCAGCTGGCTGAAGAGCAGGGAGAGAGAAAAAGGCTAGGGGATGACAGAAGCCCACCTCAAAATGGCTTAAGAAAAGCCAAAAGGGAAGGGATGATTCCTCCCACTGAAATACCCACGTCTGGCTGCATCCAGGAGCCCAGATGATCAAGTTTAATGTCTTGATTTCTCAGTTCTGCCTCCTTTTGTGTTGGCTCCACAGTCAGCCAATGGGGGCAAGATGGCGGCCCCCAGCTCCCTGCCTTGGGGAAGAGAGAGACCTTTCTTCCCGTAACTGACAGAAGCCGAGATGGCCGAGTTGGCCTGATGTGGATCTCATGATGATTTCTTGAACCAGTTCTGTGCCCACTGATTGCCAGCTCCACGCTGAACAGGATGAGAGAAGGGCAATGTTGCCCAAGATCTAAGAATGGGAATGGATGCTGGGTGGCCCAAGGAGACATCACAGCCCATTGATAGGGCCTTTGTTAACCCAGTTGGGTCTGAGAGCTGGCAGGTCTTGGCTGGAAGCGTGTCTGGGAAAAGCCTGTGCCCCGAGAGGGTGGAGACGTGCATGTGTGTGGGAAGGTACACACCAGAGAGAGGGTGGGGTGTTGCCATAAATAAGCCTGACCTGCCCTGCCCTACGGAGGGTGTCAGGTGGGGGTTAATGGGTGAGTGTGTGGGGATAAGGGATCCACTGAAGGTTTGCACCTAGCAAGCCCCACCAGCAACAGCTGATGTTTCCTTAGTGTCTGGAAACCATAAGGCTCGCCTACCATGTCTCTTTGGATTTTCCCCAAGGTCCTGGGCAGGGGGTAAGTCTGTTACTCTCAAGATCTTCACTTAATAGGTGAGGCAGTGCGTAGTAGGTAGACGACCGACGATCCTCTAGGGCCAGCCTGCTTGGGTTGAAATATGGGCTCTGCTGTGCACGGTCACACCAGACGCTCAACTTCTCTGTGCCTGGGCTTCCACACCGGTAAGAGGAGCTGAGAACAGTATCTGCCACATGGAGTGTAGTGAGGGAAGTTGGTGCGTGTACAGTACCCGGGATGCTGCTTGGTGCGTGGTGGGGAGGGAGATCTGGGACTTGCATCTCAGACCTCTAGACTCGATCCCACACGCAGCCGGGCCAACGATTTCCTGAGTCCATAGCTACGCGGTGCGCGTCTCTGGAGTAAACCTTCCTATGAAAGTCTCTGGAGCTCATCATTTTTTTAAGGATTGTATTTATTTATGTATTTTAGAGAAGGAGTGTGCATGGTCAGGGTGAGGGGCAAAAGGCGAGGAAGAGAGAGAATCGCGAGCAGACTCTGCGCTGGGTGTGGAGCCTGATGCCGAGCTCGATCTCACAACCCTCCATGATCTGAGCTGAAATCATGAGTCAGCGTCACTGACTGAGCTCCCCAGGTGCCCCTTGGAGAGCTCCTGGGAGCACCTCCTTTCTGCAGCCGAGTGTAGCTGAGTTAGAGACCCTGGGGGGCCTCCCGGCTGGCGTTTGAGGAGGGATGATGCTTTCCTTGTGGTCAGCCTGGGGAGACTTCAGCGCCCCCTCACCCAACCATGTTGAGCCTCCGCTGAGGTTCCAGACACTAAGAGAAAGAACCTCAGTTTCAGGTGGGAGGGCTGAGCCCTAGCCCCACCTCCTCACTCTGTGCTGTTCAGCAGCGACCCCCGGCCGACGGTGGCTGTTAAAGTTAGATGTAAACCAATGGGGAAGAAGAAGGGGAACCCTTTTGTTCCTCAGTCACACATGGTGCATTTCAGCGCCCAGGAGCCACCTGTGGCTAGTGGCTCCCGGATGGGGCAGCGCAGATTAGAGAACAATTCCATCCCCACAGAATGTTCTAGTGGGCAGTGTGAGTCTCGTGGTTAATTGTGCAGCCATGTGTGTGACAGAGCCAGCTCTCGCCGAAGGATGGTGTCCCTCCTTGGGTGGCAGGGGAGGGTGGGTGTCTGCGGCAAATGGGCAAATGGCAGATGTGTGGGGACTCAGAAGTGTGACATGGGACAGGGGACCCCCTTTATATGTACACATACGATCTGGACTATATGATGTGTATTACATAAGCTATTCAATCTATATCGTATAGGGTAGGAATCTCATTGTACCTACTGAGATTTATTGTAAGGAAGTGGCCCACATGATTGCGGAGGCTGATGCTGGCACTCCCCGCGATCTGCCGTCCACAAGCTGGAGTCTGGGGAGGCCGGGGGTGTGGTTGGAAGGCTGAGAGCCAAGGAGCGGATTGTGTAGAGTCCAGTGTGAGAGGAAGCCCCGCAGACCAGGAACACTGCGGGGTGGGAGAAGACGGACGTCCCAGCTCCACAGTCAGGTAGAGGGGAGCGAATTCAACCCTCCTATGCCTTTCTGGTCGGTCGGGCCCTCAACGGATTAGGGGAGGCCCACCCAACCAGGGAAGGCCACCTGCCTCACTCGGTCCACCAGCTCAAACATGAATCTCCAACCCAAACACCCTCACAGACACACCCAGTAATAAGGCTTAGCCAGCTGTCTGGTCTGGGCATCCCCGGGCCCTGTCAACCTGACACACAAGATTAACCATCGCCTGGAGCAAAGGCTGGAGAATTGAGCACCAACGTTCCTGTCCTCTTTCTCCAGGGCCCACACTCCTGGGCATCCCCACAAACCCACCCCCAGACAGGTGAGCCCATGTGACTGGGTTCTGGTCTATGGAATCTGGGCAGAGGGAGACCCCCACTTCCAGGCCTGGACCCCAACAGGCTCTCCTTCCTCCCCAGCAGCCAAAGCCAAAGCAGATGCAGACGACACAGGAAGGACTCTGCGCCCCACAGCCCAACGGAGAAAGCCCGGGGCCCAACAACCCACTGGGGACGGAATTCTACTGACAACCACGGAGTGAGTTGGAAGGGGACCCTCCAGATGGAACCCAGTGCCGGCTGGGACCTTGATGGCCCCCTGGTGAGACTCTGCGGCACACAATCTGGAGAAGCCACGCTCAGATTCCTGACCCACAGGAACTTAGGGTTTGGGTACAGTAAGGTCATTAGGTTTGGGGTATTTTTAAACGCAACAGTGGATAGCTAATATGCCCATGAGAAAGAAGGTATTAAAGCAGGAGGGGAAACAGGTCCCACAGCCAAGCCGTCGGTCGGGTGATTGGGGCTGAGATGGCAGAGACGCAGGAAGCCAGCGAGAACAGCAGTGCAGAGGCGAGGCGTGGGGTGCAGACCAGGGATGGCCAGGGGAGCCCTGGAGACGCTCTCAGGTGAGGCGGCCCTGTAAATACGTGGGTCTGCTGGCGGCCGATGACCCTCAGTCTCTGCTCCCGAGGCCAACAAGCTCTCTCGCTCCATATTCTGTGCACGCAGCAGGAAATATGAAAACATGCCCGAGGAGAGCCTGAGAAACAGGGCTGTGGGCAAGGTAGAGCTTGCAGCCGGGGAGAGGAAACTGGAATGAATTTCTTCTTCCTGCTCCTGCGCCGGTAAGTTCACGGCAGAAGGTGCTGTGGGCGATAAGGAGCGGGAGGCGAGTGCCTGGTGGGCTGTGGGGGAGGGGTTCACCCGGAGAGGGCAGAGACCAGGGCCACCCTGTCCTGGGGCCCGGTGTTCTTCCGTGAGGGGAGGGGTTGAGGCTCAGATCCCTTGCCCACCCCATCCTCCTCGATGCCTGATGCTGAACAGAGCCCTGAGATTGCTGCCCCACTGTCCATCCCCGGGCAGAAATGTTGAAGAAGGGAAAACAAAATAAAGTAAAAGAAAAGCAAAGCAAGTGGCCCTGGGTGGGGGGGTGTGGGTGGCTGGGGCTCTCAGCCCTGGGTCTCGCGTCCACGGGAGCAGAAGCCCCGCTGACACTCCACCCGCACCTCCCCCTCCAATGCTTGCACTCTGCTCTTGCTCTCCTTCCTTTCTTCCCCGGAAACTTCTTTCCCTTCTTCTGCTTTCCTGTGGCCAGCACGTCATTTGTGTGCTGCTCACCACCTCCCCACCCCGTGATCACTGTCACGGGGTTTCTGATAAGCCCTGTCCCCTCCTTCCCTCTATCCCCCTCTCAGCCATCCTGCCAGTAGACCGACTTCGGGAGCACTGTTTGGGATATAACGCCTTCCTGTTGAAGAACCTTCTATTCGTTCCAATCCATTGGCAGGATAAGTTTAGAAGTGCCGGCTTGGCACACAGCTCTCATGCTCCTCCTTCTTGACATGGCTTCCAGGGGCCGCCCCGAGGACCCGCTCCAGCTGGCCTGCCCAGTTTGCCACCCCCAGGTATGCCTGGAGTCTTTCTCGATCCCTCTGCTTGCCTGGCACGTCTTGACCAGCATTCCCTACATCTCTTCCTGGGCAGACTCTACCCCTCCTTCTTCAAAACCCAGGTCATATCTTACCTCTCAACAAATCCATCTCTGACAATTGAAGCCCTAAGCACTTTCCCTGTCCTCTGAACTTTTATACAATTTTAGCCTCTGCAATTCATTTGTTAATTAATCAATCACTGTGCTGCCTTGAGACATTGGGCTTTTTTTTTTTTCTTCCTCCTCTGGTAGCCTTGCACTGGTAGTTAACTCTTTGGAGGTTGATTAAATTTTGCTTCTTTTATCTCGGCTTTGTGTCCTCTTGTGATCTCCTTGGAGCAGGTGCCCCAACGATGCCGCTGGCCTTCCCCCACGGAGCCCAGTGCTGAGCGCAGCCACTCTGGGGGAACGGGGTGGTTTGGTCGGGTTTTAGTCTCCCCTTCCATAGGTTCTGGGAGGTGCCCTTGTTCATCCCGTCCTTCATTCATTGGCATCTCCTTCGGGAAGGAATCGTTTTATGCTCGTCCCTAAATGGCATTAATCCTGGGGGTTCTATCCGGAGCCCTCTGTTTTTCTTATTGTCCTCTGTCACCTGGATAATCCCACCCGGTGGCTGGTGGCATCACGATGTTCACCCCTCTCCGCTTCCCTAAACTTCGGGTCCCTCCAGCCAGCTCCCTATCTGACCTTGTAAGTTGCCCGTCCCCACAGGCACCTCCCACCTCACGTGGCCCAAACTGAGCCCACTGCATTCATTGGCTGGGGCTGCCATCACAAAGCACCACATCTTGAGTAGCGAAAAACACCAGAGACTTATTCTCATATAGCTACAGAGACTAGAAGTTCAACACCAAGATCACAGGGCCACGCCCTCTCGGAGGGCTCTAGGGAAGAATCCCTCCTTGCTTCTTCTCAATCCCCGTGGCTTCGGGAATCTTGCATGTTCCCAAGCGTATACCTTTCTCAACCCCCAGTGTCTGCCTCCATCTCCAAACAGTCTCCTCTCTTCCTTGTGTCCGAGTGTCCACTCTTCTCCTTAGAGGGACACTGGTCATTGGATCCTAACTAACTGCACTGCAAAGATCTTATTTCCAAATACAATCACACACTGAGCTTCCCGGTGGACATGAGTCTGGGGGGACACTACTCAACCTAGTACACCTGTTACCTCTCATCTCAATAATGCCCATTTTGGTAAATTACATCCTGACCCTTCCAGAGACTCAAACTCAAGAAGCCTAGAGGTTATGCAGATTCTCTTCTCATGGGTTTTCCTTGTCTACACCAGCTGCTGACCACCTCCCACTGCCTCCACTCAGTGCCATCTATGGCCACCTGCTAACTTGCTGTCCTTGCCAAGACTCTGGCGGTGGGGGCCAGCCTTTCTCAATCTTCTTTTCCTCCTCACCTCCCCACACCCCGTGCAATGCTCATACCATCAGTATCCTCCACGTATGTACTGTATAAATCTATGTGGCTATAGACATAAGAATAAGGTTTCTTTGCCACCCCCCATCCAAGAACTACTTTTGTCCTGGTTGGGATGTGTCAAATCTGTGTCTCGAATCTCCACTCAGACAGCGCCCCCACCCCTTGCTTGCATAGTAATGTCTACTTATATTTGGAGACTCAGGTTGAGGGTCCCCACGATGAGGATCCCTTCTCCTTGACCCCCCGAACCAGGAGACTGGACGCCTGTCCTCACACCTGCTGGAGGAGGTCAGCCTCCCAGCATGGCACCTTAGGGCCATATATTTACTAGTTTGCCGTGCTGTCCACTGCCAGGCTCGATGGTCTTGGCTGAGGACTGTCTCTTCCCCGTCTCTGTTTTCACAGCACAGCCTGAATGACACCTCTCACAGAGTCAGACCTCGCTGAGTGTTTCACTGGGTGGATGAATGAATGAGCGTTGAATGAAGGCTTCTCTGCGCTGCGGTTCTGTTGCCCAGCCCCCTCCCTTGGACTCCACCACGGCCACCTGATGCCAGGCACCTCCAAAGCCTGTCCAGCTCCTATCCACCCAGTCTTCTCCACAAAGCCCCCTTTCTCTTTCCAGTAGGTGTCACGGTGTAGGCTCCCTATCCTGACTCCTGGTTGGCCTCTCTCTCTGAGCTCTCCCCCAGTGGCCCCTGGCACCCACACCCCCCTTATTTTTCTAGCCTTCCACATTCCAGCTGAATCCCAGGAAACCTCCCCATGATGCTCTCCTGTCGTCACCCTCTTATTCTCCCCTCCCCCACCCCACCTGTGCACTGCTCAGATGCACAGCTCGGCCACTGCCTCCTCCCCCCACGCCCGCTCCATCCCCCTCTGCGCACCACCCCCGCTGGTGGGCTCAAGGCCATGGAGAAGTGCCTCTTAACTTCTGAGTGTGTGAGGGAGTGGGAGGGCGGGACGGGGAAGTGTCCTCAAGACCCTGGGGCGGGTCCGGAGTCCAAGTGGGAACTTCTGTGCAGAGCAGATGTGGGGGTCGTGGTCTCCTCCCCACGAAGCGGGGATGGGTATGGCTGTGAGATGGACACCTGTCACCCAGGTCATCCGGGGAGATGCACAGTTGGGACCCCCATTCCAGGACGAGGTCCCCTGTGATAGACCGTAGACACCAATGATATTGACCCACTAGGGACAGGGCGGTAGTTGGGAGCCTCACAGGTGAATGTCCGGGAAACAGAGGGAGGTGGAGGGGTGAGTAGGAGACGTAGGGAGACTCACACTCAGCGTAGGCGGAAACGGAAGACCCGTCACCTCCTAGTTGCTGCCTCCCCTTCCAGACGTACAGACCTTTGTCCTTCGAGGGCCCTTGCTTCTGCAAACCCGGGTCTACTGCCCGTGGACAGATCTGCTCTCACCAGTGGTTACCAGCAGCTCTGTTCCGGTCTCTGCTGTGGGTTTCCTGTGGCCGCCGTAACAAACCATGACAAACGGAGTGGCTTGCAACAATAGAAATATACTTTCTCATGGTTTGGGAGGACAGAAGTCCAAAATCAATTTCAACGAGCCAAAGTCAAGGTGTGGACAGGACCCTACGCCCTCTGGAGGTTCCATGGAAAAGCCCGTTCCTTGCCTCCTCCAGCTGCTGTCACTGCCCCATTCCCTGCCTGGTGCTTCTCAATGAAAGGCCCGCAGACAGAGGTGTGTGTCTGGTACCATCTCTCTCCTATACCCTGCTATGCTCAGCGACTATGTGTACGGATCTGCTCCTCGTTCCCTCCTCTTCTCCCTGCTTCTGGGGTCCATAGGACCACTTGGGTTTGGAAACGGGGCTCCAGGAGTGCTGAGTACTGAGTGAGCAAGAGAGAAACCTCGGCGCACCCCATCTCTCCATCAGAAGGACTCCCATCGGGGGAGCTGGTGTGGTTTTCAGCAGGACCCCTTGCAGCTCCCTTGGGGGTTGAGTCTCTTGGTTGGAGATGATGCTGCCCTACGCTGGGGAGGGGGCAGGGGGCCAGCTTGCAGCCCCTTTGTCTCCCTGCACATTTGCAAAGGAGGGGACCGTGCCCACCCCAGCTCCTGGGTCTATCAGATGGAAGAGAGTAACTGGATCCCTGCCCTTTCTCCCAGGAGGATACAATGTAGAGAGGGCTAGGGCGGACAGGTGCAGACTGTTGTCCTCCTACAGATGACAAGGGCAGCGCTGAGATGGCCAACCCCACATCCCGTGCCTGGGGATGAGGTTTGGCAGGACAGATGACAACAGAAGGGCAGAGTAGAAAGTGCGCCCAATGACATGAAGTCCCAGGCACTTCAAGCCCCAGTATCTCTGACTCCCTGTGTGGCCTTGGAGAAGTCCCAAAACTTCTCTGAGCCCCATTGGGCTCATCTGTCAATCCGACTTAACAATCCCTCCCTAATAGGGTGGCCATAAAGATCAATGGGATAAGGTATATGGATGAATTTTATGAACATTCTCTACATGCAGAGAATTTCTATTATCTTGGTCTTTATATCTTACCGGCTAAGATATAAACCCGTGGTGATATTTAGAAGCTTCTAGAACCAGATAAAGGTTGGTGACTCTTGCCATTTTAGGCTTAAGAAAATGGAAGGGGGGCTGGCGGGACAGCATGGAGAAACCCCAAATCTATTCGCCTGTAATGAAGGAACGGGGTTGGGAGGGGCAGAGGCTCCCCAACCTGCCTTTGCTACTGTTTGTTATTCTTGGGAGGAAAATCCCCAACCTGATTCTGCGGGAAACGGGGCTGTCGGGAGTGATGTCTTGACAGGATGATGGATGGTGACCGGGCCTGATTTCTGACACCACAGCACGTACTCTGCATTCTCTATCTGGAGCCGCTGGCGAAAGGCTACAAATAAGCTCTCCAGTTACAGGGATCCCTGATAAAATTCCATTATGGGCCCAGAAGACAATCATGCTGGCTTCAATAGCTCCGCGGGCTGGGGAGGCGAGAGGCACGGGGAGAGCCCAGCACTGCCGCTGGGGAAATTTTCCCCGACCCCGGAGGCTCCGACACCAGCTTTCCTTAAAATTCACCGTTCCGAGCGCAGACTCAAACCATCTCTGACATCCAATTGTCTTTTCCATTTGCGATCTGGAGGAAATTACGTGGGCCGTGCTGCCGCCCAAGAGGCCAGGACCTCGGTGCTGGAGTCTATCTGGTTTTATTGAGATGTTAGGTTTCCCCCCGGGGGTTGTGTCTATGGGAAGCCAGCTCGGTTGCCCGTCTCACTTGCTGACCTCTAGCTGATTCATCGGTTCTCGCAGATGCCCAGTGAGGGATACAGAGCTCCCTGCCCCTAGAAATTTAGGAAAACTTGGCTCAAACCCTTGGTATCCTGCCTGAGGCCACCCCAGGCACATTATCCAAGCAGACATGGATGTAGAACGAAATTCACTGGCTTCAGGAAATCTGTGAGTTTAGTAGGACTTGAAGGATGCAGGGGGAGTGGGGACCTTCCAGGCTCCGTGCTCCCCATCGCCCTGGTCCTGGCTCTGCCCTTTCTCCCCTTTCCATGCAATCGATGGACATCTCCCTGTCTTCTGCAAGGTGGTTCTTGCCCTGCCAGGCTCCCAGGTTCCAGCCTGTATGTCAAGTGGCCTTTCCAAGGAATCTTCAAAAGGAAGGGAAGTCTCTTTTTAAGAGGAATTGTATCCTAGCTGCTGAGGGAGTAACAATGTCCCCATCCCACTGCATGCGCGAATAACTCACATGTGCTGCTCCTGCTGTGGGCCTGGCCCCTTCAGAAGGGTTTTCCCTCTCTTGACCCATTCATTCCCCTCAGGGAGGTGGACGCTGTGCTTGTCCCATTTTACAGATGAGAAAACTAAGTCACGGCTAAGTCCCCTGCCCAAGATCACGCAGTAAACGCAGACCACCTGCCTCTTGTCTTCTTATCGTGATGGTGGTTACCCTGGATGAAGCTGGGCCCCTGAGAGCCCTCACCTAGCCATTAGTGCCCTGGGACCCTCCCAGAGGAGGGGAGTGACCCTCACTGGCCCCAGTCCCGCCCCACTTCCTTTTAAGAACTTTGCTCCTGGTTACCCCAACTGTGCATGTTTCCCAAAGGCAATGGCTGAGGCACCTGAATTTGTGTCCTGACCTTGCTCTTGGCTCCCTGCTTTGACCCTGGCTAATCCCTTGAGGAGAGAGAACCCAGGACTATCCCCATGTCCTCCTCATCTCTGTAAATGAAGGGGGGTGGGGTGGGGAATGGTGGCTTGAAGTCCTAACCCCAGGACTCAAAGTGTGACTGTGTTTGGAAAAGGGTCGTTAAAGAGGTGATTATGTAAATGATTTCATCAGGGTGGGCATGAATCCAATTTGACCAGTGTCCTTATCAGAAAAGGAGATCGGGACACAGACATACACAGAGGGATGACGGCAGGAGGACACAGGGAGAAAGCAGGCAGGCAGCCGTGGTCTTTGAGCTAAGGAGAGAGGACCCAGGAGAAACCAGCCCCGCCCACCCCTGGACCTTGGGTGTCTGGCTCCCAGAACCATCGGAAAATTAATTTCTGTTGTTGAAGCTGCCCGGCCTGGGGAGCTTGGTTGCGGTGGCTGGAGCAGACAGATCCTTGCATCCATGCCAGCATCCCCAATCCGCTGGCCGCAGATGGGATGGAGCAGGAGACAGCGAGCAGAGCCGTGAGGAGAGGCCGGAGGGCCTGTGCAGACGGGCAAGATGCGGGTCCCACAGCTCCCATGCGAAGGAGCAGGATCAGTGAGGAAGCTGGACTTCTGCGGGATGGCGTGGGCTGGGAAACCGTCATGTGGTGCCTCGCCCTGACCTGGCTCTAATGGTGCCGCCTGCCCACCCACGGGTGCCTGCCCTCTGCTCTCCTACCCCCCGGAATAAGGAGGACACAGGAGCCTTTCTTTCATGTTCTTATGGGTCCCCAGTTGTCTGTCTGTCCATCACTGGTGATCTCCTGTCTTGATGGCAGTCCCAGCCCCTGCTCTCCCATGCCCATGGCCGTCGCCCACCCGTTCTGAACTTGGGGCCTCTCCCCTCCCCTCCCCGTCCCACGTTCATCCTTGGCCCACAAATGCCTCGACCACAGGGGCTCCGTTTCCACATGTGGGGATGCTTCTGTGCACGGGTCCCTTCCTGGGGCTTCACCGCATCTGGGCCCAGAGGCTTCCGGGGAGTGTCTAAGGGGCGCACCTCCCTCCCTCCTGCCCACATGGCCGCACTCAGGAGCCATAAACTCTGTTGTGAGCGGGTAAACCCTAGCGGCTGTGCAGAAGCAGCTACGATTTTACATTTTCTGCTTTTCATCAAAACAGAAACAAAAAACACATGTTCAGCCACATCCACACGGTTCTGTTCTCTCAAGGACTATGAAAGAATCCAACGTTTTCTTACTTTCTCCGTCAAATATAAGTTCTGGTGTAAATTGTTTGGGCTGCCTCCTCCTTTTCCGCTTCTTCTCTCCCTCCTCCTGTCCCTCCTTCTTTCCTCCTCCTCCCCTCCCCTCCTAACCCCTTCTGTCCTCCTCCTCTCCCCTCCTCCCCTCCCCTTCTCCCCTTCCCTCCTCCCTCCTCTCCCCTGCTCACTTCTTCTCCTTCTCATTCCTTGTTTGATATGAATCTTGGGTCAAATATTTTTCAGGGAGTCAATGGGCCTGTATGGAAAAAGATTCTCCAGCTCGATCGAAGTCATGGGACACTTGCACTGGGGACAGGGGTTCGTTCCCACTCGTTTTTCAAACATGCGCGGCAGCCGCAATTCTGCCATTTCCTGCTGGAGAGGAGATGAGGAGATGGGACAGAGGAAACCCGTGGTTGGAGGACATAGGACTGAGGTGTGCACCTGCTCCCCCAAGGTCCCTGGGGTGCTCCCAGCGCCCCGCCCCCTGTGGATGGCCACTTCCCTGAGAGTCAGAACCTCTCCCTCATGTCCATTTCTTAGGGACCCTGCCCCTGGCCTGGCCTCTGGAGCCCACACCACACGCAGGCCTTGCTCTGACCTTGCCTGTCAACCATCACAGCTCCGAGCTAGGAGAGCTAGGACCTGTCTACCTGGAACGCCCCTCTCCCTTGGGTTGGCTCTAATGGTTCTCCCCCGAGGCAAAGCCACCTCCTTCATCCATACTGTCCCTCCTGGGCAAGCAGATCCCCTCTCTTTCTGATTTTCTCTGACTCCACCTGCGTCCCTTTATTTTTTGGTCATTAGAGGGGACAGAAAGACAGAAAACTTTCCCCTGGTGGAAAGTTTCTACCTGGCCTGAAAGTTTTCCTGCCTTTCTTCCCCAAGCCTCAAGGAAAGTGGGGGAATCCAAAGAGGGCTGCCAAGGACCCCGGCCCCGCTCTGGCTTTGGGCACACCCTAGCAACGACCAGATGGGGAGCTGCAGGGAGATTATCCCCAGATGAATCCAGAACACTGGTCTCACATCCCTTGTTACTTGCCCCACCAAGGAGCATATCTCCATTTCTCCCCATTGTCAGTGGCCCCCCAGAGCCGGCTGTCACCAGCTCTGCAGGGCGCACACATTGTCACACCAGCGCGGGAGTGGGGAATTTAATCAGGTTCTCACTATTAGTTCCTGAGTAGTAATTGAAGTGGTCTGATTGGACCTATCTAGTAGGCCCAGGGAGCTGTGGGGAGACGGCTCCCAGAGCATTTCCTCCGCCTGCTAATCTATCTGTCTGGCATTTTATCTGGAGCCCAAAGCCCGTGCTTGAGCACCGAGGCATTTTACGGTATTATTACTACTTAGCACTTACAACGCACTTCATCAATGAGGAGGCCAGGCGGCCGCGGCCGTGAGGACGAACCGTGGTGCTACAGATGGAGAGATACGGATCTCGCTCT
This sequence comes from Enhydra lutris kenyoni, assembly GCF_002288905.1. NCBI lineage: Eukaryota > Metazoa > Chordata > Mammalia > Carnivora > Mustelidae > Enhydra > Enhydra lutris. Next base: position 698,955 of record NW_019154141.1, on the reverse strand, counting down.
GGCTGTGTAATATTTGATGCCTGTGTCTTCGGTCCCTGGCGATCTGGTTATTATTTAAGTCTCCACAAGGAGAAAGCCTGCCGCCTCTCTCCTGATGAATGGGAGCAGGGTGGACAGGAGGCTTTGAGAAGGCGCGGGCTGGAAGAGAATGTACGTGGCGAGGTCTGAGCCAGGCCTCCCCCAGGAGCCAACCGGAGACACAGCACGGGGAGTATTTGGGAAGTGATGCCGGGAAGCCCCAATGCTGGTGGGGGGGATGTGAGAGCAGGGGAAGCAGAGGGCCCATAAGGGATGCTGCGCTGGGAGCAGGTTACTGCCATGGACAACCTGCGTTCCATTCCACCGGGGAACTTGGGAGGTGGTGAGCACCCCAGACTTATTCCATCTAAGGGGCAAGGAAGGTACTAGAACTTTTGTCCTCCGACACTAGCTGATATGCACTGGGCATCTCCCAAGGGCATTAGCTCCCTAACCCTTTGAGCTTGAGTGCTGTGGGGGCTGAGAGAAGTCCCAGCCTGAAAGTCACAGACGCTGGTCCAGTGGGTGCCCGGGATGGGGCAGGGCACTGGCCGTGGCTGATGGGTGGGCCATGGGGTCTGGAAACTCATGCTGTGATCAGTGGAGTTCTTCTCCTCCCCTCTTCCCATGCCAACCCTGACTGTCCCGGCATCTTCTCAGATGGATGGGGCCGGTACCCTGCCAGCCAGTGTGTGGAGGACCAGGGACTCTGTCCAGCCACTCCCCCTCCCCTGACCCAGCCCTAAGTGGAACATTCGGGGAAAGTACAGAATGTGATTCAGGTTCAAGTGTCAGCTCTGGCACCTCTCTCTGTTCGTGTAACCTTGGGCAAGAGACTTGATCTCTCCGACCCTTCATTTCCTCCACGCCCCCACCCCCTGCCCTGCCATGCCCCTCTTCTTGTTTGGAATCTTTTGCATTAATAGGATTTCCTCTGAGGTTCCCAGGGCCTAGGGAGTCCCTGCTTCTGGGACACTGCACCCTTTCCATGCAGAGGTCTGAAGATGTTCCCCCCCTCCGCCCCCCCCTACCCCAGCTGGTCCAGCAACCTCCCGCCCGCTGCCTGGGGTTGAAAATAGCCCTGAGCTCACCCGGCCAAGGCAGAGCTGCACAGCATCCCCTGAGGAGCCAATTTATACAGAAGCTTAAATATCTTTTAAAGCTCCTTCCCCTTCCCGGAGATGTGGGAGTCAGCGGCTGCTGCTCGGGGCTCCAGGCTTTTCTTCAAAGGGCATCCCCCCTGGGTAGATGAAAAACTTGCTAGGAAAAGCTCTTTTCTCTTTTTCTTACATATTTTTTTCTTTTTCGCAGAATTCTTGCTCCTGCCTCGGCCCCTAACTTCCACAAAGCAATCAGGGAGCCTATGGGAAACAGAGATCTCCATCCTCCGGGGGCACTTCTTACAGGAAGACTTCCCTAATTACTCCCATTGCCTCCAGCATCCTTTTGCTGCCTACTCTTCTGCTCCTTAGGCTTGTGGGCTTTCTGTTGGCCATACTCTTGACTTGGGGAGCTCATTTTTAAGGTCTGATAAGCATGTGTGTCATGGGGAACCTGACATCCATCTCTCCAGAAGGATGACAGCATCTCAGAGGATGGGAATCGAGCCCCAACCTTTCTCCGAGGCTCCTCGGCATCTGGCTCCAAGGCCTGGGCCTGGGGGCAGATGCTGCTGATCCGCCAGGACCCAAGCCGAGTCGGAGTCCACCACAAGGCTGCCTGCCTGACCTCGAGACAGGAGTCAGTCTCTGTAACAACAGAGATCCATCAGGGATGAAAGGTCTGGAAGTCCTTTATCATATTAAACACCAGTTCTGGGTGGATTAAGAAGACACGTCATCCCTTCTCTCGGGCTTGGGCAAACCATCCATCCTCCCAGAGCCTCTGTGGGCAAGTGGAGCAGGTGTGGGCAGAGAAGGGAAAGGACCCAGGTAGAAACATGAGTCCTTTCCCTGTACTGGGAAATGAGGCCCCAACTGATTCTAGGGTCAGGCTCTTCGGGGCCTCTGGTCCCCTCCCAGGGGCCAAGCACTCCGCCTCCTGCATGGAGTGATTTTTTTCAAAAATGCTCAGGGGCCCTCGTCCTTTCTTGGGATCAGCTCATCTGACTTCTTCCGAGGCCATGAGCCCACCCCTGTCAAGGGCACTGCTAGCAACTTCCTCTTTTGTCTGCCCTTCCTGCTTTGCCGCCCTCGGAGGCAGTCAAGGAGATGGGACCTTGGGGAAGGACCCCCTCTCTCCCTAGCTGGCTGGCCAGGAGGCAAAGATGGAGCACCTGGGGAGAAGGGGGTATGGCCCTATTTATAATTTCCTTTGGGGTCGAAGGTCTAGATGCTGCACAGTAGCCCGAGAGGGCTAGGGGAGGGGTCAGCTCCTAAAGGAAGGGCAGAGAGAAGGGGATGGGCATTTATTGATTTCCTTCTGTGCTCCTGGCCCCCAGCCAGACCCCTTTCATGTGCCATCTCATAATGTAAACACTCTGCACTGGCCCCGAGCGCGGGCTCCCGAGTGCAGAGCTGGGCTGGGAGTCCAGCACCCCTGGTTTCCGGCTGGTTGTCACCAGGCAAGTGGCATAAGCCCCCTGAGCCTCAGTGTGTTCATCTGCAAAGTGTGAATCATCTGAGTCCCCACCTCCGAACGCTGCCACGAGGACTGAATGAAACCCTAGATTTAAAGCTCCTGGTAGCGTGCCAGACCCATCAGCACGCACTCCGTGGACATTGGGTCCTTCTGTTATCCACGGCCCCGCAGTGCAGAAGTCGGTGCCTCTCTTTCCGGGAGACACAGGCCGCTAAGCTCCTGAGCCATTAAAAAACTTGCCCAAGGCCACGGAGTTAGCGCACAGCAGGCTGAGTTTGGGGCCCGGGCCTGCCAGCCTGGAAGCCCAGCCCTGCTCAGACATCCTTCAGCCTCCCCAGGAAAGAGATAAACGAGCCCAGGCCTTGAGAGGTGCCCGCCCGCTCAGCCACGTTGGCAGGGGCACGGGGCATGGCTGCCAAGCCCCTGACAGTCAGCATTGCCCGGAGGGAACCTTTCCTTGGAGCCGGCTTCGAAGCAGGTCTGGGGTGAGCTCTGGAGGTGGACATGGGCAGGGCGGGGTGGGGGGGTGCAGTCGCATACTCGTTCACCTTGTGCGGGGCTCTGTCCTTCAGTGGCCGGGAGAGGGACCGGGCGGGACGGATGGTGGGGGAGCCCGGGCCACAGCCCCACACTTACTCCCTCTTGCATGCACGGTAGGATGGAGTCTGGATAAACAATTACAGTCTATTTACCTCCGACCATATGGTGTTGGGGAACAGGTGTGTAGGTAATGAAGAGCCCAGCTCCAATTAAGCGTCTGGGAACCCGGCCGGATTCCTGCTGAATCTTTTGCTTGGGCTAAGGCCCACGTACAAATGAGAGCTAAAAGGGACAGAGGCTCAGTAGAGGCAGAATTGAGAGCAGTGAGACTCTGGAGATGCTGGGCCAGGCCATGGAGGTGCCTGAGGAGGGAGGGCGCGAGGCAGGGGGCGGCCACCTGCCATCCCGTTCCTGCTGGCTGGGACCCCGCCTGGGGATGTCCCCGCAGCAGGAGCATCTGGGAGCTGTGAAGGAGCCCGCTTCAGGGCTGCTGATCCCTCGGTAAGGCCGACCGGTCCGTGCCTATCCAGGTGGGAGGTCTGGAGGTTTCCTGTAAGACCCCAGGGCAGGGCTGGGACTTGCCACTCTCCGTCAAGGTCATTTCTGCTCTGGCCCTGCCATGGGTCTGAATTTCCCTCTGCTTTAGTTCCCAGCCATTTGACACACAGTCTTGAGGTCCTATTGTTTGCCAGACAGTGTGAAGCACCGAGACACACTGAGGAGCAAAGGCCTGGGTTTCCCGGGGTTTGTTTTAGGCAGAGGATGGGGATTCTAGGCGTCTTAGGAGGATCAAGAGAAAATAATGCATCACCATACACAAATAAAGCCATTTTGGAAAGCGGGCAGTGGACAGGGAAAGTGAACCACCCCACCTGCCCGAGGGACTCCTCACTGTCTTTGTGGGTCCAGCTCAGCGGCCCTGTCTTCAGACACATGCCAAATGCCCCCAGCGGTCAGCCACCAGCTCCTCCGGGCTCCTGGTCATTCCTGGACTCCCCAACTTCAGCGCCTGTGGTGGTGGTTGGGTTGGGGGCGTTGTACTCAACTGTTTCTGCGTCCTTCCCTCTCCTTGCAGGTCACTGACCTTCTCGGGGACAGGGAGTGTGTCAGGCTCAGGGCGCAGCAGGGCCAGCGGGGCGGGAACGAGGGCTTGGTGAGTGATGAGCGGTCCCGCCCGAGCCTCTACAGCCCCAGCCTCCAAGACACTTGTCCGGCTGGCTGGGAGGTCACCGTCCACTCTGGCCTTGGCCTTTGGGAGTGGGCCCTGACCTCATCGAATCATGGAGCCAGGCCAGGTGCCCCCCGCCCCCCACAGTATTTTGGAAGCTGCAAACAACCCGAAAGTAGATGAAAAGCTCCCGTCCCCGCGCAGGGCTGCCGGGACTGGAACGAGGGCACAGGTCCCGATGAATCTCTGGTGTCCGTTTTTACTGCAGTGACGAGGCTGCAGAGTGGGGGCTGGGGACCGCCAGCCTCCGTCTCTGGTGAGGAGACAGACAGAAAAAGAGATTTTTCATGCCCTTTTGCCTATTTAGTGTTTTTGTTTTCTTTTCATCTTGGACTTACGCCTTGCTTTAGGTCTTGGCAGATCAAAATCAGCGGCTTCCAAATCCCACTCAGGCCCCTCTGGGTCAGGTCTGTCCGTCCTTGGGGTCGGTGACCCGCTCCACAGGGCTCTCTCCAGCTCTGTCTGACCAGAAAGGGGACACTTTCCCGTAGAAAGACACAGCTGTGCTGCGGGAAGTGGATGACAGATAATTCCAAAGAAAATTCAGGTTTCAGAGGAGGGGCTGGCCCTATTTCGGGGGGTGGGGCAAGGTTCCTGGAGCCATGATTCTGGAAGGCGGCAGCCTCCGCAACACCCCCCTTCCCTGCCTTCTGAATGGAGGGCAGGAAGCAAAGTAAATGGGTTTCGAGGTGGGAAACAAATTGGATTTTTAAAAAATACTCCAGCTCTAATGATTGGAGGGGTTATTCATAATCCTGGAGGAGAAAGTGTGTCTTGAAATCTATGTTTTGCGTTGACAGCTTCTCCCTAATGGGCAAGATCTCACACATGATAGGGCCATAAAATACAGAGCTCTGGCTGGCCGGCTGCTTGTCTGATAAGGGAGACCTGCCGACTCTCCAGGAGCAGACAGAGGGCTCAAGGCCAGAGTCACCCACCCGACCCATGCCCCCCACCACTGGCCCCCGAGCCCAGTGGGTGGGGAGAGGCAGGGGCAGAATGCAGAATGATCCTTGGAGCCAGAAGTTTTGGGGATGTGTGCCCTCCAGAACACAGATCTCCTGGCTGCTTTGCAATAAAAGGTTTCCAGGTTCCAAGTTCAAGTAAATCTAGGAAATACCACACAGTCCATCCACCTTCCAGATGGTCATAGCACCTGTTAGCATGGTCATAGTTGAAAGGAGGCTTGCAATTAAAAAAAAAAAAAAATCCACATAGAGTTGTTCTATCCAGTGGTTTCCAAACTTGTTTGACTACAGAACCCTATTTTTTTTAAATTTATTTGACAGAGAGAGAGATCACAAGTAGGCAGAGAGGCAGGCAGAGAGAAAGGGGGAAGCAAGCTCCCCTCTGAGCAGAGAGCCCGATGCGGGGCTCGATCCCAGGACCCTGAGATCATGACCTGAGCCGAAGGCAGAGGCTTAGCCCACTGAGCCACCCAGGCGCCCCCAGAACCCTACTTTTATATAACCCCGCTGACATCCGGTGAGTCAGTGTTTTCCAGAACCCAGGGTGGTGATTGCTGTACTTGCCCACAGGCGCTCGCTAACAAGGCACCACGGACCGGGCAGCTTAAGCGACAGAAATTTATTCACTCTGAGTTCAGGAGGTCCGGTATCAGAGGTCCAGGAGGTAGCAGGGTCGGTTTCCCCTGGGACCTACCTCCTTGGCTTGCGATGGCCACCTTCTCCTGTCTCTCCGCGTCTGTGTCCAAATGCCCTCTTCTTCAAAGGACGCTGTCGTGTTGGGTTAGGGCCCACCTAACAGCCTCGTTTTAGCTTAATCACCTCTTTAAAGATCCTAGCTCCGAATATAGTTGCATTCTGAGGTCCTGGGGGTGAGGAATTCCACATAAGAATTTGGGGAGACACGGTTTGGTGCACGAGGATAGCAGTGAAACTTGGCATCGGGATTGGAGGCTTGGTCACTGGCGTGAGTCCTGCTGCCACCGCCCCTCCCCAGCCCCCGATACAGTCAGTTAATTAATGTTATCCTCATGACAACGGTGAGGCAGGAGGCTCTATTATTATGCCTACTTTCCAGAAGAGGACACCTACACATGGAGAGGTTGAGTCACTTTTTGAGGGGGGGGTGTCAACTGGGAAACAATGGCGTCAAAGCACTGACTTTGGCTGAAAGCATCAGACCCAGGGACCAGTGTCGATAGACCCCCTGTCCCTTCACATGGATACGGCACAGAGAGCCAGCTCAGGACCACTCAGAGGGCCCTGTGGGGCTAAAATCCGAGCACGCAGGGGTGGCGATGGTCCTGCTGTGGCCGGGTCTGCACTCGTGTGCCCTGGGGCCTGCGGGCACTCTGCCCGCTCGGATGGAGAGCCACTTCCTGGAGCTTCCTGAGTGGTTTCCGATGAGCTGGTCCTGCTGGGTGCTCCAGGCACCTGCCCCTTAGAGCCGGAAGCCAAGCAGAGAGAACAAGCTGGAGAATTTTCAGCCAGCTCGCGGACCAGACCAGGAGCACGAGCCACGCCTCCCTCACCTCCCCCAGTGCCATCTCAGAGGTGGCTGAGAAACAGAGGTAGCCCTCCGATAAACATCCTTTGGGAAGGAGGTGACTGCGGGGTAAACCGGGAAAATGCTGCTCTGCGGCCAGAGAAGGTGAAGGATCCTAGCAGATGGGCTTTGGCTGGGCTCGTCCTGACCCGGACACCTGCTGTTCGTCCCCTTGGGCTTCTTGGCAATTTCTGTGAAGTGGACAAATCCCCTTCCTGGAAAGCGGGGGGCCCGTTTTTCACCTGTTCATCCTCTTGGTCAGAAGAAGTGACTCTACAGGGGCTGGACAACAAGCCTGGGCCACTGCCCCTGGGCCGGGGCGGGGTGGGCGCTCCTGCTGGACGTTTCGTCCGGAGTGCCCAGCAAAGGGGGGGCAGCAGAGGTCTGGAGGTACAAACTGGGATTCCAGGCCTGACACTCGCCCCGCCCCCCACCAGGTCTGGGCCGGGGAGCCCGGGGCAGCTTCCTCATTCCCCAAGCTGCAGGTTCATCCTTGGTAAATGCGGCTAAGGAATAAATGTCAAGATCATTGTGAAGGTCCAATTAAGGCGAAGGAAAAGTGCTTTGCAAACTGCAAAAAGCCGTCCGTGTGAAAACTGACGGTAGAGGCCAGCAGGGAGATCAGGTGGGAGGAGGGTAGGAAACCGCCAGGGACCCGCCACCAGGCGTGGCAGCCGGAGACTCCTTGTGCGAAGCCTCCCCTTGAGTGAAGCGTGAGACTCCCCCTCGGCCTCCTTGGCTTGTGACTGGAGGTGCCTGGAGGGGATCCAGAGTCTCATGGGCTCTGCTGGGGAATACCTCCCACAACCTTGGAACCTTGACTCCCCCTCGTTCAGGCCCTGCTCTGGGAAATTCCTCTTGCAAGTACTCTGCCCACTTGACACGCACAGCCTGCCGCGTATCCCCTTACCCTAACAGGTACCACTGTTCAACTCTTCCACCAGCAGAAGAGGAAACGGGTCTCTGCTCACGTCCCGTGGGCTCAGCCAGGCTTCGGGTAGGCCACGTTGAAGGCCTGTGAATGGATAGTGTGGTTTGGTCTCGCCTGGGAGAGAGGAGACACAAAGAGAACTCCCCTTTAAACATCTGAATGGACGTTTACTGGGTGGAACAGTGGCCCACAGAAGGTGCATCCGTTCCTTGCAACCAGAATCTGCGAATGTGTCCTGATTTGGACAAAGGTCTTTCAAAATGTGACTAAGCATTTCAAAACGAGACCGTCCTGGATTTAAATCCAATGACAGGTGTCCTAAGAGAAATGCAGAGGGGCACCTGGGTGGTGCGGTCGGCTGAGCATCTGACTCTTGGTTTTGGCTCAGGTCGTGGTCTCAGGGTTGTGGGATCGAGCCCCGTGTTGGGCTCCCTGCTCAGTGGGGAGCCTGTTTCTCTCTCTCTCTCTCTTTCACTCTTTCTCTTTGCCCCTCCCCCTCCCCGCACCAGCTCTGTCTCTCTCTAAAATAAATCTTATAGAGAGAGAGATGGAGAGAGAGATCTGAGACTCAGACCCACAGAGGAGGCCCCGTGAAGACTGAGCAGGGACTGGAGGGTCCAGAAGCTGGAAGAGGCAGGAAGGTGTCAGAGACTGAAAGTTTGTGCCCCTCTCCCATTCATATGTTGAGATCCTAACCCCCAGTGTGATGGTAGGAGGAGGTGGGCCTGGGGGATATGACTGGGTCATAAGAGTGGACCCTCTATGAGTGGGATTCACGCTCTAATAAGAGGCACCAGCACTTGCTTCTTGGCTACCCTCTCTCGGATGTTCGAGGACACAGCCGCAGGACAGTGTTCTGAAATCCCGGAGCGGGCCCTCACCAGATGCCAGGTCTCTCCACACCCAGATCTTAGACCCGCAGCCTCCAGGATGGTGGGAAAATCAGCGGGTGTCGTATTGCCCTCCAGGCTGCGGTGTTCTACCATAGTGACCCCAGATGGCTCTCCCCGAGAGAGCAAGAGCGTGCGGCCCGGCCGACACCTTGACTTGTGGACTTGTGACCTCCACAAGGATGAGAGGACACATTTCTGCAGGTGGCAATTCGTTGGAGAGCAGCCACAGGAAGCAAATACAGACATCGTATAAGTGAGGAGTTCGGCTAATTTTGTATGCTGTCGGGGACCGAATGAGGGTCCATGCGTAGGATTTACGGGGGGCCGTGTTTCAGAGGAAAGTGAACAAGAACTTTCCAAGAATGAGGGCCGTCCGGTGATGACAAGCCTGCCTTGAGCTCACCATCTGACCCACCACCTGTTGGGAATCTGGGGTGGGGCAGGAATCCTGCTTTGCATAGGGAGGCTGGCTTAGATCCATGGTTTCACCCTCCCTTCTCCCCGAAGGACACCTGGTGAACGGGTTCCCGCACAGAACACATTTCTGTGGGCATCTCAGGGGGGCGTGCAGGTCACCTCTGTAACTCTCTCACCCAGGAAAGCAAACCAGAGCACAAGTACGTACAAGTACCTTGAATCAGCTTTAATTTCTTTTTTTTTTAATGGATTTTTTTTTTTTTTTTTGCAGATGTTGATACGGTGACCATTATTTTTAATCATTTCCCCTGCAGGTAGCTCCCCTTTCCTTGTGACACATCACTGACACCTGACACAATGGCGAGAGCCATGGGGGTCTCCCAGATGAAGTAGGGTAATGCTTCTCAAATTCCATGTTCACGGTTACCCGGCCTCCCACCCGAACACAAGTTGTGACTCAGCAGGTCTGGTGGGGCTCAACACCCCGCGTCCCTAACAAGCTCCCAGGTGAAACCGATGTCACAGGTCCGCAGACCACACCTTGAGTAAGGGGATCCAGAAAGGATCATGGCCAGTTTCCAGAATGCCCAGAGCTGCTACCTGGAGGCAGGAGGAGACGGGAGTTTCCTGGTCTTGCTCAGACTTAGGTGGCCAAGTCTTTCCAGGGATGCTGTTGAACAATGCAAAGATGGGATGGGGGGGGGGGGAGGGGGGGGGGAGACTGACATGGATGTTCTGGAACAGGTTGGGCCCTAAGACCTGGAAGGTAGTTTTTAATCAAATGACTTAGGATCTTAAACCAGCCTGGGCTCTCGTCCTGCCTGGGGCTCAAGGATTTGATGGGAAGATGCTGAAGGAGCCCTACAGTTCACGCTGCAGAGATCACCCCGTGTGCCAAGCTCATGCATTAACGGTCTTCTCTGGTTTTCCCTGAGACCCTCTGGATGATTCCAGTGTTCTCTTATCGCCTGTCACACAGAGGAGAAAGTCAGGTATGGAAGGGGAAGAGGTGTGTCCCAGCTCGCGTGACTAGGGCTCGAACCAGGTCGCAGACTCTGGAGCTCACACTGATTATCACGAGACCAGGCAGCCCCTCTGGATCCTGAAGACCCAGGACACGATGTCGTGTCCTCCCGACCATGCCCTCGCTGCCTGAGCCTACAGAGGGACGTGGGAATCCAGGTATGCTCAGGGGCTCTCTGGATGGGGCCTTCTCCCCCGACAGTCCCCTTTCCCTGCTCTGATGGACTCCGCACTTTCACGGGGAGCCCTAGTACTCCAGGGGTGGGGTGATTAGACTCTGGCTCCTCTCCAGCCTTTATCTCAGCGGGGGCTGCGTGGCACTGGCTGGGGAGGAGGGGCAAACGCACCACCATCATCCAAGGACCCTCCAGTCGCCGCTGGGCTGGGGGGAAGATTCCCGCCCAGGGAAGGGGAGTTGGGGCCCCAGGGAGAAAAAGGGGAGCAGCCGGTTCTGGGTACCTGGGCTGCCGTAATATGTGCACCCGGCGTGCGGGCCACGCAGCAAGTGATGATCCCTGATTTCCACGTCATTTATGGTTAAAAGGAACAACCGGTTCCTCTCTGGAGACATTCACCTCCAAGCCTGTTCTCAGATCTCTTGTCCCTTTCCAGACAAATCTCTTGTCCCTTTGTCTGGCCCAGCGTGGAACACGGGAGGCTGGCCTATGCCTCCCCTATGGAGAAGTAGAGCATCACTGCTACTGCTCGGGGGCGGGGGTACGTCCCCAGAGCTGCCCCTTCGCAGCCGGCGGCCAGGGGCTTGGGAGGGGGGTTCAGACTTGGGAGTGGCTGGGTCGTTGTTCCCAGAGATGTCCTGCTCAAAAGGACTCTGAGGAGGAACCGCCTGCCCGGAAGCCACGGGCAGGTTGATGGTTCTCCAGCTGTAGCTCAGGCTGCTGAAGCTGTCACCTGCCACCCTACCAGGGTTCCCAGTCCCTTGCAGGCTCCCAAGGACAGGTCCTATTGCCTGCTGAGAGAGGCAGTCCCCATAGGACTTGGCAATAGTTCCACCCCTAGAAATGCAGGACAGACTAAGAGAAGCAACTAAACCAATTAAGAGCCCAGCCCTGCCCGTGCCCGGGCAGCCCCAGCTCTCGTCTTGCTCGGCGTGAGCAACCTGGCTGCTGGGAAGGAACAGTACGTCCTAATTACACACTCCTAGGCGACAGGCCTCATCCAGAGATTAAAGGAATCAAACCAGGTGGCCCCTCCCCCAAGAACCAGAACCCCTGCGTGAGGACGATTATAGTACAAGCTAGTGGTTAGGAAGCCCACATTGTGCGGGCCGCGCGCCTGCTGCTGCCTGTACCCAGCTGCCAGTCAGCCTGCGTCTCTGGCCCAGTCCCGGGGCCCCGCCACCCCCACTCCCCACTCATGTGCCTTTCTGCTGGCGCAGCTGAGCTGACGAAAACCCAGCCCCTCTCCCTCCACCTGCTTCCCACCCAGCTCCCACCCCTCCATGCACAGTCCCTCCTGGTCAGGAGACTTTCTCTGCTCCCTTCTGCTACCTGTCTCTGTCTCCCTGCTCCTCTCTCTCTGTCCTCCCGCCTCTCGTCTCCCTGTCTGCCTGTCTGTGTCTTTCTGTCTTCCTGTCTCCCTGTGTCCCTGTCTCTGTCTCTATCTCTCTGTCTCTCTGTCTTCCTGTCTCCCTGCCCCTGTCTCTGTCCCCCTGGCTCTCTCTTTGTCTCTGTCTCCCTGACTCTCCCTCTGTCTCTCGGTCTGTGTCTTTCTGTCTCCCTGTCTTCCTGTCTTCCTGTCTCTCTGTCTCCCCCCTCCTCCAATCATTTGCTTCCGTTCCAGTTTTTCGTCCTACCTTGTTCACTTCGTTCTGTCACCTCAGGTCTCCTGTTTTCCTTCCTCCTAATTACCCAGCAGATCCCAAGAAGAAGAGAGCCACTGAGGACTTTTTCTCTCCCCGCCTCCCCCGTGATCTTCAAGCACAGGGAGAGGACAGCCGGTCTGTGAGCACGCACGCCTTGCGCGCCCGGAGTGGAGTACTTCTCCTGCATTAGCTCATTAACCCTGGTCAGATGTTACCAGACAAGGATGCTGAGGTTCCATGGCCCCAGGGCTTATCTTGCGCCACAGGCCGGTACAGGCTGCCACCAAGACTCTGAGCTCAGACCGTGGGCTGCAGTGGCCTGGGGAAGGGGCAGGAGGAGCTGGCTGGGAGGCAGGGACATGAGACATCTTTGAGAGTGCTCCCCGCTCCCCCAGCAAAGAGAAGACTGACCAGGGCCCCCTCCAGACCCATACACATGCCTGCCTGATGTGGAAAATTTCTGCCGAGGGGCCCCACCTTAGCTCAGGCAAAGATGCCACACTGGGGCCTCAGACGACACACATTGACTTCGCATGGTCTGGAAGCTGGCAGTCCCAGGACTAGGTGCTGGCAGGTGGGTTTTATTCTGAGGCCTCTTTTGGGTCTGTAGGCAGCTACCGTCTTGCCAAGTGCTCACGTGACCACTTTGTGCAGCCATGGGGGGAGGGACGCAGAGAGAGTTCTGGTAGCTTTTCTCAGAAAGGCCCTGATCCCATCATGGGGAACCCTCATGACCTCATCTAACCAAGTTACCTTCTAAGACCCCATCTCCAAATACCTTCACATTGCGGGGGACGGTAGGGCTTCAGCATGAATCTGGGGGGACATAATTCATTTCACAGCAGACTATCACCCCAATCAGGGCATGCCGCGCCCTGCAGACACACTTCGGCAGGGCCATGTCAGAAACTCCCGACCCTAACTTTCCTCCCTTGGGGAGGGTGCGGGCACTCAGAGGTCCAGCAGCACACCCAAGTTCACTGTCAGGATGGGACCAGAGCTGGGCTCCACCGTATTTCAGCCTGGGGGTCTTTTGGCATCTCTCCACCCCCTCAGAAGCTGTGGGACCTTTGCCCGCACACGGACCACCATAGGAGGTCACCTGTAAAGTCCTTTCTGTGATGGTAGCACATTGCGAGTGGGAGGAAAGGTGTCAGGAGGGGCTTGGTGACCAGCCTTGGCAACTTAGCAATGGTGGGGAGAGAAGACTTGTGGTTTCAGCTGGAGGATTGGCTAAGGACACCTCCCAGGAACAGTGTCTGGGCTCCTGCCTCTCATTTTCGTCCTGCTCCACGTGTGACCGAGTATCAGGGAGGGATGGGGGCCTCCGAGGGAGGCCAGAACGGTCTGCCCCAGCAAACGTGGAACGTCTCCATTTCCATGACAGCGGACCACTTAATAACTGACTTCCCCACTAATTCTAATTGAAACACGTAATGGTATTTCCGGGCAGAGAGTGGCAGGCTCAGGTCTGGGCAGACGTCCCTAGGGGCCGCCCTGGCTTCACAGGGTGAGAACCGCTGGGCCTCGTTGGGCATCACTCTGCAGTAGACTGAGGCAGTGGACAGCTGCTCGGGCTCGGCTGCCAGGAACCACAGCTGATGAGAAAAGCCATTAAAGGTCAGCTGGGAATAGAAAACTATTTATGTTAAATGTCACAGATTAAACCGCAGAATCGGCCTTGGGTAGGGAGCAGAGGGTGAGGTGAGAAACACCGGTCACGGTGCCTGCTTCCTTGGGAGCCTTGGTGGGGGGTGGGGGAGGGCGTGTCCTGTCGTGGTGGCAGGGGTGGGGCAGGGGGAGGCAGGGAGCTGGTTTCCAAGCTGCCTTCAGCCCCGGGAAGCAGGTGGGTGTCCGCAGCCGCAGGTGATTGGCCGGGCTGGCCACCTGTCAAGGTTGCTAGGCGACCTGAGTGCCGGGTTCAGGGAGGGAGGACCGGGCTGGCCTCTTTCCCCTCATTGCAGAAGCTGAGGTCCTGGAGAAGCCACAGAGGGGACCCAGGCTTCCTCTCTTCCTGGGGCTCGTCCTGGGTGTGGTGTGGGCGTGCGTCATCAGGACTGGAGTCTAACGGGCAGAAGGGACTGCGGGAGGTCTCAGACAGAGGACAGCACATTTCCTTCCCCGGGGGGCCTGGGAAGTTGGAGTGTGAAGGACCAGGAGGCCCTGGTGGGCGGGAGGGCCAGAGCGTGGCTCTCTTGGGAGGGGCTTCAGGGCTGGAGGTTCAGAGGGGGTGTCTGGGCCAGGTCCTGAAGAGCAGCCAGAAGAACCAGGTACCCCTGTGATTTCCCAGCCACGGGAAGTACAGGGGCTCCTCAGCGCGGCCTCAACCGCCCCCACAAGCCCCACAGTGCATCTTGGCTCCATCCATTCGCCAAACACACCTGAAGGGAGAGTTTGTTGGCAGGTTGACAATATCTCCCCGCAGGTAATTAGATTGCTCAGGCCCCACTGAAAAATGACCCCACCTCCTGATTACCTACCTGGGGGTTGCTTGTTTTGCAGGTGGAGGCAGAGGCTTAATTTTGGGGTGATTCAGCCTCCCAGCCAGCCTCTGGCCCGCCCCGCTGCTGGCTGCCTGGTCATTGTGTTAGTTGCCTTGCACACAGGGAAAACCAATATACTTTAATATTTCTGTAAGCAGACGTATTTAGGAAGTTAAATCTAGTGGGGAAACACACACACACACGCACACACACACACACACACACACACACGCACGCACACAGGCAAAATAAGTAAATAAGCACCACCCCAGACCCTACCCTACCATCCTCAGGAGGCTGGGCTGCTGGTTGGGGTAGTCGTGACTTTTCTGTGGTTGGGACTGACTTATCACCGCCACACCCCACCCCTGCCATAAGGAAAGACTTGCACCAGCCCACTGCTGACCCAGGAAGGGCCTCTCCTTCATTCCCTACATCCATTTAGGCTGCAGGGTGACGGGGCCGGAAGTGGCCTGGCACAGATGGACCCACAGGAGTACAGGAGGGATCAGAGAGACCCCAGGAAGCCCTAAGTGTCCAGACAGGTGGGCACTGAATCAAGGTGGTCAGGTGGGTGGGATCAGAGGAGGGCTGGGGGTGAGGGGGGTCTGGTAGACACTAGCAAAGTTAGATTCGTTCCTGTCATCTGTAGGTATGTGTTGGTGACCGTTGTGCATTAGCCCAGTGCTTGGCAGAGGAAGACCGTTATCCCTGCTTCCAGAAGCTTGCTGTGGTTGGGGAAGATCAGTGCTCCCCCCCCGGGGATGTATGTACGTTAGGACAGTGGTCAGGAGAGAGCCATGTACTAGGTGCTCAGTGCATTGAGGGTGGGGCCAAAGGTCCCAGGAGGATTGGGGGTGGGGGCAGTGCTTCCCGGGGCAGCATTGGAACTGGACCGTCAGTTGTCAAACGGATGCCTGATGCTATAAGGACTGGGCTCCGATGGGGGGGGGGGGCACGGGGAGGCTGGAAAAGGGGGTTTGAGCCAGATGGCGAAGGGCCTCAAACACCGTGCTTAAGAAGTTAATTGAAAATTAATTCTGAAGGCACGAGAGAGTCATCTGCTGTTGCTGAGCAGGAGAATGTGAGGTCTTGGCCTGGGTTTTAGAAAGAATGTTCTGGAAGCTACAGGGAGGATATGCTGGGCACAGCGGTTCCCAATCCTGAGTGCCTCAGAATCCCCTGGGGAGTTGTTGTAACTCCTGGAGTCTGTCATTCAGCGGGTTTGGAGAATCTGCAGACCTAACGACCCCCATCCCTCTGGGTGCTGCTGAGGATGCTGGTCCGGGGACCACGTTTTGAGAACTGCTGCGTTAGAGAAAGGAGACCAGCTGGGAGGCAAGGGCAATAAAATGAAAGGTGATGAGGGGATGGGCTTGAGAGACCCCTCGGGTGGGCAGGCAGACCACGTGGTGGGGAGGACGTGCAGGGCGCAGTTGTGGAGAGCGGACAGCAGAACCGGGAGAGGATTTTGGATTTGCCGAAGCAACAGGTGACGGACAGAGGCAAAAGGAAGTTCAGGGCCAGAGACCGGGGATGGCCGAGGAAGCAAGGCTTAGGTTTCTGGGAACGAGGCCAGAAGCCAGATATTGGGGTTTCCCTGCCTTTAGTGAGGCTTCAGGTGTGGGAGGCAGCTGCAGCCGCAGATGGGCCTGGATTTGAAGGTCAGGAGTACACAAGGGCAGTGAGTCCAGCAGCTTGGGCCTCGAAATAGCACAGGTGGAGGAAATCAGAGTCATCATGGGCGGGGAGGAGCCAGCCAGCCCTCGTACAGCGCCCTGTCGCTGGCCTCCGATTGGAAGCCTGGGCCTCCGACCATCAATATGGACAGCCTATGACCGGAGCCACGGTAACATGGCCCTACTCAGACCCAGCCCCCAGACCCCCAAAGGCCCGGCACCGACCTGTCCGCGGGCAGGAGGGAGGAGTTTTCTGGGAAGGGTGGAGAATCTGGTCAGGGCAGAGCCGCAGGCTTTCATTTGCTTTGGAGGAGCCCAGGAGCAGGCAAGGGGGCTGCTGGGGGCCGTCGGTGAGAGAACAGACCCCAGGCAGATGTGGCCAGGAGTTATCAGCTAAGGGAACCTGAAAGACATCTTCACCAGTTCACTGGTACTTGCTCCCGCTATGGCCAAGGCCACGTCCCCAGAGCTGAGTCCTGCTCCCCCCTACACTCTTGCCAGGCTGACCCACTCAGTGGTTTATTCAAGGTGCAAAAGATATTTTACTGCGATTGAAGGGAAGCTGAGATCTGGGTTCTACACCCACGTACAGTTTAAAGACACGTCCTTCAGCTCACAGCGGGGGTGGGGGGCGCTCATCAGCGGACAGGTGTCTGTGGATCTGTCCTCCCGCCAGTAAGATGCAGGAGCGCCACTCTGTGCCAGAGAACCCCCACCTGTCTTGACCCCCACCCTGGTATTCCTACCTGACACCATTCTTCCAAAAACATCCCCGGTGCAGCGCTGTGGCTTCTCTGGAGTCACCTGCAAGATCTCTGTCCCCTGAACCCCTCATTCCTGAGCGCTTGTCCCCACCCCCTCCCTATCCCCCAGGATCCCAGGTCCCGAATTGCTCTTGCTTTCAAACTGACCCCAGGACCCTCTTGCTCGTTGTCACCATTAGGGTTTGCCTCCCCTCCCTGTGCCCTAGATTGTCCCCTTTGCACCAGGCAGCCCTCGCACAGGCACGCGCTGTCTCTCCTGGTACCCACATTAGCGGGGACATCTGGGCTCTAAAGCCCATTGACATTTCACTGATGGCTCCTTTTGGACTGAGCTTTCTCTCCAGCACACGACGACTACATAGAAGGCTGTTGGGGTCCCAGAGGCAACGGGGAATGGCTCTGTCTGGGTGTCCCTGTCTAGAGGAGACTTGGAGGGCAGAAAGCAGCTAGGAAGAGGGGAGAGAATAAACGGGAGGGCAGGAGGATGTGGGTGTGGTGAGAAGCAGGGGCCCAGGTGCTTGCTCTCCAGCGCCCCCTGGGGACAGCCTGGGGGGCAGCCGTTCCCCCGGAAGGACAGCACCCACTGCCCGCGTGGGTGCCCAGTGATGCCAACGAAGCTTTTAGGAGGTGGCAGCAGGGCCTCTCTCCAGGGTGGCTGGGAGGCCAGAGATGCAGCTGACCTGTGGAGCCCACCCTGTGGCTCTCTGCTTGCTTCTCTTCGACCTCCGGAAGAGCTCCACGGACCCCAGAAGCTGGCTCAGAAGGGTAGATAATGACAAGTCTAGGGGAAGAGGAGACAGAAACCCTAAAACCTTCCTGCAGGGACTCCCCCAAAGGCCAAAACACTAAGACCAAAACCTACTCTACTACCCCTCCTAGAGGCTGACACCGGCTAAGCACTGACTGCAGGCCAAACAGGGCTTTACACGCACCACCCCACTTACTGTGACCATGACCTTGGGAGGAAGGAATGATTAATATTATCAATTTGGAGATGAGCAAATGGAACTCGGGGAGTTCAGTGCCTGACCCAAGATCACAGAGCAGGGACTTGAGACAGGGACCGTCTACCACTCTCCCCCGCCCCCCCGCCAAAGCCCACCTTGGCAATGACACCAGCCTAGCAGCTGCCCGCAGTCATTACTCGGAGCTCCCCGAGCCTGGGTGGCTGTGGGCTGCTCTTGGCGTTCCTTACCCCAGGGCAGCAAGAACCACCGAAGCCAGCGGCACCAGCCAGGTCCCGGGCATGAGCCTTCCACGGGGGTCAGCAAACCGGCCCACTGGCCCAGCCCGCCCTGCCACCTGCTTTTATGACGTCATACGGGAACTCAGCTGTGCCTGCCGTATTTGCTCTCTGGCCCTGGAAAGAAGAGCCTGCTGGATCCTGGCTCCCGGTTAAACCACGAGCCTGCCAGCAGCCAGCACAGCCCCGCTGAGAAGGTGTCAGGAGTGATGTGTGCCTTGGTGTGCGTGTGTGTGTGTGTACCAGTGCGCGTGCAACAGGCTCCAGATCGCGTGGGTGGTGTCCTTGCAGGAGCAGGAGTGGGTGTGGAGGGGCTCTCCGTCTCCTCTCTGAGGACCTGGGTTTCTGAGGCTTTTGTGGGACGGTCCCGGGGGGCTGGGGCTGGTGTGGCTGAAATTTAGGTAATTTTCCCCTAATTAAGCAGGGACTTTTTTTTTGCCATCTGGGGTTGAGGGGACTGTTGATGTCCCCCCTTCCGGTGGAGTCTTTGACTGGACCCTCACACGTCTTTCCTTGGGAACTGGGAAAACAGAGCCGCCCCTGTTTCCCAGATGGAGATGTCCCTTGGGCCTCCAGGCCCTGCCTCCAGGCCAGCAGGCATAAGCATCATGGCCAGGTCCCCCAGGAGCTCTGGGGGGCGGTGGACACATTTCCCTCGGGTGGCCTCACACCCTGTGCCCATTGGCCCGGTCTCTGATGACTGAGGCCTGACCCACACCTGAAACACCCTCGGGTCCCTTCCAGCAGCGGCCAGCAAGTTTGATGAGGGGGCTGTAGGACAAGACCGCAGCTGCTTCTCAAGGGAGCCTGTGGCAGGAGGGGCAGCTGAGGACCACAGAGGGAACCCTGCCTGGTTGGTGAAGGCCCAGGGAGCCTAGGACGAAGAGCCCCAGCCTCCAGATGCCTCTGCCTCCCCAAGGCACCCAGCGGAGGCCGGGGCGGGGGAGGGGGGCGGGGGGAATTGTTTCCAGCCAGCCCTGAGGGCTATGGCCGATCAAGGCTGCTAAAAGTTACACCGTATTTATTTATTCTCCAGAAGTGCAGAGGGACCTGAATAAAAGGAAAGGCCAAAGCATGTAGAGACCATAAAAAGAGAGTTTAGTTTTTATGCGGTGGGAACCTGGGGAATTAATTCCCGGCTGACAGAGGTCGCAGGACAGGAGCAGAGTTTTAAGCAGGCACAGCGAGGAGCCTGGGGAGGCAGGGGAGAGCAGCTGGGTGTGAAGGCCAGG
Source organism: Enhydra lutris kenyoni (assembly GCF_002288905.1). NCBI lineage: Eukaryota > Metazoa > Chordata > Mammalia > Carnivora > Mustelidae > Enhydra > Enhydra lutris. The sequence goes on along the minus strand of NW_019154141.1, from coordinate 679,591 downwards.
GGGAGGCACGGGGAGGCAGGGGGAGGGAGGGCAGGAAGGCCCCAGAGCAGTGAGGGCGTGGGCGTTAGAGACCCATTTCAAAGCTCATGCGGAAGAGGGCTTTAAAGGCAAATCACTCAAGACTGATCTTGTTTAGGTCACATTTATTGGGCACCTACTGTGTGTCAGAACCCTGCCGGATGTCACGGGGATGACAGCGATGGAGAAACTGGGGTCCTGGCCTCAAGACTCTCTTTTTCTTTGGGGGGTCCTTGGAGCTATGTCAGCTGTGACTGGGGCTGTTGGCCTGGCAGAAGGGGCATGGATGGCCACGGAACTGGACCCCACTCCCTCTGCTACAAACTCTGTCACCCTGGGCAGCATGCTAATCTCTCCATGCCTCAGTTTCTTCATATAGAAAATACAGGTAATCAGAGTAACTATTTCCTAAGATTGTCCTGAGGCTTTATATTAATAGACGCAGCCTGGCACCTAGTGATTTCTATGAGGGTATGTTCTGAGAAATAGTTTAATTGAGTTTTGGGAAAAGCGCTAGGATGGCCCAGAGTGATTCCTTCATTGAAGTGGTCTGGGAAGGCTTCTTGGAGGAGGCGACCTTTGACCTAGATTTTTAAAGGATGAAGAAGACCCACATGAGTGGAGAAGAGGGGCAACACTTGGAAACAGTAGCCAAGGGATTCTTGGTGGGTCAAGCTGTGTCTTTTGGGGTTGGTTTATGTGGATTGCTTTAGTGCTGGGGGGGCAGCTTGCTGCTGTTGGGGGTGACTGTAGGCAGGGGAGGGGTCGGGCCCCGGAACACTCCCTCCGGAAGCTGCTCAAAGTGCCTCCAGCACCCGTGGTCTTCTTGCCCCCAGTACCAAGGTGGTGGTTCTGGGATGAGCCGAGGGTGCCACTGTCCCAGAGTTAGGAGACAGGGAGGGCTCTGGCTAGGACAGTGGCAGCTCCTGTGAGTGCGGGCAGTGCCAGCCTGGGGAGGAGAGCGCTTGTGCTTCTGCCCATCACGTTTGGAAGATAACACAAAGCTGCAGCCCGCTCTCCCGCAACACACACAGGCATGCCCTCTCTTCCCCACACATGGAAATGGGGTCATAGAATCAACTGGTTCTCCACGCACTGTGTTTTATACACATGAGCCCTGCGTGCCTCCGAACAACCCCTGGGACAGGTCCTCCTGTTAGCTCCATTGTAAAGATGAGACATCAGAGGCCCAGAGAGGTTAAGCAGTTTGCCTAAAGTCACACAGCTAGTGGGTAGGGCCGTCTGCTTTGGGAGGGGGCTCCCCACAGCCCTCGGCCCTCCTAACTAACGAGTCTGCTGTCACCTGGAAACTACATCACCACCAGGGGAGAAACCGGTGGGGAGACAGAGAACTGAGATCCTGTTTGGTAACGGGCGACAAGGGAGGGAGGCTGCCGTCTGGCACCAACGCGGAGCCGTCCCCAGATGGCGGAGAACCGACATCAGCTGCCTGGCTGGGCGGCAGCAGGATGGGGCGCAGACAGGCTCGGCGATGAGGGTCTCGTGCTCCACCCGAGAGCGCGCGCCAAGGGAAGGGAAGCCTGTGACCTCACCGGTTGGGCCAAGGGCCAATGACATCACCAGGAGGGCAAGGAGCCAGGCCCAGAGAGTTATTTATGGAACAGGCTGGCGGCCAGCCGGGGCAGCTCCTGAGCTGTTTCAGATGTGGTTGGGACAAAGCCTCCAGCTGCCCTGGTGGAGCCGCCAGTGCCGGGCGGGCCGGGGAGAAAGGAAGGAGGTGGGAGGGCTGGGGCAAAGATCGTGGGGCGCCACGCTCCTCCTCCGCGGGCTCTGCCCCTCCGTCTCCACCCTGGCTCTGGAGGAGAGCCGGGGTCTCTGCAGCCCTCGCTCAGCCCTCGCACGCATCCAGAACTCAGGGAGCAGAGGGGACCAGAAAGCACCCCCTGGGGGTTTCGCTCTGTCTCTGTGCACCCGGGAGTGTGGGCCCGAGGGCCTGGCTGCCGGGGCGCCCGATCCCTAGGGTGGATTCCCCTCCGGGAGCCTTGGGTGCGGTGCTGAGCGCTCCTGGGAGCAGATAAGTGCGCGAAGGCCCGGCTGTGTGTGCGCTTTGCGTCCGTGCGCGTCCGTGCGCGCCCGCGTGCCCGAGAGCGCGGGCCCACGGGAGAGAGCAGGCGGGCTCACAGCTAGCCCACGGGGAGAGAGGAGTCACGAGGGGACAGAAATCACAGTAGGAAGTGGGAAATAGAATTTCAGTGGAAGATACAGAGGCACTTAGAGAAGCTTCAGCAGAACTAGACAAACCTTTCAATCCATTTATCAAAAATGCCCGAAGCTCCGCCGCCGAGCAGGTGCAACAGGAATAAAATATTGAACAGAGCCGGCGATGGCGGGGCCGGAGAAGTCCAATAAATATAGGGTTACTGCGATGCTCACACTCACGCAGCTGGGTTTGCTCCTGCGGGTCCCTCCACCCATCACGCCGGGTGCTGCCCCGGGCCCGAGGGCCTGCCTCTCTGCGCTTTTGACTTTAGGCCTCGTGGGAGGCCGACAGGGGCTTCTGGAGCCCAGAGTGGCCACGCCGCGCACTATGCTGGCGGCATGGGGGCCCGGCTTCCGGTGTCTCTTGGCCCTGCTAACTGTCCTCCTTCCCTTTGAAAGCTTCTACAAGGGAACCAGATCCATGTCACCCCGGTGGAAATCTGGTGGTCATTCTGTGGGCCACGATGGGGCAGCAGGGGTTTGAAAGTGGAAACCAGGGAGTGATAGACGGGGTTCCCACACCCAGACCCTGGGCTGGGCTGTGTACTGAGACCTCCCCACCCAGTTCTATAGTGGACAATTTGGGCCTTTTGAGTGCTGGTTGGAGGGGTAGATGTCATGTCATATTCAACTGAAAATGGGGGCCCCATTTTCCAGGGTACCTCTGTACCTCTTTTTCAGGCAATCCCCCCTCCTCAGTGCAGAAAAGAAGGCATCTCCACATAGTCATGTTCAAATACACCCAAACTGGAGCCCACAATAGAGAATGTCTCCACTGATCTGTCCATCTCCAGCTTTCCAAGGACAGCGGGCCCTGCCCACCCTCCTACACCCACACTCACACACTCTAGGGAACCACCCTGCACCTCCTGCCCATCATTCCCTTTCCTCCCCACCGTGCTACCACGAATCAACAGGATAACCTGAATCCTTGCATCCTGATGCCAAGAACCAAAAGGTCAGGAGCACCACTCCCCGCTCCCTGGGACCCCCCTTCCCCAAGCGGCTGCTGGCGGGTCGCCATTCTCTGAGCGCTGCCTGCTGAGCTGGGGCATGGGAAGGGGACAGCTGAGTGGCTCTCCGGGGTTGCCAGGCTGAATGCCTGGAATGCAGGAGATAGGATTAGACCCCAGCAGGAACAGGAGGAATAAAGGTTAATGAGGGAAGTGGGGAGACAGAGGCTGGCTGTTCCCAGGAACAAAGGGTGGCCTCTGGGCTCTGTGGGAAATGGCCGAGGTCACGTGATCCACCTTCCTGCTTTTGGAAGCCCAGCAGATGGGACCCCTGTTTTTTCTAAAATGTTCTTGGAAAGCGGATGTCTTATCCGAAAGTTGTTCTCCACCTGCCGGAACGGCCTGCCTCCTTGCAGGCCCGGTTCTTCTTTTTGGTTCCTCAAAGAGCTTGGATTTTCCGTGCTTCTCAGGGGACCCACCAAGAGGCCGTCACCTCCTCTGAGCTGAACCTCACGCGCCCCCCAGCTCTGTGTTCTCACGAACCCTGAGAACTGCAGGAGGTCCATCCTAGGACCCAAACAAGATACAGTGGCATTGATGTCTTTACGCTCCTGCCACGTAGTAAAGGCACCGGAGGGCAGCGGCCAGGAGCTGGGAGCTGCCTTCCACCTCTGGCTCCAAGGGCATCCTTCTTTGAAAGGATGGCCGTGGAGCAGCAGAAAGAACTTCCTGTTGGTCATCCGTCTGCACCTGTAGGGACAACTGCGTCCAGGGACGGTAATGGAAATGTGCAGGGATGGAAGGGCTGGGGTGGGTGGGGATGGGGGTGGGGGGGTGGCAGCAGGGCTCTGGTTCTGTTTCTGTTTCCTCCTGTCCTTCCAGAACCTGCACAATGCCATCCCAGACTGCCGCGCCCCTCCCCTAACCTCCCCCTTTCCAGGTTCCTGTCTAGCCCTGTTTCCAGGCGGAGCAGACCTAAGTGTGGGGAGTGTTGGCGGGAGGCGCCAGGACAACCATCCCAACCCCTTCTTCCCTCTACCTTTGGAAATCTTTAGGGAGAGGAAACCGTCATTTTCCTGGGGTGCTGGGGTGTGGTCTCACAGGATCAAAGCTAGGCAAAGCACCGTGCCAGGCAGAGACCTGGTCCCCAGCCCATGATCTGCTTCCCAGCGGCTTGCGTTAGCGGCTCCTTTCAAGACACATCTGGGCTCAGCCAGGGCTCAGACTGCATGGCCCAGGGGCTGCGTCTGCTGTGAGTGGGGGAAGGAAGGGTGTCGTTTCCCCGGCTTCCCGGACTGTCTTTCTTCACTCTCTTACTCTTCTCACGGAGACGTGCTCACACTGACGGCCACACTGACAGTGACAGAGCTGAAGGCTTCCTCGGTGCCAGACACTTGTGTAGCGAGCGTCTCTTGCGTTGTCTCTGTGATTTCACACAGCGATCCTGTAAAAGGAGTGAGGAGCTGGCCTGAGCTGTTTAGCGCTTCTCACGGTGCAGATGAACCAGAACTTTTGGGCAGAGGAAGCTGGACGAGTAGCTCTACCCAGCTGGCCAGGGGCTGGTTTGGATTTTGCACTGTGTCTGAGAGTCCCCTTAGTCCTGGGCAAGCTGATAGGTAGTGCCCCCTAGATGTGGTGCACAGAGAGGACTGTGTGGGATGGGTACCCTCGATGGGCCTTGGAGACCCATCTGCCATGAGGGTTTCCAAGTTCACAGACACAGTAAGATCCCCTTGCAGGAGTTCCTCCAGCCAGCTCGTCTGTGGCTCCAAGGATCACCAGCTTGATCCCCCTCTTTCTTCCCTGGAAATGATGCGTATCCCTACCCCTGCTGTCCCTCACCATGTCCATACTTGGCCTCAAGGGCTCCCCAAGCCCGTGATAACCTCCATGCCTGGAGCTGGCCTTGACCCCACCGGAATCTGATTTCCCTGTAGACGGTGGCCCAAAAGACGCTGATGGTTTTCTCAGACTCTTGGACCCCAACAAACTCCACCTTCCCTAAGTCGGGTCAGACAGGGGTGGAGGAGGGAACTGAGTGCATGGAGACCCGAAGAAGAGAAAGGTGAGGAGAAGAGAAGGAGGAAAAAGGCCTAACTCCCAGCAAAAAAAAAAAAAAAAAAAAGTTCAATCAGATTTGTAAAGGGCACAATTTACAAATCCGTCACATATTTTACTAGGCTGGGATTTACGGATTAGCCTGTAATACTTAGGCGGCTTTTTGTAATAAAACCCTGAGCCCAGGCAGCCTTGGGGAAGTGAGGAGGAGGAAGGGGCCTTCTCTCTCTATCTTGCTTTCATTTTCCCAGCATTTTTTGATCTAGGCAGCCCCATTAATCTGTGCTTTATCTGCCTATGGAGAAGGATTGAGCTCTTTATTGGATTTTTGTCAAGAATAAATGATTTAGTTTGGGATATTGTGGAAACGATTTTTGTGGTATTACACCATCTAATAAATGAAACAGCAGGGATCAATTCCTTCCTTGCAATGTGTTCAACAGGCAGGGTGAAATATGGGCCACGATTATTTGGTATTGGGCTCATAGATATTTATAACCGAGCGTGGCTGCGTGTACACAGGTCTGCCCAGATGTGGGCACCTGTCTGGGAAGACGTGATGCATCAGCTCTAACATAGGAGGCTTGGAGCCCATGTGACAGGCCGGTCACAAATGCAGATCAAGTTCACCTCAGCAGACAGGCCCAAGCGTTGGAGAACAGGAATCCGGTCCAGGGGTGAAGCCTGGGGATAGGGGGTTGTATTTACCAAAGCCCTGGGTCTAGAGTGCTTTTCCTGGAGGAGTGGGAAGCTGACGGGATGGAACAGCTTTGTCACAGTGGGCCTGGCAGACACCTGGTGTGTGGGGGCATCAGGCAGAGATGGGTCCCATCTCTGGGTCCCATCTCCTGGGTCCCATCCCTCTCTGTCCTGGCCACTGTGTTTTCTCACAGCGTGCCCGCTCCAAGGGAAGATGTCTGGGAATGCTGAGATGGGAGCTGGCTTTCTGCCCAGGTAGGCTCATAAGGTTTAGATCCCCGAAGGCCCACAAATATTTATTGAGAGCCTATTATAGGCCAGCGCTTAGCACAGGCCTGGCACAAAGGAAACCATATATAGATATTTGTTCGCGGATGGACGGGTAAACAAAAAGCTTTCAGGATGCCCTCCCCTCCCTCAAACACACACTATCCTCAGCAGCAGACACAGGGAAGAGATCGAGCTGACAAAAGGTCTCCTCCAGCCCTGACTGTGGGGAAGGAATGGAATGACTCTTGCAGAGAGAAGGTGGGCGGGGACGGCCCAGGACGGCACGCACCATGCCCCACGGGGATACCTCTGTCGGAGCTGGTTGCTTACCCCGGGCTTGCCCACCAGACGTGGGCACCTGGGCTCACATTGCCGAAAATGGTCCCCTGGGGTGGCTTGACTGGTGAGCACCATCAGAGCCCGTGCCGCGTCCGACATCTCAGCCCTGTAACCTTCGAGCTCTGTGCCTGGGACGTATTTGGTTGAACGCGTGGGGAAGTATTTAACCAATATTCATGAAATGACCACCCGAAGGAATGGCTCTCAATGGGTAGGGGGACTCTTTGAGCCGGGGTTTCAAGGTTTGACAAAAGCAATGGCTGGGGGACACTGTCTTAGTTCCTCCAGGTCGCTGGAGCAAAGGACCATGGACTGGGGGCCTCATAGATGACAGACGTGCTGTGTCACGGTTCTGGGGGCTGGAAGTGTGAGCCCAGGGGGCCAGCATGGTCTGGGGAGCCCCCTCTTCTGATTCCAGACTGCTTCTAGTGTGCTACACGGCAGAAGGGGGCTGGAAGCTTTCTGGGGGCTTTTATAAGGGCTCTAACGGCATTCCCGAGGCTCCCCCTGGATGACGTAATCTCCTCCCCGAAGCCCCACCTCCTAATACCCTGGGGGTTAGGTTTCACATAGGAATTGGGGGGGGGGACACATTGAGACTATAGCAATCATACACTTGATAGTCTGCGGCCCGTTTCCCCTGTACACTCAGAGCGATAGCCACAGCCGGGGGCGGGGGTGCTGCGCTGGGCTGGCCGGGGGTGGGTGTCCCCTAAGACCTCGGGTTATTGGATTGCACAGTCTGAGCTGGGTTCCAGCGCCAGCTGCTGCCCGGAGGTCGTTGTTCCCAAGTGCCTGTCCCCTTGGTGTGCCCAAGGAGTGTCTGATCGGCGCGTCTCGCTTTCCTTCAGGGATTCATCTCCTTGACAGGCTCGGCCTCCCTGCCGTATGTTCTGCGAACGTTGGCAGTGACAGTGAGACCCTACAGCTCTCTGTCTCTCTACCCTGAGCCTTCTATTTTTGTCCTACTCTGGACCGGCTTGCCTGGCTATGTTTTCTCTGCCACAGTCAGAATCCTTGGAGCTCGGTGGTGATGGGAGGAGAGTTTTAAGCATCTCTGGCACGAAGAGTCTCTTCTGCTTGGAGCTCTGTTCAGAAGATGGCTCTCCATTCCCGCCCCCTTGCGAAGAACTAGGACGCCTGACGGTTCCTGGGTAACCCATTAGAGCTCACTGACAACTCCCGTCCCGTTTCCTGGCAATGGCAACGAGAGGCTTGGCAGCTGGTGCCATTCACATGCCATCATGTGGACGGTTCACAGGCGGAAGCCAGATGGGGCCCAGCAGTGGCGGCTGGGTGGAGGTTGGGGTCCTATGGTACCACGTGCTCACCTCCCAACCGGGGGTGGGGGTGGGGAACAGTTAGGAGGCAATTGCTTCCAATCTCTGAGGCTGACTTTGAGGGCGCTGGTTTGGGTGTTGACCCTGAGCCCTCCCGGGGCTCTGATACTCCCCACCCCCGGCACAGAGGCCCGCTGATGAGGGGGTCTAGAAAGCACCAAGCTAATTTCCACCTCAGGCCCTTTTAAGAGCCCTTCCCCCTTGGACATAACACCTCGGTAGCAGACCGTTACTGTGATTCCAACTTGTTCCACGGAATTTTATCCACACACTTGTTGGAAAACAAGCAAACCCTCTCTGCTTTGTGGCAGAGAGGGGGGCCTTTCTTCTGGGGGCGTCACGGACACTCTTCTCTCTCCCATGTCCCACATCTCCCATGTCAGAAAATTCTCTTGGCTCTACTTCACCTTTGCCAGAGTCCCACCGCCATTCCTCTCCGTGGCTTCTGTGGCCCACCCCTGGCCGAGCCAGCATTGTCCCTGGCTGGTCTCCCCGCTCCAAGGCCCCGTGTATGTGGCCCAAGGGACCATCACCGCCTGCTCATCCCTTCTGGCCACACTGGCTGCCTTGCCAGCATGGCCCAAAGTCCCAGGCCAGGTCCTGCCTCAGGGCCTTTGTACTGGCTGTTTCTGTTGCCTGGGATGCTTTTCCCACAGAGACTCCTTTACTGCCTTAAAGTCTGTACTCGAACAGCAGCACTGTGCAGGGCTGAGAGCACAGATGGGAGCCACACGGCCTGGGCTCAGGTCCCTTTTCAGCTGTTTGCTAGCTGCAGAACCTCAGTTCTGTCATCTGTAAAATGGGGTTACTATTGGCATTTGCTCACAGGGTTACAATGAGGATGAAATGACTTAATATTTGTAAAGTCCTTAGACCCTGACACGGAATAAGTGAGAAAGAAACGATGATTAAATTAGATGAAACTGACACTGAACACGGTATTTAAACACGCGAGCAGTGTCTTGGCCTGAACCCGGCCCTCCCCATCTCCCTCCTCTGTTGTACTTTTACTTTAATCCCTTTGCACATCTCACCTCCGATGTGCTACATAACCTACTTATTTCTTCGGTGTTTTCCTTAATGCCTCCCCAACCAGAATTGCTAGAACAGAAGCTCTGAAGGGGTAGAAATCTTTGCTTTGCTCAGTGATGGACGCCAGGCCCCCAGTACCATTCAGCTGGTGTCCTTCACCCCACAGTCCAACCATGTTGCTTACTTTTCTAGGAAAAAGAACATTTTTCTGATTACATAAGTAAAATATGTAGAAAACCTCCCCCCGTGGGAAGCCAGGCATGGTGGAGACATCATAATGAGTGAAATTCTGGGTCTTGGGGGTGGGTTCCTCCAAACGCCGGCCCTGAGATAAGGTGATAAGGTATATGAATCTCCTTTGGTTGTCATAACCATTACCATGAACTTAGTGGTTTCATGCAACACAGACCTTTCATGGCTCTGAAGATCAGATGTCCAGAATGGGCTTTAGGGGCTCCATCAAGGTGTCGAGAGAGCGGTGGGCGTTTCTGGAGGCTCCAGAGAAGAATCAACTCCTTGCTTCCTCCACTTCTAGGGGCTGCTGGCTGTCTTTGCTCGTGGCCCCTTCCAGGCTCTGCCCTCTGCTTCCCTTATCCGGAGTCTTCTCTGACTCTGCCCCTCCTGCCTCCCTCTTATTAAGGATGCTTGGGATTACATCGCACCCCCCTGCAGAACCCAGGGTACTCTCCCCAACTCCAGGTCCTAAATTTAATTGCATCTGCAGAGTCCCTGTTACCATGCAGATAAAATATTCACAGGTCTCAGGGCTTGGGACACAGAGGTCTTTGGAGAGCCATCTTTCTGCCTATCACACACAGATTCGAGTAGAAGTCATTTACTGGGTAGGTGAGTGCAGAAAATAGGATCTCATTTAACCTTAATTATCTGCTCGAAGGCCCTAGCTCCAAACGCAATCATAGTGGGGATTAGGGCTTCAATATATGCATTGTGGGAGGGAGGAAGGCACAGTTCAGTCTGTAACGGGGACTCAGCTGGGGAACTGGGTAAAAATACAAAGGCCCAGGCTTTGGCTTCCTTGTCTAAGCCTGGGTCTCCAGGTTCTGCCTCAGCCCGAAGCTGGAGAAACAATGGGGTGGAACACGCCCCAGCTGTCCCCTCAGAGGGTGGGTTTGGTTGGAGGCTTCAAGAGTCGCTTACCCCTAACACTTCTGACCTGTATCTACCTTGCTCCCTCAACCAGAGGAAGGTCCTGGGCTGGATGGTTCAGGCGTGCCCATGAGCCCTGCACACACAGAGCTGAGAGCCAAGGAGACAAGGCCAGGTTCGATGCTCTACCCTGAGTGTGACTTGCCTGAGTGCTCAGGAAAAAAAAAAAAATCATTTTCCATATGAAAAGCAGCCTGATGTGTCTCCTAAAAAATCTGAATAATAACATGTATATTTATAATTTTATCTCGTGACTTTCCTTTTAGCACTAAAGTTCCTATGCACGCACACACCTATCTGTATGGGCTTAAATATGATATGTGCTTATCCATACATATATGTGTGTATGTACACACACATGTGTGCATGTCCGCACAGGCGTGTAGACAACATATGGATACCTCACATAGAAAGCTCTGGAGCCTATTAAGAGGTTAAGAGTGGTTATGGCAGAGAACAACTTCCACTTCTCTATAATTTGAATTTCTTTTTTTGTATAATTAGAATTTATTTCTGCATGGGGAATGTCTTCTTTCGTGCTTTGGAAAGGTTTTGAAATAAAGAAACATTTAAAACGAGATGGGATAGAGGCCCACTGCCAGGAATGTGGAAAATCCAGACGTGTGTAGGAGGAAACATTAGGTATATTTCTTTCTAAAGATGTGTCAACATATATTATATGTCATATTACAACATATCTTATACTATGAGATAGATCATGAGAGATGCGCACACGTATTATGTGGCTTAGACTAGATGGGTGAGTCTACATCCTAAGTTTTCTTGCTCATTATCGTGTTGCCAGCATTCTCCAGGTCATTGACTATTCTCGGCATGTATGTATTTTTAATGGCTGCCTAATATTCCTTCACGGACATGTCATCATTCATTTATCCGACACCCCCTCCATCAAGTACCCTCCTTGGCCTCCTCATTGTCCATTAATACCTTCACTACGTGGATAAGAAATGGCGTCTCTCTCAGTCCCCAGTCAATGACTTCGTCTCTGGAACATTTCGGAGAATATCAGAGTTGCTACTTCATTAATATAAAGAGGGCACAGACCAAGCAAATCAATATCTCCATGACGTGTCCTCCTTGGAGGAGCAGAGAGGCCCTTATCACTGTGAACTGCCCTGAGCCATCCCTCTCATCTCACTTGGGTCTCTGTGCACTGCCCTCCCCCCTTCCTTTTCCTGGCAGGTGCCCCGAACAGAGCCAACTGACCTATTAGCTCTGGAAAAAAAAAAGTTTGGGATAAAAATAAGGTTGGTATATGAGCTTAATAATTTTCCAGAAATAGACTTCCCTAGGCCTCGCTGTCTGTCCCTTTGTATGCGAAAGCACCGTTTTGCCTACTAAAGACAGTTTGTGGCTTGGATCAGCAGTGGAAGAGAAGGGGGGGGGGCTCATCATTGTAATAGAATTTCCAAGCAAAATACTGATCCTTTCCTGCAACGGCTCTGGTGGACAAGGGAGGGAGGGGGCTGCGAGGGGTGGGGCAGGAGCACGCCCAGAAACGGCCTTCCCCTGCTTTACATCCAATTGGCCACTGGGACTATGTATTTCTGGGGGGGGGGCAGGAAGAGAGCTGACCTATTCTAGCTTGCTAGCAATACAATAATAAACATAATCTTAAAATAGCTTTCCCACCTTTGGAATAAAACCTTTTGCATAGAGTGGAATCTGGGAGAAGAGGTTAATTGAAGGTCGACTCACAATCTTAGATTTGCAAAAAAGAGGGTTAAGTGGAGGCCTTTTACAGCAGTTACTTACCTGGAAGCCTCCGCCTCTCCACTCCTTGGGTTAAGCTGCTGAGGAGGCCTGACCCTGCGCCGCTCAGTCTTGGGACCCGGGAGGCCTGACTCCTACCCTCGGGGAGTGATAATCTGTGAGTGTATCATGACAAAGGAACCTTGAGAAAAATCCAGTCCAGTGTTTTAGAGACTCCGGATTCAGCATTCCCTCCTTTCCCGTGCAGGGATGGTGATACTATTAGTGGTAGGGCCCACTGGACTCTAGAATCTGATTGGGTCCCACTCCAGAAGTACACAGGAAGCCAGCCATCGTCCCGGGCACTGTGCACATTGTCCTGGGAGCTATATGCACAGAGCTGGAAAAGACTGTGTGGTCAGAAGGGTGTTGGACTAGAAGGACGACAGACATAGAGATAAATAATTCCAGTGAAAGGGGCAAGCACGCTGAGGTCCGTCCGTGCGCTCACTCACCCAGCAACTGTGGTCGTCTGTGCCCCAGGCATGGTGCTGTGTTAAGGATTCCACGTGTCAGGACAGATCTGGCCCTTGCCCTTGTGGACCTTATGGTCTAGCAGGCAATACAGAGTACGAGCGAGTAACAACACGATACAGCTGGCATTTGTACTTGTGAGAAATGCCGTGAAGAAACTACACAAAGCCATGAGAACATAATACAGAATTTGCACACTTAGGTAGTTCCCCAAAACAGGTTTCCCTAGGGCGCCTTGTCTGTCCTCTCCTTGGTCTACGTGTGCACACATCCTCCTCCTCCACTCTGACTTTTGACCCATCTGATCCCAAGGGCCCTGCCTGCCGTGATGGCTGGAAGCTCCTGGCACGGTGAAGCCATCCCTGCGTGCACATCTGCCCACACGTGTCTTCCACATCTGGGTGCGTCACAGTAAGGCTGCGGTCAGTGCAGGGAGAGGAGCTCTCGGCTGGGCACTGGAAGACCCTAGTTCTCAGTCCAGCTCTGTCACAAGGCATGCCCTGCTCCCCCCTGCCCCCGCATCTGGGCACCCCTCCCTCGGCTTCCCCGCCAGGAAGCCTGGGTCACAGTCTCTGCAGCCGGAGCGCCTGGGTTCAGATCCCACCTGCTTGTCCCCTGAGGCTCAGTTCTGCTCTATCCAGTGAGCATAGTGTCGATGCCCAACAAGCCCCACGCAAGGCATGAGCCGTGGGTGCGCAAGCTACTCTTCTCACTATTGGTTTTGCGGGACGGTTAATTTTCTGTGTCGGCTTGGCTGGGCCCGGGGATGCCCAGACCAGACAGCTGGCTAAGCCTTATTTCTGGGTGTGTCTGTGAGGGTGTTTGGGTTGGAGATTCATGTTTGAGCTGGTGGACCGAGTGAGGCAGGTGGCCTTCCCTGGTTGGGTGGGCCTCCCCTAATCCGTTGAGGGCCCGACCGACCAGAAAGGCAGAGGGGGGTTGAATTCGCTCCCCTCTACCTGACTGTGGAGCTGGGACATCCGTCTTCTCCCGCCCCGCAGTGTTCCAGGTCTGCGGGGCTTCCTCTTGCACTGGACTCTACACCATCCTCTCCCTGGCTTTCAACTTTCCAACCACACCCCGGCCTTCCCGGACTCCAGCTTGTGGACGGCAGATCGCGGGGAGTGCCAGCATCAGCCTCCGCAATCATGTGGGCCAGTTCCTTACAATAAATCTATTCGTCTCTATCATCTCTCTCCTTACCCTCCTCTCTCCCCTACTGGTTCTGTTTCTCTGGAGAATTCTAATGCATATTCTTCCCCTCCAATTCAACGTGAAGCTCACGGTGACTCGTGGCTTCTTAGATGCAGCATTTGCTGGTCACACGAGGGGCCCTGACGCTTGAGCATGTGGCAGAATCGCCTGTGACACTTGTTGAAGGCTGATCGCGGGCTCCACCTGGTATCTCTGGTTCTGTGGGTCCCGGGCAGGGCCTGGCCAGACCGACGGCCAGGGGACCCACTCTGAGGACCACCGGTCTGCGCTAATGACTCAGACTTTGTGCACATGGATAAGTGAGGCCGGCCTCATTCCTCCCATTTTTTGAGGATAAAGTCACCTATGCTCAGACAAGGTACGCCCCCTGCCCAAGGTCATGTGTCCTGTAAGTGACAGAACGGGGTCTTGAACTCTGGCCTCTGGGTATCAGTTTCAGTGCTGTGCTTTCTCCATTTCGGGGTAGAAACAGGGCCGGGGGAACCCAAAGAGGAAGAAGTTTTCAGGGAAGGGACGTCTCGCAGGCAGATAAGAGGTCTTGGATATGTGATGTTTATTGTGGAGATGGCAGGAACTCCCCCAAAGGAGGTCCTGGGGGGCTCCACCAGTGGAGAGCAGAGTCAGGATGGACTTCAGCCACAGATTTTCCCTGGCAGCTGGCTAGGGCCCCAGGAGGGACCCAGATCTCAGGCCTTGGCAGCTCCTTGGAGCTCAGGAGCGGCCGCCCATGGCCTGAGCCCCCAGTGGGGCTGAATGAGGCTGGCAGCCTCTCCTCCCTCCCTGCCCCCAAGAGTCCAGAAAACAGCCATTGCCCATTAATAGGAAAATGCACTAATGTGAAGGAAACGTTCAGCCATTAGGGCCTTGACGTTGTGCTGCAATTTTGACAGGTGGAATGCGAATCCCTGCACATGGGGCCCCCACCAGGTGTCACTCTGCCAGCCTCTTAGCCCTCAGATGCTTTGGGAGCCCAGCCTGGGCCAGCGGGAGCTGTTGGCCTGGAGGGGGACCTAGGAACACTGGCAGACCCCAACCTTACCACCATTTCGCAACCCTCCCTGCGGGGGGGGGGTGTCCTCAAGACTCTCCCCAGCCCTCATCCCACAAGGGCTCCAGGATGTTGATTTGTGTGTGTTCTGCATGTAGGGTCTTGAGGTCCCCTGTCCCCTCACCTCCTGCTGCCTTTTCCTCCAGCCCCTTTCTCTGCCAGGTTGAGCTGGAACAGTGTGATGGCTGATTTGGGGGAAAAGGGTTGCCTTCTCTCCTACCCTGGGGACTTGTTACCCTCCACACCCCTCCCACCCTCACCCCCAGCACAGCTGGGTTGTTAGAGGAGGGGGAGGTGGTCTGTGCTGCTACGACTCTAAGGGAGGCTCCCGTAGGGGAATTCAATACCCATGGGGCAAGATTCTCATCTGTTACCCGGGAATTTGGTTAAAAGGCAGAGTCTGCTTCATCAGGCCAGGTGTGGGGCTTGGGTCCAGCATTTTGACAAGTCCCCAGGGGATGCTGAGGTCCCAGACTGCACTTATCCTGCAAGGCTGTAGGGCAGCCATGCTCAGATGTGGCCCAGGTGGGAATCACCTGAGCACTTGGACAGCCCTGAGGTCTGGCCCCGCTCCCAGTTCCTGATTTACATGGTCTGGCCTTGGCCGGCAGGTGGTTCTGACAAGCAGCCCCCTCCTCGTTGCCAGCCTGACAGATGGGGTGTGAGGATCGGGTCTTTCTGTGATGTATGGAGAGAAGGGGTTTGGGAAAAGGGCTTTTTCCTAGTGAAAAAGCATCATCACGTCCCTTGTTAATCAAGCTTTCTTCCTTGGCAGAGGAGATGGAGAGGAAGAGAAAACTTTCATTCCACAGAAGGGCATCTGCCAGTTTCCCACTTGGAGACGGGATTGAAATAGCTTTTTCAGATCCTCCAGTGAAGCTGACACGTGTGGCCCCCTCCAAGCCTCCCCTCGCCCCCCCCAACACACCCCCGAGCAGTTATCTCGGTTCTGACTCCAATAGCACGGCTCTGTCTCACCACCCGCCTGCAGCTGTCTCGTTTCCCAGTGCAGAGAGGCTCGGGCCCCGAGAGAGCCATGGTGCAAAGAGCATCAGTAAAACAGGCAGGCTGGGGCCCTCCGGCACCTGCCCCCCGGGGCGCCGCCACCTCCTGGGGCAGGTGGGGGTGGGCGGTGCAGGGGCTGTGGGATCAAGGCTCAGAGGGATCTGAAGATGATACAGCTAAAAGAGTATTACTTAAAGGTATGGAAAGTAGTGTCAGTTCTGGGCCAGTACTGCTTCTGGGGCTGGGGATGAGATAATGAATTATTACCCAGGGAAATGAAGCTGCTAATAAATTCAAAAGCAAAGCTGAGGGAGGTTAAACTCCATTTTTTTTAAAAGGGAGCTGGTGATTTATAAAGTGTCCTCTCTCCTTGCCTCCTGGGACTCCATCAGCTTCCCTGTCCCTCCTTTCTCCCACACAGGTGGGTCTCTGACCCCCTGGACACACAGCCCAGCAGCCCCTCACTTGCCTCTGGCTATTCCCTTTGTGAGCCACGCCCACCGCAGTGGGAACATAAGGCCCAAATTGGGCTGAAATTTGGGCCAATTGGTTTTGAGAGTTCAGTCCCCAAGGAACAGTGATGAGGAAATCTGTCTTCCTAAGAAGTCCATTCTGACCTTTGAGCCAACAAATTACAAGTAGAAACAGCTCCCAAATAAGCAATCAGGCTCTGGAGTGTGGCGATAGGTAGGGGACAGCTCCTGCAGGGAGGGACAATCAAGGTTTTCGGGGGCATCCATGCCTTACCAAAGCTGGCCCTGTTTGGGGAAGCTTGTGGCTACATTCCCATCCTCCTTGCCTCCCTACGTCAGTTCTAATCCCTCTGGAGCTTCACTCTGGAAACCCTGACCCCCTTGGTCTCCACTAGCTTCTGTCCCTGCACGAAGCCATCAAACCCCTGCTGTCTGAGCTCACTGTCCATTTCCGTGGTGACCGGCCTGTGATGTCACTCATGGAGGCCTGCGAGCCTTCAGGTGGGTAGGGTGGGAGCAGCAAGTGGCCAGGAAGAGGGAAAGAACAAAGCTCTCATTTCTGTGCCCTCATCTCTACATAACAGAAATCAGGAAGGGAGGAGTGGACACAGAGAGGGGAAGACAGAACGCTGCAGCCATTCCTCACCTAGCCTGTTTTGACATCCATTGAGCTCAACAAGAGAAAGACAGCCTCCGCCGATCTCCTTCTCCAAACTCCTACTCAGGTCCCAGGGTTCCCTCCTGGGAAGTTCCAGAGCCAAGTGGCTTTCAGAGCCCACCTTAGCGGGGACCATGGCTCCTGTCTCAGTACCTGGGGAAAGCAGCATCCCCAGCTTCCCTAATGCTCGGGGCCCTTTGGTTCCGCCAGACACCAAGAGGAGAACACAGCCCCAGTCTGGAAACAAAGGCTCCAACCAGCAGGCTCCCCTGGGGCTGGGTCCAAAAAGCCCACGGTCACCTGAGTTTCATGTAACTCACCACACAGCCTGAATTACATTGACAAGTTAGGCTCGCTTAGACTTCAGGTGTCTCAATTACCTGAGTAATTTGCATGTTTATGAGCTAGGGGGATTGAATGCTAACTTGGGGCAAATTCAAAATTCTGACTTTGGGGGCTCGGAAGACCCCACGTGCACCTTTGCTTATCACCCGACAGAGTGGAGCATCCGTAACCACAGAGCAGACCATCGAGGAGCCCTGACTCATCCCGGATGTTGGGCCTTGCCTTAGTTTCTCCTTTAGGATCTACCAAAAAATCAAAAGTAACCCCCTAAACACAACTCCAAAAATGGTGGGAAAAGAGAGTGAGAAATTCTTTATGATTGATTGTTTATACCTAAAGAAAGAGAGGAGATAGAACTCCCCATAGCCCAGCCGGGAGGTGAAGAGTTAATCCTATAATCTAGTTTGCCAGGGAGCAAAGCAAGGACCAGAGCTATTTTCAAGCTGAAGTGTGCATGCAGAATGTTTGATGCTCGCTGGGTCCAGCCAAGAAGACCGAGCCCATTTGCAAGCATTTACTGAGTACCCGCTGTGTATAGAGCTCTGTTTTCAGCACACAGTAGAATTCCAAAGTTCGCGGCATGGGGGCTGAAGGGGGTGTCCCCTATCTTCTATTAGAGAATGGAATGCCCCCCCTTGCTGTTTCTTTTGGGTGCCCACTCCCCCCCGCCCAGGTCACTTCTCCCTGCTGTGCTCGGTGAAGTACCTGCAAATGCTGGTGACCTTTTCAGAGTTAGACCAATTACACTCAGTGAAACAGATTAAGAATTGGAAAGTAGCACGTGCAAACTCTTCTGCTTGTCTGACTGAGAGTCACAGCCCACCCCTCCCCCCCCCATCTATTGATCTATCGCAGCTTGCGTACTGGAAACACCTGGAGAATTTTGGAAACTCCTGGTGCCTGAGTCCTACCTATCTCTAGAGAGTCTGATTTCATTGGTAATGGAGGCAGTGGCATTGTTTAAAGCTCCCCAGGTGACTTACGCATGCAACAAAGCGTGAGAGAACCACTGAGGATTTAGAAGTTTTGAATTGTTTAATGGTGAGTCTTTGGGTTGAAATTGATTATATTGGCTACTTTGCTAATGGCATCAAGACACAGTGTCTATTTGCTTGGTAGGCTGCCACCTTGAAGCAAAATAATGATGGCATGGATATTGTCCTAATGGATTCTAATGAGGATTGGTACAATATGGTGGAATTTACACAGAATAAAGTCTTCATTAAACTGTCCTTCTGCTGAAGGGCCAGGCAGTGTGGGAGGAAGTAATTAACGTTTCCTGAGTGTCTGTTCTGCAGCAGGACTATTTCAATTTTTCCTCTCCCACCGTGTGCCAGGTGGATATCATCCCCATTTTGCAGATGAAGAAATTGAGGCGCAAGATGACACGGCTGTTGTGTGGTTGCATGTCGGGAGATGATTTTCCATAAGTCTCTCACATTTCTGTATTTCTTGTAAGCAAAGGTGCTGATTGCCTTTGTTCTGATCTTTAGAAGGATGTTTGCACGGTGAACAGCTTTGGAAGATACAATGTCAAGCTCGAGCACAAAGGGTCAGCATGCATACTGCCCATTATAAAAGGTTCGGGTCCCTAAGCTCAGGGTTCCTGTCTTGTAACACACCCTCCCTGGGTGCACAGGTATGACCTGGCCCTCTTTGCATCGCCTTATGGGGCCGTGGATGATGGAGCTGTTCGAAAACCACAGTGCTCTGACTACCACTATCACTGTGATAAACTGTCTTTTGTCTCTGACCCCTGAGCCTCATTTCTTCTGCTAGCATCAAGACAGGCAAGGCTAGCTTGGTAACTTGTGGTGGACTTGGCACCCTCCTCTAAGCCTGTCCCTCTGATGGGCTTAGATGCACTTAGGGGTTGGAAATGCAAGAGGTGATATTAAAGCAAAACAACACACATATTCCAGATGTATGATTGCTTTTCCTGTAGATATGAAATAATAACACAAATCAGTTCTGTTCCCTTTTCTGTAAGATGAATAAACCAATTCAATCTGCATCGAGTTAAATACAAAACTTGGACACAATGCTATATCCTGTTGGTTCCAAATTCTACTTGATTTCAAGCTCTACTAAGCTATATCCTCTTTCCTCTAGAGAACATATCACTCAATTCTACCAAAGCAGCCTCCAGGCTTGGATAAGCAAATGTGGGTCATGCTAGCACCCCAAACCCACTCATCCTATTGTTATCAGAAGACCCTTACCTGCTTATTTTCCAAACTGGGGAGAAGTGATTCTTCTGGTGTTAACACTAATGATCAGCATACCCCTTCCATTCTCTTTAGGGGTCCGAATTTTTAAAAGACAGATTATAATCACACTGTATCTCTTTCTTGGCCTTTTTCTTACCTGAGTCTTTACTTAAAGCAGCTAAGGTCTTAGCCAAGCTTAATTTGGAAAGGATGGCTTCCCCTTATTACTAATTACTTTTTTTTTCTAAAGAATGAGAATTTAATATGCAATGATGATTTCTAGTAGCAGGTTCTGTATAATTTTCAACTGTTAATTATTATTATTAAAATCATAAAAAACTAACTATTATTTATGTGCCAGGAACATTTTAAGTGCTTTATAAAGTGTCTTAAATCTGCTCAAAAAACCCTAAAGTGAAGCATTTTCACGTGGAGAAGCTGATGTTTCAAGGAGTTTAAATATCCTGTACGTGGAGCTAGTAGATCGCAGAGCTAAAAAATTCCAGAGCCATGTCTGTCCAACCCTAAGCAAAACTCTTCCTTCTGGACCCAACTTCTGTTTTGGGTGTTTTTTTTTTTTTTTTAAACAGTTTCATTGAGATAAAATTCACAGAGCACACAGTTCACCGTGTGAAGTGGACAATGTATGGTTCTAGCATATCCTCAGGTATGTGCTGCCATCACCACAGACAATTTTGGAACACTTTCACCACCTCCAAAAGACACCCACCCCATGTACTTTCGGAATCCCCCCCTCCCCCACAACCCTACCCAACTGCCTTTTGGCAAAGTTTGTCCCTAAAGAAGCCATGCCCTTTCTTCCTTCTGTATTAAATCTTGGAGTATGTTTATATTCATAATTTGTGAATGTTGACACACGAGGTTAAGAGTTACCTCTTCGGTACCAAGAGTTCCTCCTTAGTTACCAAGAGGTTAAGAGTTGCCTCCTCGATTCCCCCGCCCTCACCAAAACCCATGCCTTGTCTCAGGTATTCCCTGGGGTTGGGAATTCTTTCCTCCCTCTGCCCAGACACCACTAAGAAGAATCCTGGGGAACCACAAGGAGCCCCAGGAGGCTTGATTACTCCATTTAGTACCTGATCCCAGGTGGTAGGTGTTGGGTCTAGGTTGACAGTGAAAGGGATGGGGGCCCCAGAAAACTACTTGCAGTCTGGACTTAATATCTTCTGAGCAGAGACAGCCCTCCTTATCTCCTTTTAGATACACTTTATCTCCTTTGAGAAGTCCCTGGTTAGTCCTTCCAGGGAGGTCTGGCTCCTTATGAAAGTTGAATCTGACCAAGGAAGGTTTGCCAGCATTGACCTCGAGTCAGTCAGACTTTGCAAGGAGTTTCTTGTGCATATGTGTTAATCTGGGTTCCCTCTGAAGAATTCAAGTGCTTGGAGTTTAGTTGGGAAGTACAGGCACCAGGCAGGGAGGGGAGTGGTAGGGGAGTGGGAATAGGGAGGGGAGGGTGTGGGGAAGGAGCATAAGGAAGGGAAGGTGACCACTAGAGCTCTCTTACTAAGCCAACTACCCCATGAACACTGCCTCTTACTCTCACAGGTAAACATTAGGAACCACTGAAAAATACACACCTCAGAGTCATCCCACCTAGGGGGGCAAGGTCACAGGGTGTTTAAATACCAGTTCCCTAAAGTCCTTGGTGAAGGGCTGGTCCCAGAGGATCTTAAATCCTCAGCTTTTGGGGTACACTATGCTCCTGGAGGCAGAGCAGCCTTCCACTGTTTTGGAAAAAGCCCTCAGGCAAGGAAATGCAGATAATGGCAGTTGGAGGTTGTGCAGAGCACTTGAAGTGGTTGGGTCTGAGAATATGGGTGGACTTGTATGGGATCTTTGCTACAGCTTTCCCCCATTTTAACCCCTGCATGAGCAAGTCTGCGTGCACACACACACACACACAGAGTGAGCATGACGGGAACATGGTCTCATAGATCACATTCCTCCATCCCTGGGTTCCACTCTTGCTGACAATTATCAGGGCTCCCCTTTCCATACTGATGGAATTTATTACATGAGGATGAAGCAAGGAATTTATTACATGAGCTTTACCAGGAACCAACTGGTAAAAACCTCTATCTTTTACCTCTGAAGCTAGAAAACTCCCAACAGGCCTTGCGAAGACTTTGGAACCCCAGACAAGATCAATTGAGGAACGGAGTTGGGGGTCCCCTCCAGGCCAGAAGAAGAAAGAAGCTCCATCCCTTTGGGCATAGATGGAGGGGCCTGAGGTTTGCAAAGCTCAACAGAGAGTCTGGTTTTCAAGCTGCAGCCCGACTGGCCCCCTTCTCCACTTCTCATCGCGGCCCTTGGGAGTCCAGAAGCTAGCAGGGACCTTGGCTGAACAGAAACACCCATTACCTTCCTCAGTTGATCTTTCAAAGCTGAGCACCTTGGGGGAGCCCGTTCTCCAGAAACGTAATGGAATTGGAGTTCTGGGCAACCCACGGCCGTGTCTACCTTGCTGCGAGTTGATAGGCTCTCCATTCATCCACTTAATCATTCGTTTGCTCCTTCTTTAGCACATTCATTCATTATCTTCATGGATGGGGGATTGAGGGTAGCACGCTGTTGAGACACAGTGACAAATCGGCAAAGCCTTCCCCTTCTTAGAGGGTACATATGGGTGCTGTGCAGCCTGGAAGCCCTGGCAGAGCTCCATGGCAGACCCCTTCCCCCAGCTCCATGCACGGGGGTGGGGGGGGTGGGGGATCTGCCT
The DNA here is from genome assembly GCF_002288905.1 of Enhydra lutris kenyoni. Classification (NCBI taxonomy): domain Eukaryota; kingdom Metazoa; phylum Chordata; class Mammalia; order Carnivora; family Mustelidae; genus Enhydra; species Enhydra lutris. Next base: position 657,554 of record NW_019154141.1, on the reverse strand, counting down.
CGGCTGTGTCAGTCAGCTATGGGCTCCATTAGGAGAGGACACATGGTCCTATCAACCGTGTTCACCACCATGTCTTCACTCATCAATGTCCCTGACACACAGGAGGCATTTGATAAATATTTGTGAATGAATGGATGGATGTGTGCCTCTGAGCAAAAGGCCAATACTTGTACCTATTTTCATGCGTTTCTCTGTGTACATGCCTGGGTATTGACATGCATGTTTCCGTGTCTATGTGTCACTGTTTTGATGCTTTTATAACTAGGTGTGTGTGTGTGCATGTATGTGAGTCTTTAACAGACACAGTCTTCCCTTCACAACTTTTCAAGAGAATGAACGCTTTTGCTTCCTGGTATCTGACTTCGGAAACCCAATCTGCATTTTCCGCACATGTACAGCACCCCAGATTTTCAAATATTTATACTCCTATATTTAAAATCTGTGAGATTTCTCCCTCTTTCTCACCCACACGTGCTTGCATTCTGTCTCCCTCTCTCCCTCTCAGCCATCAGCCTGCTCCCTCCACCTTATTTCCTCTTTTTTCCCCAGATATATGTTGGTGAAAAACCCCCGACTGAGCCACACTATTGACTTCCAGGTTGGCTGGCATCGAGGAGCACTTGTAAACCACAGCTGTAGCCCTGGGACAAATCCTGAATGGTGAGCCCAGCCAGGGAGGGGCGTAGAGACTCCAGCTCCCCTTGCCCAAACCTTGGCAGCTCCAGAGAAGGATCTGCCCTTTGGGGGGGGTAGTTTCTTTAGGCTGTAGCAGAGGGCTTCCAAGAGAAGCAGCAGCTAAATACCAACATGGCCTAGGTTTCCAGAGGCTTAGTTCTGATTTTGGGGAGGTTATTACATCTTCTGGGACCAACCTGGAATAGAGGAGTAGAGGAATAGCCCTCCAAATTTTTCCTAGCTGAGCTAGTCCGTGGCCCCTCTCCATCCTGTACCGTACAGCCAAGCCTGAATAGAAAAGATCTCTGGAGAGCAGTACCAATCAATAGACCTGATTGCTTAGGACCTTGAGAAGCCCTGAAAAAGGTAAGGGCTTTTTGACTTCCAGAGTGAAATTCTGATGCTCAGGGATCATTCAAAATACTGTTTTGGGTGCCTCTAAGCATGGCCTCTGCTCTCACTTACTATCAGTGGATCAGTGACTAAGTAAGTACATTGTTATTAATTCCACATTTGGGCCTGTGTGGATCTTGCCATTTCAGAATCAATTTTTACCAAAACAAAGCCACATGCACGTGCATATGTGTGCACACACACAGCACCCCGAACAATGGAAAGGGGCCGTGAGAAGGAAACCACTGTAATGGGCAAGTAATGGGGAGGGCATATGAGATCATCTATTTGTGCTCCAAATCCACCCCCCTCCCCACCTTCTGCACCCTGTTCTGGCCCTGGGGGGTTGACCTGAATGGACCACACTTATGGGCTCCCATGATATGTGGCTTCCAGCTGGGTTCAGCCAAGGGAGCCCTGGCCCACAGATCAAAGGGAGGGAGGAGAGTGAGGTCAGGTCTTCATTCCTCTGACCGTGACCCTATAGGGTCACCTCAAGCGTGGCTGGGTCCCACCACAAAAGGACATTGCTCTTCCTGCAATAGCCTCTTTCACAGGATTTCTCTTCTGGGTTATGGACCATTCCTTACCCTTGTCCTCTCAGCTTTGGGGGGTGACAGCTCTACCATTTCCAGCCCTGGCTAGTTACTGGCTCCCATTCACTTGGCCTTCACCTTGGAAAATAGTCCCTTTGTAAGTAAACCCCCAAATTAATCTAATTTAAAAGCCTTTTTAGTTGGAACTGTAATTAAGAAATACCAGGACAGATTAGGAAGCTTCGTTACCTTGGATCGAATTTGGTAAGGGACTTTGGACCAACCTGTTTATCTTCATTATTGCTAGCGTATGAGTGAATATAGGAATTCTGTCTCCACCATTTAAACGAGTGTCTATTTACTGCTCTCCCTAAAACTGCAGATTTAATAGGTTGCTAGATACACTATAAATCTAGGTTTCTCCAACCAATAATTGTCCCACGGAGGCAAGAGGGAAATCAACACGTTATTCTACTCTGCATCACTTTGACACACTTTTTCATCTTGAGGAGAAATCTGATGAGAAAAAGCTCAGATCGTTTGCAGCTTGATTGACCTGCCATGACTTCTGACTTCATGGAAAGAGTTGGTTATCAGCCAACGGTTATGAGCTTTTTAATGGCGGTGACTTAGTAAAACTCAGACACCCAGCAGATCTGGTGATAATTCCAAGCAACATGAAACAAGATTGGGCTCCGACCTCCTCCTTTTGAATATATATCTTAATGCTTTGAAACTCCTTTTGGGTTAGCTGGAGGCATGCCCTCTTGTTACAGAAAATAGAAAAAAGATCAGGAGCTTCCTTTTTGTTATGGTATCCCTTCATTGTCACAGGGCAGAAGTGGAGCCAACCAATTATAGCTTCTTATTTAATTCCTGTCAGCCCAGCTGGTTTAGGAATAACTGCTCTAAAACAAAGCAGCTTCTTTTGGGTTGATGTGCCTACCATCTGCCCAACATAATGGGTTTATAGTTTATAATATTCTATATTATAGGTTAATTTCTTTTGTTATATAGCTTGTGTGCTATAACTGCCTGTAGAATTTACCAGTAGCTCTACCTTTAAAATCAGAGATTATGCTGAGTGAAATAAGTCAAGCAGAGAGTCAATTATCATATGGTTTCACTTATTTGTGGAGCGTAAGAAATAACATGGAGGACATGGGAGATGGAGAGGAGAAGGGAGTTGAGGGAAATTGGAGGGGGAGATGAACCATGAGAGACTAGACTCTGAAAAACAATCTGAGGGTTTTGAAGGGGTGGGGGGTGGGAAGTTGGGTGAGCCTGGTGGTGGGTATTAAGGAGGGCACCTACTACATGGAGCACTGGGTGTGGTGCATAAACAATGAATTCTGGTACACTGAAAAGAAATTTTAAAAATTAAAAATTAAAAATAAATTATGTATAACCTATAGATTTTAATAATCCATTATAATAACCATGTTCAAAAATTTCTTATAAAACATGCTTTCATACCAACAACAACAACAAAAATCAGAGGTACCATAATTTTTACTGGAGATTAATCTAGAACTGTAGTGAGTGCCTGATAACTCGGTGCCCAAACCACCATGTAAAGTCTGGGGACCTTGGACGTTCACCTGCCAGGGTCAAGCCGGATTATTTAGCCAGGTTGGGATAAGTCATGCTGCTGTGACAAACAACCCTAGAAACCTCAGTCACTTAAAAAACATGCGGGTTTGTGTCTCCCTCAGTTTAAGGACACCCTTAGCCAAGCTGAGCCTCAGCCCCACACGGTCACTGTCCCAATCCAGGAGCCAGGCTTCCAGAACACCCTCTGAGCAGCAGGGAAAGAGAACATGACCAGGCACATACTCTAAAATGACAGACATCACTTCTGCTCACAATTTGCTGATCAAAACAAGTCAAGTGACAAGACCGTATGGGTGGGACAAACAATGTACCGAGTTCCTAGAAGGAGAAAGAGGCAAAATGTTGTTATTTAGCCCCAATGACTATAGCACTGAGGGTTTCTTAGGAGAAATTCAGACCTTGCTTATGGAGCACCAGCCTCTGATGGCCATTGGATTATACCCCAGGGTGACCTGATTTTCAATTACTTCAGCAAAGACCCTATTTCCAATAAGGTCCCATTCCCAAGGTACTAGGCTTAGGACTTGAACATATTATATCCATTTTGGAGACACACTTCAACCCATCATAAATACCAAGGCTCACACCTAGTTGATTGATTTTCTTGAAACATTAGTACATGGTTTGGTTTGGTTTGGTTTCCTGGTGGACTGTACAAAACATCCGAATCACACTTATTTAGCGACAGACAAAATCTGTACCCCAGAGCCCTGCCCTGTTAGAGTACAGATGCCCAAACCGTCTGCTGATCAACTTTGATGAAAAGTTGGGCTGGGGAAAAGCCTCATTTGAACTGTGTGTGATTCATTTTCTCAATCACTGGCTCCGGCATTCGTGGGGTTTTGCTCTTGTTTTGTGTTTTAGTTCTCATGTTAGCTGAGGAAATCCCTTTTACAAATAAGATCTTAAGGAACTCTGGAGCAACCCCAGATATAAGGCCAGTGAAGGCAGAGCTGCCCAGCTGGACGGTGCTGTTGTCCCCATGCTAAGGAATTTAGTGTTCCTCTCTGTTCCTCTTCCTCTCCTGGTCAAGTCACTGTGTTTGAAGTATGTGCTTCCAGGAGGCACTCACCTGGCTTGGGCATCCCTTCTCCTGGCATCCAACCAGGAGTGCTAGGGCTTCCCTGCCTCTTTGCCTACTCCTCCCCCAGAACACCCCGCAGCATGGATGCCAGGTTCACACCCTCCCTCTCGTTGCCTCCCCTCTGGTCCCTGAGGCTGCTGAGTGTGTGTGGAGAACCCACTTCTCCTCCCTCCACAGTGGGGAGATCTGACATTCCAGCCCTGGAGAAAGAAAAAGACAGAGTCGGCTCAGCCTGGACAGACCTGTGGTATAAGGAATCAGCTTATGAAATGAGAGGTTCTGCCTGGCTCAGCTGGTCCACCCCCTCCGCACTGGGACGAAAGGACATTAATGAAGGCCATCATCACTTTGTGTCCACCTCACCTTCCCGGTGCATCTCCTTCCCTGGGGAGTTCTCAACTGGGCAATGGGTTAAAGGGAGGGTCCAGGCCGCTGAGGTTTGTCCTGGCCCCAAGTGCCAGCTCTCCTACTAGCCAGGATGGGGAACCCAGAGGTCACTGAATAGGCCCCAGAGCTTCTTGTAGGGTCCTGGGGCTTCAAGGAACAGTTTGAGAGTCCCTGGTAGCGATCCATGTTTCTCAATATTGGCTGTGAATCAGAAATTGCTGGAGAGCTTCTGAAGCCTACAAAATATTACAGATCCTGAAATCCCGCATGCCCCTGCTGTCCAGAGTCCCCAAAGAAGAGGTCCCAGCGTTTGCACGACAGCTGATTCTCAAGTCAGCGGATAGAGAACCCTTTGGGTCTCCATTAAATCAGATTATTTCCAGGTCTTAGAATTGTCTGGCCTCTGAGCAACCCCTGGGTCTCCATTTAAAGACCATTCGAGAACCATCCACACACCTTCTGTTACTGAGTTCGCTCTAGAAATGATAGAGTTGGTGGTGTCTCTCGCTCCACCGTATGAAGATTCAGCCCATAAGAGCTTTATTTTCTGGAAAAATGAGGTGTGAAGGACAATGGGAACTTTGTAACTGATTGGCCCTGTTGCATCGGCTGCTCAGATGTGCAGAATTAAATGCGGGGTGCAATTTACGTTACATATAGTTCCTCGTGGTCCTGGAAGCTGTGTTTTACCTTTTCCTTGGTCTCAGTGTCTTATTGTATTTTTTTTCCTCATGGAGTTACGTGCAAGTGCCAGGAATCCTTTGGAAGGTAAAGCGAGTGTGAATACATAAATAAACAAGCAGAGGTGGTGAGTCTGATGACAATAATGAAACCAGGGCTTGCAGCTGGAGGACAATGCGCGCAGGTTAGAGGAAGCACCCGCGACTTCAGACCTATGTGCCGCCTCCTCAGGGAAGCCTGTCCTGATTGCTTGGACCAGACTTAGGGCTTCATGCTGAGGGATGCTACTTCTCGTTCTTTATTAAAATGGCTCGTGTTAATATCAGCCTTCCTTAGCAGACTGTAAATTTCTATGTGGGTAGGAAGCATGCTTGGCTTTCTCATGGGTGTCACCCCAGTGCCCAGTATGGGGCCTGCTGCTGAGTGACCATCTGATAAACATTTCCTGGGTAAGAAAATAAACAGAGCTGCAAAGCAGCTGCTGCTCAGGGAAATGCATGAGAAATACAAAGTCTTTATGATAAGACGGTGACTCGGAGCAAGGAGAGAGAAGGAAAGGGAAAGGCAGGAAGGAGGGAAGGACAGAACAAATTGATAAGAAGACCAAAGGCGTTCTTTCAGCCTCAAGAGAAGGCCGTGGAAAGGAATGGACACTATTTGAGCAGCTACTAGATCCAGCTAGAGCCTCTACCAACAGTGTCTCATTTTATCTTTCCAACATTCATATAAGGCTTTCGGGGTGAGATGCTGGGAGGCTTGGGAAATCTACATCGCCTGAAATCCACAAAACCCGTAAGTAGTTGAGTCCGACCTGAGTCCTGGGATCTGTGGCTTGGTGGCTGAGGGGCTCTCCTCTGCAGCACTGTGGCAAACTCTCGGATCCACAGGTGGCCCTGCCTCCCACAGGGCATCTCCTCACTCCACTCGGGTCCCTGTCCACGTGCCCCGGCAGGGGTTTCTGCTCACAGACGGTCTCCTCCCACGTGGCCGGTTTGGTAGGCAGCTGTGCAGGGGTGAAAGAGAAGCAGATGCAAATGGTGCTCTAAGCTTGGGACCCAGACCGAGTGAGGATGGAGGACCCAGGTCGTAAGTGGGAACCCATGGGGCAAGGACACCTCACCCCTCACCCGGTGAGTGAGTGGGGTGCTGTGGGGGCTCCTGGGATGGCTACTGAGGCTCCCAGCCCTCCTCCTCCCCCTCCATCCGCACCTCCTCCCTGCCACGCAGCCAGCCACGCAGAGCTGGAGGGTGTCAGGCTGGGACTGGCCGGGGGCCCGGAGGGGCGGGCACCAGCTGGGGCCCCGATGCAGGAAGGCAGCTGGAGCTCTCCACACCAGGACTGGGGGAGGCCCTCTTCCCTCCCAGCTGCAGGGGCTGCTGGGCCAGAAGTTGTTCCTGATGGATTCTGGCCACTTGTAATCCAGTCTCCATGGGCGGGAGGGAGCCTCATCCAGACACTCTGACCCAAAGAGAAGGGGAGGGCCAGTGTGTGGCCACAGGCAGAAGGACCTTATCTACCCTCCACGCGTCCTTTCATACGGAGACTCTGAGGCCACTGGCCAAGATACATTTGATCCCCAGTCTCAGCCATTGTCCAGAACTTAATTCCTTGTGTGAAAACAAAAGCTCAGTGGGAGAGCAGTGGAAGGCTTGGAGAAGTTGCCCAGAATGCAAAGGCTTTCAAAGCCGAGAAAACTCTATTTTGAGTCACTGTCTCCAGTCGGCTGGGGCAGAATCCCCTTCCAGGCTTCAAATCCACACCTTTGCACCAAGACTGTTGACTCCGGAGGGGCTGAGGGTTGATCAGGGAGAGGGAGAGAGAGAGCCGTGTGTGTCTGGGGCCAGGGCTCGCCAGCGCTGCTCTCCAGAACTGTTCCAACCTGGACGTAGGACTCTCAGGATCTGCTACAAAGAGACTAGTCTCAGCTGGTCTCCCTGCATTTGCTCAATCTGAGCATCTCAGATCCGCCCAAGTATTTGGATTCCTGCATGACAGCCCTCTCAGGGCCTCGTCAACCACCACTCAGCTGTTGTTCCGACTCCAAAGAGAGCAGAGCAACAAATGGTATACTTTTTTGTTTTTGTCTGATGGATGCAGATTTCAATCAGGAAGACGTTCTCAACCGGGAGGTCCTGAACTGGACAAGTAAGGATAGGATCACGCCTGGTCTCCAGAGATGTTCAAACTCGAAAGGATTTGTCACCCTCCTGGGCAAAGACTGGAACCAGCTAGATATCCGTGCTTCCTCCTTGACCTGTAGGTTCTCTAGAATCTTGGCTAAAATAAACAAAATGTGGAGGAATGGCTGCTTCTAGAACAGTTATCTCCTTGCCTGCTGAGGTCAGGGAGGAGACATCTGGCTTGATCAGAAATACTGCCCCTTCCAGAGATATTGTCAATGAAGGACATTCAGGGGAAAGGAGTGGGGAGAAGGGGCAGTACGGGTATACTCATGTAGAGCCAGAGAACCTCGTGCCCTTATTGGATCAAGAAAACTCTGCTACAATCACCAACCCCTGCAAATGAACTATGTCACAACCAATTCCTCTCTGAAGATTCAACATCACTGCTTCTCCCTCAGACTAATTAAAATCAGAGGAACATTCGGGAGTCATCTGAGCTGGGACCATTCTCTTGGACCCTGTCCTTCCTGTTCCAGGTGGACTTGATGGGTCTAGAGCACAGCCCTTTCCAGACACCTGGCTTATCTTTAGGACCTCAGAGCTTGAAAGACATCTGGCCTGACCGTCCAGTGTAGGGTGGAGGCACATCTGTCTGCAACAACCCAGTGTGTGGAACAGATTTTTGGGGAGAGCCAGGAAGATTCCATGAAGCCGACGTGGTTCTTCTCCTTAGGAATCCACGGCCTGGGAAGGGGGCAGACTCTTCACATCACCAACTCAGGAAGACCCGAATCAAAAAGGGTGAGGAGGGGAATCTGGAAATCCTACAGACAGTTGGATCCTTACCATATGACATTCTGGAAAAGGCAAAACTATAGAGACAGCAAAAAAGGACCAGTGGTTGCCAGGGGTTCAGGAGCGGGGTGGGGCATGGTGGGGGTGGGGGTGGGGGATGAAGAGGTGGAGCCCAGGGGACTCTGCGGGCTGCACGACTATTCTGTATGATACTGCGGTGGCAGGTGCGTGACATTATGCGTGTGTCAAAAACCACAGGATGTGCAGAACAAAGAGTGAGCCTGGGGGCTCCTGGGTGGCTCAGTCGGTTGAGCACCCAACTGTTGATTTCGGCTCAGGTCATGATCTTGGCGTCGTGAGATGGAGCCCAGTGTCGGGCTCTGAGCTCAGTGGAGAGTCTGCTTGGGATTCGCTCTCTCCCTCTCCCCACCCTACTGCTCTAAAAAGAATAAATAAATAAATCTTTTTTAAAAAAACGACCGAGCCTCAATGAAAACTATGGACTTGAAAACATAATAATGCATTGTGCTCCTCAATTGCCATAAACATGCAGTGCTAATGCAAGGTGTTGGTAGTAGGGGAAAGAGGGATGGGGTGAGGGTATATAGGGGAAATCTCCGCTTTCCCCAGAATTTTTCTGTAAATCTAAAACGGCTAAAGTAATAGAGTCTATTCATTTTTTTTTTCTTGGAGTGCAAGGTAGAGAATTAATGAGAGGTGCGGAATAATTCTGGGAAGTTTCCTTGAAAGGGGCGAGGTGGGGTATAAGGACAGGGGAGGGAAGCATGGAAAGGAGGAGGAAGGCTTGAGACCATTGCCGGAGGGGTGGGGGGAGCGAATGTGGTTTCCCAGAGTTCCCCAGACACTCCCCTCAACCCAAAGCCCAAATGGTCCTCTTCTGGGGACCCGGCAAAGATCTTGTAAGCCCGGGACCCTAGAAGAAGCAGAGAGAGAAGAAAAAGAAGAGAGCACAGGGAAACAGGCAGGGAACGGTGCTCTGGGTACAGGAGGCACAAACCGCAAGCGCAATTAGTCAAAAGAGAACTTGAAATTAAAAAATGATTCCAAGCTGAGGAGGGGAGTACATAAGTTACCGCAGCCCCAAGACGTTTATGAATAATACAAATGCCATGAGGTGGGGGAGCCGAACACAGTTAATTAATATGTACAGAAGCAGAGATGCACTTGAAAAACAATAGTGCTATTTCCCCCTTGCTAGAAGTAAAAATATTTCCAGAAAGACTGACACGTTTATTATTTTCTAACATAATTACCTTATTGTGGAGCATTTGTAATGGAACACATTAGAGACGCTAAGCACCTGCCTGCCTTTCCTTAATGCAGTTTGGTTCCATGGTGCTGGGGAAGGAAGGTGGGAGGCAGACCGGCAGGGTGGTGGTGGGCGGGTGCAGGGGGTGTCCTGGGAGATCGCTGTAGCTTTACCTACCTGTTCCTCTTTCTCGCCTGCCCCCCAAACCAAGCCCACCGCCTCCAGGCTCCTTCCTCTGTTACCTTGCCTGCCTTCCTGAGCCCACCACCGCCCATTCTGGTACCTCTGTGAGCGGGAGGGATGAGGACTGTAGACACGGAGCTTCCGATGGTGTAACGAGGGAGGGAGGAGGCGGCTAGCACAGAAGCTGGAGCACGGGAAGCCGTCCTGTGCTGGAGAAGAAGGATGGATGAGTGGGGGAGAGGTACGCAAGCTAGAGCCATCACCCCAGGACCAAGAGTAGCCAGGTGGGGAGAAATTTCAACCTTGCTGGTGCTCTTGGGATTTTTTGTAGGGAAGCAGGATGAGAACATTGGCTTGGGAGTCTGGGACCCAGGGCTCTTTTGGACCAAAGACCAGAGGTCCCTTTGCGTCTGTGGATCTCAACATCCTCATCTGTAAAATGGGGCCAGTGATGGGCGTCTGGATTAGCAGACCTCCCTGCTGCCTCACATCGCACCCACTGGTCAAGAATGCCTGTCCCAGCAGATGGAGAGCCAAATGACTCCTTCCCAGGAAAGGGATGCCTGTATCCTCCCCTCCCCCTGGCTCCCTTCCCTTCCCATCATCATACACTCACACACACAGAGCAGAGTCCAGAGTCCAGAAGCCGCCTTGTCGCCGTATGCATGGTGTGGCTTCCCTGACCCTCCCTCCAGCACGCTCTCCATCCTTGGCTTCTGGCCGCCCTGCCGGCTGTCCCCCCCCCCCCACTGCTTCTTCCCACTGCTCCTCCCCACTCCCCACACTGCTCCTCCTCTTCCTCTCCCCACCCTCACACATTTGTGAGGCTCTCTCCAGGATTCTACCCGTGGTCCTCCTCTCTTCCCATTGTGTGGCCCTCCCGTGGCTTGATGGTACAGACAGATCTCATCTCTGTATTGGAAGCCCAGTCCTTTTTTTTCCCCCCTGAATTCCAGATTTTGTAAATCCAAATGCCTGGGGGATATCTTTATCTACTTAAAAACCACGGTGTCTCAAATGCAACCCTTTATCTTCCTCCCTAAACCTCCTACTCCTACATTGTGTTAGGAACTGGCATTCCCCTGCTTCCACAATTCAGACACCCAAGGGGCTTTCCAGAATCCCTCTTCTCCTTCATCTCTCATGTTTGGCCATAAAGCTGATCATCTATTTTAAATATCCTCAGGGCTCTCTTTTCTACCTTCAGTGCTGCTGTCTCCCTTTCTTGAACAGATTTGTGGAGTAACCTCTTACCTGCTCATCCTCCCTGTGGGACTGTCCCAGAGGTGGTACGTGGGTGGATGGAAAGAGCTATTTGCTGGATGAATAAGCCTTGTCGGTCTCCATTCCATTGTGCACAATGCTACTGGTTCCCTTCCCCCAAACCAGAGATGATTATATCTTTCTCCTGCTCACAGCCCTGATAACTCCCCATGACATATGGGATAACGTCCTGACCCCGTGCGGTCCCATCTTGCGTGCATCTCCCTCCCTCCGACCCCCTCCCCAGCAGGCACCAGCACCTGTGGGTCTCTGATCGTAAGTAAGCATGTCTCTTCCTTTTGCCCAAACCACCATTCATCCACCATCTGGTCAGCGTCTGTTGAACCTTAAGAAGCGGTATTCCTGTTATTTTTGTTATGTCATGAATAACCCTGAACTCAGTAACTTAAAACAACAGCAATCGTCTTACTCCTACATCTCATGGTTCTGGATTTTCCAGACTTAGATGACTGGTCCTCATTCACGGGCCCTCTTGGGGCTGCCAGCGGATGATGGTTGGGGCTGGGGTCACCTTGCGGGCTCTCTGACATGTCCGAGGGTCTGTGCTGGCTGTCAGCTGGGACCTTAGCTGGAGGGCTGTCAGCCATTCCACGAGGCCTGGGCTTCTTCCCAGTGTGGCGGCTGTGCCGATGAGCAAGCCTCCCAAGAGAGAAGTCGGCAGACACATCACTAGCCTTTCACAAGCGGGCCTTGGAAGACATACAGCATCCTTTCCAGGAGGTTCTACTTGCTGAGGTCATCACAAGGGCCAGTCCGGTTTCCAGGGAGGGGGACACGGACACATCTGGGTCTTTTTTTTAAAGATTTATTTATTTATTTTGGAGAGAGGAGGAGAGGAGTAGAGGGAGAGGAAGAGAGAGAATCTCAAGCAGACTCCCCACTGGGCACAGAGCTCAACGCAGGGCTCCATCCCAGGACCCTGAGCTCATGAACTGAGCTGAAATCAAGAGTCGGGCACTGAACCGACTGAGCCACCCAGGCGCCCCCAGACTCTTCCTCTTAATGAGGCAGTGGCTAAGTTCTGAGGGAGCATGTGGGATGGCAATGTTGTCGTGGCCCCTTTGGGAAAACACAGTCTTCCTCCAGGAAGTCCTTGGGTCCCCCCGGCTACCCCTGTGCCATACATAGCACAATAGTTAGGGGTTTTTTTGTTTGTTTGTTTTGCTTTGTGTTTTTTGGGGCGGGGGCTGGTTTCTTAAAAATATGGTCTATATTTTACTTATCTTTGTGGCCGGCACATAGCGTTCATTAAATATTTGTAAATTAACCCTTGGGTAAGTGACAGATTGGTCACGAGCCTGCCACCCTATAGAAGGGATGCCCTTCCTAGAGCAGGGCTGGGTGCCTGCTGGGGTGGCCACCGCTAGCGGAGAGCAGTCAGAGGCTCCCCCCGAGGCTGTTTCCTATCCCTGTACATGCTGCCACTGCACAGCCTCCCCCCGCCCTGCTTCCAGGACTTGCCCCAGCAGGTGCACACAGGTTCAGACCCGGGATCCAGAACCTTCCATCCAGCCCCCATACCACCTTCACCCTTTTGCTTCTGTTTTAACATTTCCAGCAGTGATAAGAAACATGGCTCTGGGAGAAGTTCCTCCCTGAGAAGCTCAGAGACCCGGTGGAAGGCTGTTCTTGCCTCTCCGTCCCGCCCTCCCCCACCCCCCCTCTCCGGCCTTCCAGAACCCTGGAGGGCGGAAATATCCCTTCTCATTTCCCGGCGCCATTCCCCAGCTGCCTGGCCCGGATTGCCGGTCTTTTGGAGCGATTGTTTGCCGAGCCATCCAGCGGGGCAGCTCCCTCGCGGGCACCCAGCCCTGCCGCCTGACAGGCTGTGTGCAAGGGGACAGGCCTGAATGACTGTAATATGAACCATGAAAGTGGATATTAAAGGCTTTATTACAGGGTGAGGACTGCTAATTGCAACGTTCCTTTCAGGAAGCTGGAGCTGATGAGTTTAAGCAGCGGCACCCAATTATTATAACTCTGTCAGAGCGAGCAGCGGGGAGGCGGGCGAGGGGGAGGAGGCAAGCTGAAGGCACAATTACCTGAACTTTATCCAAGGCACACACCGCTGGCCTGGAATTTTAAAGGCAGATTGGTTCTGCTCCGAGCTTCCTCCCTTGTCACAGCCATGTTCCTGCTGATTGCTGATCCCCCAGCCCTGCCCTCCCTCTTCCCAGGCTTCTTGTGGACGGAGCGGTGGCATTTGTGAATATCTGTCTGACACCCGAGGGCTCCCCAGGCCCCCGCTGGTGACATAGCCCCCGCGTGGACATGAGAAGTGGTCCAGGGCACCTTGGGATCAAGCTGTCCAGCCTTTCGGTTTGCAAATGAGAAAGCAGGCTTCCGGCGTGCTGGGGACCTGCCCAGGTCAGCCGGCTGGTAAGTGGAGGAGCTGGGCAAGACACCTCTATTCCGAATCCGGCTTAGAGCTCTGGCTGTACACTCGGAGAGATTCGCCAGCTATAAGAGCCTCCTTAAAACTCATAGGCAGGAACAGGAGGCATTGCCCACCAGGCACGTGGGGACCGGGCTGCGTCTTGTGATGAGCTCACGGAGGGCAAAAATGTAGTCCTCGCTGGGGAGAGAACCTGTACACAGCACCCCCGATTCATCATCGCCACGCTCCAAAGGTGTTTGGGGCCTTCCAGTCTACAAAATGCTTTCAGACATCCATGCATTCAGATGTGGTCAAGCACATACTGGGTGCTGGGAACTGGAAATGCGGGGTTGGTAGAGGACATCTGTATGCAAGGAGCTCACCACTTAGCACAGGAAGACACACAGGCTGGCTGACAATTAAGATACTGTGTGTAAAGTGCTAGGTAGAGGTGTGCACACATACATCACCTCTCTAATTTAATCACATAAATTTAAGTGATTGCACATAAAAAGCTAATTCTACAAGGTACGATCTGCCCAGTGCCAACTGAGCAGCACAGATGGCAAAGGCTAGAAGTGTTTTGAGGCAGACAAGCTCAGCCTTGCACACAGTGGCCAATGGTGGGTTCACTACAAAGGCAGGCTCTGATGGGTGGGTAGAAACTCAAAAGGCAGTGAAGGGGCTAGGAGCAAAAAATGGGGAGAGAACAGGTGGCTTTCTTTTCTGCATTGAACTAGAAGAGCCTATACTTGGAACACCGACTCCTCTTATTCCCACCCAAGAGCATCCAGGCTAGCTGTGTCATGGGGAAGGCAGACCAGCATGAAGAATGTGCTGACCCATATCCAGGGGGATTCAAGATACTTCTGAACAACAATGAGGACTGGAGGTCTGGAAGCCTCTTTCTTCTTCCCACACAGGGCATCATAATTGTTGTACCTGGGTGAAGAATGGGAGGAGGCAAAGTCATGGAGACCCCACCTCTTTCCTTGGATTTTCCCATGCCCAGATTTAACTTGTGGGTTCCCCAACCAGGATGGTCTGCCCAAAGAAGCCTAATTAACCAGGAGATATGTCCCATTTAACTCAGGTGCAGGAAGTCAGGGAGCAGCAAGTATGAGAAGGGGTGGAATCAGGGATTCTTCTTTGGACATGTTAAATTGAAATGCCTGCTAGGTAACCATATGGAGATGGGTAGATTTGGGTAGACAGTGTTGGGAGTTCAGGAACAGTGCATGGGTTGGCAGACGAATAATGCAAGTGTTCTCCCCATGAAATTGGACGAGATACCTAAGGAAGGAGGGAGGGTGGGAGGGAATGGAGGGGAGAGAGAGAAGGAGAGAGAAGAGGTAGGCTCAGAGTTGCACTCTGGTGGGGCATAAGTGCCAGCCAATGAGGGAGGTGGGATGAAAGACAGAGGAATGTGGTGCCATGGAAGTAAAGAAAGAGGCGTCCAGGAGGGTGGTGCTCAGGGTGGGATACAGCAGAGAGACTAACTGGGGAGGACTAAAAACTAGCCAATCAATCTGTCAAGATGGCAGGTGCTGGGATCCTGCCTGATGGCAGGCTTAGAAATCATGTAGGAGTGGTTGTAAAGTAAATGGTGGTAGCCCCATAACAAATAAATGAACCTGGACCCTTACCTCACACCATACAGCACTTACATGGCACCAAGCTGAGATCACACCTTGTAGTATTAGCTTTTTATCTGCAATCATGTCTATGAATGTGATTAAAGGAGGTGATGTGTGCATGTACACCTCTCTCTAGCATTCTCCACACCATAGTATCACTGCTGGTTGGCTCATGGGTCTCCTACATTAAGCCATGAATTCCTTGAATACAGAGACAGAATCTTGTCATCTTTTTATCTCCAGTGTAACTCAAAATGGATTGCAGACCTGCAAGCAAAATCAAAAACTGTAAAACTTCTAGAATAAAACATAGAAGAAACTTTTGCAGTTGTCGGGTAGGGCAAGATTTCTTAGGACACAAAAGGCATAACATTTTTTGATAAGTTGTGGCTTCACAAAGGTTTAAAAATTCTGTTCTTTAAAAACAACATCA
Source organism: Enhydra lutris kenyoni (assembly GCF_002288905.1). NCBI lineage: Eukaryota > Metazoa > Chordata > Mammalia > Carnivora > Mustelidae > Enhydra > Enhydra lutris. The sequence goes on along the minus strand of NW_019154141.1, from coordinate 642,081 downwards.
AGGCAATGAAAAGGTAAGCTACAGACTTCAAGAAAATATTTATAACACATAGATCTGATGAAAGACTTGTAATCAGGACATACAAAGAATTCTTACAACTCAATAATAAGACAGCTCAGTAGGAAAAAAGAGGAAAGATTTAAATAGACATCCCTCTCCCAAGAGCAGCACATGAAAAGATGCTGAACATTATTAGTCATCAGATAAAAGCACATTAAAACCACAATGAGATAGTACTGTATACATCTATCAGAACAGCTAAAATGAAGAAGACTGATCTTGCCAACTGTTGGTGAGGACGTGGAGCACCTGGAAGTCTCCTGCATTGCTGGCAGGAGTGTAAAATGGTCCAACCACTTTGGGAAACAATGTGGCAGTTTCTTAGAGAGCGAAACATACATTTCACATATGACCCAGCAATTCCACTTCTACACATCTATTTACCTAAGAGAAGAGATAAATGTGTGTCCATACAAAGACTCGTATGCTGATGGTCATAAGAGCTTTATTTACAAAAACCCTAAGCCAGAAGCAATCCAATGTCCACCAGCAGGATGAGTAAACCAATTGTGGCAAATTTATGCAACCGAACTCCACTCAGCAACAAAAGAGGATAGCTTGTATGTGCAACAAATCCCTCAAAACATTATGCTGAGCGAGACTCGGCACACCACGCAGTATACACCATATGACTGCATTTATATGAAATCGTAGAAAAGGCAGAACTACCCATGGTGAGAGAAAGCAGGGGATAGATTGCGTGGGACAAGTGGTAAGCGTGGGGACTGGCTGTAAATAGTTGTGAAGACACTTTGGTACTTCTGTGTCTTTATTGCTACACATATTTGTCAAAACTGATCTAACTGAGGGGCATGCCTGGGTGGCACAGTCGGTTAAGTGTTTTACTCTTGGTTTTGACTCAGATCATGATTTTAAGGTCATGGGACCAAGTCCTGCATCGGGCTCTGTGCTGGGGCCCCAGTCAGGCTCCCACTTCTCTCTGCCCCTCCCACCTTAACTTGCACTCCTGCTCTCTCTCTCTCTCTTAAAAAAAAAAAAAAAAAAAAAAGTCTACGGGAACCTGGATGATGTGGTCAGTTAAGCATCCAACTCTACTTTTTGGCTCAGGTCATGATCTCAAGGTCATGAGATTGAGCCCCAGATCAGGCTCCATGCTCTGTGCAGAGTCTGCTTGAAATTCTCTTTCCCTCTCCCTCTGCCCTTCTCCTACTCTCTCTCTCTCTCTCTCAAATAAATAAATAAATATTTAAAAAACCTGATCAAATTTTACATTTTACATTTTGCCTATGTAAATTGTATCTCAATAAAGTTAATTTTTAAAAAGTGAATGAGGCAACCACCTTGTGATGATACCATGTGCTTTCCCTATATGTGCAAATATACACATTTCTACATAAGTATATAAGGGCATAGAAACATCCAGAAGGATACAACCAAAATGGATATATTGTTGACCTCCACGCAGAAGTAGGGGACAGGATTGTAATTACGGTAAGGTAAAGGGATGTTAGCCTTCACCTCAGTGCTTTCATTTTTCAGAATAGAAGTGCGCTCACGTATTACTGTATGCTTAGATTTCCAGAAAAGGTGAACACTAGAGGCGAGCAAGGTTTGTTTCACCATCAAATATCAACTGAATGTCTTCTACCTGTTCGGACCAGAGAGTCCCTTCAATTATTTATTGAGCATCTATGTTTCTAGCAACATAAAATGAGACACAATTCTTCCTTTCTGGGCTCTGATTCTTCCTTCAGGTCACCCCAAAGTAGCCATAGAATCCAAGATTCGACACCCATTACTCACTAGCTGGGGGGACAAATTCACTCAAATATCTAAGCTTCGCATTTTCTGGATCATGACAGCACCTGCTAAGTAGCTCTCCTGAGGGGTCAGTGCAGGAAAGAGGGCCAAGAGCTTGGCATCGGGCTTGATAAATAAGTGCCAGGATGAGTATTTTATTATTATTACCATATTTTATTGATGCTAAGACACAGTCTTTTCATATTTTAATATTCCCAGAATTGGACACATTTTACAACTGACACAACAATTTATTTGCCAGTGGTTTTTTTTTTCCTTTCTCAGTGCATAAATTAATGATGTACCTTATAATCGGTGGTATCTGAGATTGTATGAAATATGGTGATAGCGTTTTGCTCATAGCTTTCCTGCGAGGCCCTGTCGATATTTAACCAACACTAAAAACAGGGAGAAAAGCTAATCCTCTTACCAGCCCAGGGAGAAAGAGAAAAGGCAGGAATGATTTAATTAAACCATCGCTGCCACTAGTCCAACAATAGAAAGTTCTGTCTGGTGCAACTGTCACTTTTGGGAAGGCACAGACACCCAGAAGCTCCTTGGGTACCACTTTTGGTCTACTTTCTAGTGTGCCACCTGCTCCCTGTATGGCCAACACTGGTCCCTTGCTCTTATCCAAATCACCTCCATCAACCATTTAAGCTTCCCCACATGCAGGCTTCCCTCTGCACCAACAGAGCACAACTGTCCTCTACCAGTGCCTCTGTTCACCCCACACAAGGGCTGTCTAACAATTCTGATGCCAAGATCATGGCCTTCACCCCCTAGGAAACTTTTTGTCCATTGGATGGGTTCTCAGCAACAAACCGCAGAAGACAGACAACACCCACTTCTGCAGGAAGAGATTGCTCTGTAAAGAAAGCAGGAGGCTCGTAGTGGTGAGGGAAAGGGTGGAGGGAGACCTGGGCTGAGAAAACAAACAGAAATGAAAGGAGAGCAGTCAGGACAAAATGGCTAGACCACTGCCACCACAACCACCACTTACTGCCCCAGCCCCACGACTCTCTCCCAGCCTTTGTGCTGCAAGGACTGCTCACCTCCGCCCAGGACCCCCACTTCTCTCCTTCAATACCCAAGTTTGGGCTGGGAACCTGGGTGTCCTTGACCCCAGCTGTGTGTGGTCATCCTACTTGCAGGGTGGAGAATGCCATCCACCAGGACACACATGGGGAATTCTTGTCACTTAGGAGGGAGTACGGATGCTCTGCACAGCTGAAAAATGGCCAATGTTCACATTTGTTTTTAGGAATGCTCGTTTTTAATGTTTTAAACTCTAGGGATTGATTCGGAAACCCAATGCTCAGAAGTGTTTTCTGTTTGGCATTATGTCTGGTGCAGCTGAGCTACCCCCCGAAAAGCAGATTTCCCCCTCCATCCCAAATCATTTGGGCTCAGTGGGCCACGGAGTTGGGCTCCCCATAAGAAGGGCTAACATGCAAATCAGTCCTCTGAACCTCCTAGTTATCCTTCCTTCAAAAGTAATAACTACAGCATTTTGTTAAAATAATCACGAAAAGAGGTCATCTAGAATTGTGAAAGATGGTATGTCAACATGATCTGTGATAGTTAACTAAATATTTAAAGAAATAAAGACCCTTGTGTATTTTCTTAGCTAAGACTTAATTTATCGATCAGAATTAAAACCACTAGGTCTCAGAAGAACAGCATCACCCTGGAACTTGCTAGAAAGACAAATTCTTGGGGCACCTGGGTGGCTTAGTTGAGCAGTCTGACTCTTTTTTTTTTTTTAAAGATTTTATTTATTTATTTGACAGACAGAGATTACAAGCAGGCAGAGAGGCAGGCAGAGAGGGAGGGAGAAACAGACTCCCCTTCTGAGCAGAGTGCCCGACACGGGGCTTGATCCCAGGACCCTGGGATCATGACCTGAGCCGAAGGTAGAGGCTTTAATCCACTGAGCCACCCAGGTGCCCCAAGCAGCCTCACTCTTGATCTCAGCTCGTGTCCCATGATTTCAGGTCCTGCACTGGGCTCCACGGTGGGTATGGAACATACTTATAAAAAAAGAAGAAGGAGAAGAAGGAGAAGAAGAAGAAGAAAGAAGGAAGAAGGAAGAAGGAAGAAGGAAGAAGAAGAAGAAGAAGAAGAAGAAGATTTTTTAAAAGGGAGGCAAATTCTTGGGCCCTTCCTTGAAACTGGTGAATCTGACATGCAGGGGTGGAGCCCCAAAGTTTGTTTTAACAAGCCCTCCAGGTGAATTTGATATTTGCTGAAGTCTGAGAATGGTTGGCCTAATCTTGACCTCAACTCTATTTGAGAATCACCTGGGGAGCTTTTAAAATACTCAGTGCTTGAGTCCCACCCCCAAGCCAATTAAATCTGTCTGGTGAGGAAAGGGGGGCTTTTCCCCCCCTTTTCTTTCCTTTTCTTTTCAAGCTTCCTAGATGACTAATGTACAGTCAGGGTTGAGGGCCGCAGATGTAACTCATGGTTATGTAGAATGTGTCTTAATTCATGCAACCTCTTAGCTCCCTTGGGAGGGCAGGTTCTTATCTCTACCACCTTGAGATTTTTTTTTAGTTCCTTCCCTTGCCTTTGACAAGCACTTTCTGCTAAACTGATCCATCATCTCAAGGAGGAAAGTCCAGCCCATCCTGGGACAACAGAGGCTCTTAACCAGTAACACAAAGCCTCCATGGGCCTCCTGACCAGCACAGAATTCCAAGTGCCCATCTTTTCCTTACCTAAAGGAGAGGGTTACATAATCCACTCTCTTAACATGCTCTCACCACCCCCCTCAGCCCCAAATCAGAACTGCCAGGTGTAGATTGGGTTAAAAGCAGCTCTTGTTGGAAGTCTAGAATCTTCCCTGTCTCTCAATTTGGGATCCTGGTTGCCTACTGGACTTCTTTCCCTTCTATTACAAATGAGTTTACTTACTTGCTGGGGAATATGGCCACAGGCAGCTTTAAGATTACCTCATTTTCACAGGGACCCAAGAGGAAAGAGGGCGTCTCTCGTCAACCTCAGTACAGAAAATCCCGGGAATGGCTTCTCATGGCTTAGCCTGGCCTCCTGGATAAGGATCCGGCACTAGATGGCTTAAGTCCCGCAGCCAGGGGAGCTGGGTTTGTGACCAGTGTTCAGGGAAAGGATGTTGGGCAGACATGCCGCAGAGCCCCTACAGATTGGTTAACCCTTCAACCACTTTGAGTTGACTTGCTTTTCACACTTGAATCAATATGTGTGTTTTCTGATGCAGACCTCCTTCCTTCTAAAGGTCAAGCTTATCAGAGCTTTAACATTCATCACCACACAAGAAGAATATTTTAAGAAGACGAGGTTTTCGCCAATCTGAGGGCATCTAGAGAGAACAGCCAGGAGGGAGACGGGCTCAGAACGGTGTCGTCTGAAGAATCGTTGGAAACCGGGGTGTGAAATGCTCTCGGAGGAGACTCAGGGGACCTGCCGGCTCTTGTTAATATTCAGAACTCTCAAGTAAGAGAATGTTAACTTGTTCCACCTGGCTTCACAAGCAAAATTATTCCCTAACTGCCCACAGGATGAGATCCAAACTACTTAGCCTGGAGTCCAAGACCCACATCCGATTTCCAGAGCCTTCTCTGACCTCATCCCTGTGTTCTAAAGGAAGCCAGCCTGAAAATAGCAACAGCTTCTCATGAAAGGAGACAGGACAGATTTCATTCTGACGACTTGGTTGGTGTAAACGTGCCCTCCTCCAACCAGGACAAAGATGCCTAAGAGCTTGACAGGGAGGACAGAGAGGGAACAAAGGCGCTACAGGGACGTCAGAAAGGAGGAACAAAGTTCGGCTGCATTGCATTTTCTCGACTAGAAAGTCAACACGGGATAGGGTCCTCTTCAGGGACACAGCCTATCCCCGGTGGAAGGCAGGCTCAAGTTCGGTCAAGCCTCTGAAGCAGAGTTCGGGGAAGTTCTTGGTGTCATGAGGCGTTCACACCAGGCACAGGCAGCAGGAGACCTGGAGGAGTCCCCGGGGAGTGCTTGGGCATGTCATCTTTGCGCCAGTGCCCTACATGGTAGCCATCTTTGGGGAACTGGATAAGCCAATGAATAGGCACAAGAACGCTATGGCCTCTCACTGCCCACCCTGGGCGCTCCAGCTGGGGCTGTGTTTAACCAGTCCAGACAAATGGGTCAGAGTGTTTACAGTGAGTGGTATTTTATAGGCAAAGAATGTGGGCTGCATGGATTTCAGTCCTTGCTACAATATACACGTGCCACTTTGAACAGATTCATTAACCTTGCTGAGTGCGTTTTCTCAGCTCTAAATGGACATAATAATAATGTCTAGCTATTTGGGTTGATGGAAAAATAAATGAGATTTCACAGACAGGCATCTAGTCTGCCCCATGGTATGATGCTTAAGAAAACATACTTCCTCTTTACCCAAATGGTTGTAATTGTTTCGTGCTATTGTGTCCCAGAACGTGAGTTTATGTCCAAGTGTTTTGGAGGACAGAGAGCATATCTCAGTCGCGTGATGTCATTTATAATTAAAGATGCAGTAAGGCCTCTCCTTTCAGATGATCAGGGCTTCTAAGGTCACTGGTCCACATGACTATATGAGCTATCCATCTCTCTTCATCTGAACGTGTAGAGCAAGCTTTCCCCAAAAGAGATTTGAGTGTTGTCTCCGTCGGGGTCACTGGAATATCACAATGGAGCTAATTTGCTTGGCATTCAGATGTCCAGCCCCATGGCAGACTCTGGGCCTCTGGATGTGAACCAGCTCCCTGAAGCTCTTCTTATGTGCACCCAAGTTCAGGTTGAAGGATGAGGCCCCAAGTTCCCCACCAGGGCATCATCAAGCCTCAAAGCCTGTAGACTCCATCACATTGTGGTGACCAAAAGACTCCATTTCCAAAAAGTGGGAAGAATAACACAAAAGGACCCATCCTCCTAATCCAGAACTACTCAAAGTCTGTTGTCCCTTTCTGAAGCCACAAGCCTCCCCTCCCTTGGGCTTCTGTCCCCTCAAACTCTGTAGCCTTGTTTGTCCATTTGCTAAGAAGCAAAAACACCCAATTTTGTTCTGGGAATGACCAGTTGGTCCCAGCTTGCTCACTGAAAATTCCAAAGTCCCCCCAGCACAGGTGATCTCCCTGCTTGGCACATAGCAGGTGCTTAGGAAGCCATGTCCTCTATGTAAGGCTGAAGCCAGGGTGGGATGAGATGGTGTTCAGAGACCTTTGCTTCTTAAATATGGTACAGGACCAGGGAACTCTCCAGAAATGGAGGACCTTGCCCTGCCCCAGACCTACTGATTCAGGGTCTGCATCCAACAGGTTACCATGTGGCTCATTTTCAGCTACCTGTGAAAGTTTGAGAGAGCCTGGCTTGGTGCACAATGGATGATAGTTCTGTTCTACCCTTCCCTGACAGGGCTCCCCAAATAAGAGCTTCTTAGGGAAGACATAATCCAACTAGGCCTCCTTAAAGACCGATCCAAAAGCAATTTCGACATTCCCCATCCTGGGGCTGAAGCTTTCACTTGTCTAAGTTTCCAGGAAGGAGTTATCGGATGAAGTTAGAGCCAAAAGGAAAGTCCTAGAATTATGAGCTTCAACAACAAGAGGTAGAGTTGATTTAATCATGGCGAGTAACCTGGACTGCCCCCACTCAGTAGACTCAACGTAGACAAAACTCACTGACCCGGGAAGAGTGACAGAACTCACACAGGAGTTTCTCCCACTCCTGATACCAGGGAGTGGTGAGTCGTCAAGTCAGCCGGAACCATCATGGCGGTCAATTCAGACGGTCTACTGACAGAGCTGCACATGGTCCTGGCAATGTGGGGGCTGGTCCAGCAAAGCCCATGAAGGGTGGCAACCCCACTGACAGAACACAGGGTGTTCCCACAATGCCCCTCCAGGCTAATGGGTCAACCTCATTAGCATATGGCCATTTTTGATGCCCCACCTGCAAGTGGCGGGTGGGCGGCCATTTAATTTCCATTTTCCCAAGAGCCTGTGTCCTGACTGAGGCTTCACAGAATTAGCCCTGCAGGGCTCAGAGGAAGTGCTTCAGAGAGATCCCAGATTAATGTGTAAAATTTAATTATGAAGGCCTGGGCTATCTCAACGTTTAAAGCCATTTATGCAGCCTGGGAGCGACGGAGCCCTCCCAGTCCTGTGCCTAGGGAGGCCGGGCAGCCCTTTGATCATTAACCGCTGAGAAAAATCTCAGTTTGCATATTAAGGTCAGGAAATGATCCGTTCACTTTCCTCGCTAAATGGCCAGAGGATTCATCTTGTGGAGAAAGAGCAGTTTTGGATCTCCGAGAGGACACAGGGACCTCCGGAAGCCACTGGGCCAGGTCCCCATCTCTGAGCAGCTCTCTAGCCAAATTCAGTTGCCAGATAAACGTCAAAGATACAAGCAAGAGAAAAAAGGATCTCTGTCTTCAAGGAACTCCTAAATGAAACAGGAGACAGACACACATAGCCCCGATGAGTAAGTGCGGTACAGAGGGGGAGGTTAACTCATGCTTTGGGGATATTCCTGGAAGGCTTCCCAGGGGGAGGTGGCACTTCCTGGGGTTTTGAAGAATAAAGTAGAGCTGTTCTTGCAAATAAAGGAGTGGGTGGGTGTGGGGAAGCACACTTCAAGCAGGGCTCTGTTGACTTCAAAGTTTGTAGGAACAAATCTTCTTCCATCCAACTTGCCTCTCTGGAAAATTCTCTCCATCCATGCTCTGTGTGGAGTTGGGAAAACGGCTCTGCATCCATTCCCTAAAAACTTGAGATTGTATGCTCCTCGAGGACAGAACTGTGCTCCTTTTAGATTCCTAGCAGCATCTGGAAGTGGTGAGCCCATCGCCGCGGGGCCCCTAGGGGAACTTGAAAGCGGCACTGGAGCCCTGAGCAGACCATTTCCAGGACTGTCCTCTGCAAGAGCCGACATCTGTCCATACTCAAAACCCCAGCTCCTTTACCTGCATTTGGAAGTATGATTCTTCTACCGCTTTAGTCCTCGTGGAATTAAGAGAGTGAGGCACGATGAGTGGATTTACAGCCTCAAATGAATTTCAAGATGAACAAGAACAATCACAATTAAAATCAAATTTCCGAGAGAGGATCCTTTTCAAGGAGAGCGTGGGCCTGGCCTTGCCCGCAGCCACAGGAGCTCCTTCGTGGGGACTCAGATGCTACAAAGCGAGAGTCAGGAGCAAACATCTGGGGAATGCCGCCACCTTTGAAGCTAATTTTGTGACAGCTCCTTCACTGCGGTACCACAGAGACCAAACACCGGTTTTAATTACTCACAAAAGCATGAAAAAGTCTTCTTCTTAGTCTTCCTCTCAGGACGGTGCCCGCTGAAGCTCCTGGCTCTTTGCTCACAGTCTTCTCTTGGGGCTCTCTGCCTCCTTGGGGATCAGCCGTTTTTCCTGTTGCCCAGTGGAGGGTAAAGGAAGATTCCAGAAGGTGAAGGAGGGATTTGCTCATAGTTGGTTAGGAAAAAAACATTAGCTGCCTGACATGGAGCACTGTGCCAAGGTCTTTACACACGTTTTCTTTGATCTTGGAACTCCCCAGGTATTGTTAGCTTTATTTTGTAGATGAGAAAACAGACCCAGAGAGGCTTTGAAACTGGCTCAAGGTCACACAGCTGGCAGGTGGGAGCCCGAGGAGGCAGGCATGCTCAGAAGCCTAGGAGAAGGGGGGGCAGGAGCTGGACTCACCTCCAACAGGGACTCCAGGTCTCTGGGAACTGTATGCCCACTTCTTCCCCAACCTTCTAGAACATTCCAGAACATTCTAGAACATCTCCAGAAATTTGGTAGGGTCTTCTCTTAGTCTGGAAGGTAGGGTCATTCCTCACTTATTGCCTTATTATCGTGATGTCAGAGTGAGCAGACAGCAAGGCCCATGAAGGGGTTTTCTGTGTTCCTTTGGAAGAAGCACTCGGCTCTCTGCTGCTCTCCCAGGACAGGGGTCTGAAACCTAGTACCTGCAAAACTGGGGCGAGTTTGCCTCCCTCCAGGGGACATCTGCAAATGTCTGGGGACGTCTGGGGATGCCCGGGGACTCCCTTCACCCGAGGAGGGGCGACTGGCATGGAGCAGGTGGAGGCCAGGGGTGCCCCAAATGCCCACGGTGCCGGAGTCGAGAAACCCTAGCATAAAGGAGGCCAATCCATGGGGAAAGAGGACGAGCCCCTTGATTTCAGTGCCCTAGGCCTGCGGGCCTGGCGACGTCACTTGTGTGTGCAGAGGGGAGGTGATGCAGACCCAGCAGGGGCCTGTCTAGGTGTGGGGAAGAGAGGTTTTGGGGGCTAGCGCAAAGGTGACCCACTCAGGAAGCCAGGAGAGAGCTTGGAGTCTCCACCTGAGTCCCGTTCCGGGAACTCAGTCTGACTTTCGCTCTGATGTGCTGGCCCATCGGAGGCAGCTCAGACCCTGAACACAGAGAGGGCGGTACCTGCTGAGAATCCAAAGTGGCAGGGTCCCCTTTCCCTTCCAGGAGAAGAATGTGACTCTTGCCTGGCTGGCAGTGAAGGGGCAGGGCGGAGTGGTCTGCCTGGGCCAGCTCTCCCCCCACCCCGCAAAAAGCAGCCTCCTGCCATTTATTTTAAGGACGCTGCCTTTGTTTTGCTTCCTTCTTCTTTAGAATTTTACAATTTTGCTATCTGTTCTGCTGGGCTGAGGGTGTCTTTGCAAAGCGCCTCCTCTGCCTTTGGGGAAAGAGGTGAGGGGGTATTTCAGGGAAGCGAGGGGCCCAGGGGGACAAGAGTAGCCCCTGGCCTGCATCTCTGCACGGGGCCAGGTGAAATGAACAAGAGACATCGTATCACTTCTGGAAAGGGACGGGAGTCCCTGCCACCCTCGCCAGCAGCCCCGGAGCCCTGAGCCATATCTTCTTTCTCACAGGCGGGGAAGAAGGAGCTGGAGGAAGGCCCGGAGCTCATGACCACGGCTCCGAGCCACCACCAGCCCCAGCGCCTGCAGGTCAGGCCCACTGATGAGGAACACGGATATCGCAAACAGGTGTCTAGTGTTTCCTGGGATCCGTTACCAGGAGTCCATGTGGCAAGTAAGTAAGGAATGTGGACTCTTGGTTTTCACCTCTACTACGTGTTAGCTGTCTGACTCTCTATGACTCAGTTTCCTTATTAGGTATAAAATGCGGGACCTACCTCATTGGGGTCACTATAAATACCTTAACTTCTATAAAGTGCTGAGAATAGTGTCTGGCATGTGGCAAGCCCCTAATAGGAGTGTATGACAATTTAATGGCCAGATTTAATCCCCATAGCAACTCTAAGAGGTAGATACTATTATTGTCCACATTTCTCCTGGAGGACACTTGAAGCACAGACGGGCTGAGACACGTGCCCAGAGTCACACAGCCGGTCTACAGCTGAGCATGGATTCAAATTCAAGTGGACTGGCCCAAAGCCCAGGCGGGGCTAGGATGAGGTCCTGAGTTTAAGCACGCAGGCATCACACCGTGTTGGAGTCAGAGTCTAGGTTCTGGGCTCAGGCTTGCCCTCCAGCTAACCGGACTCCGTTTCCTTACCTGGAAGCAAGGCATTTCCACTGATTGTATGGACTGTTCTTCCTGTTTCGCTGGCTCTAAGAGGCCAGAGGGCCCCAGTTTCTGATCTTTGTCCTTGTCCCAGGCCTTGCCTCTGGGTCAAGGAAAGAGCCAGCGAAGGAGAACAGCTGTCCCAGAGCAGGTGGACGGATGGCAGACTCTAGAACCAGCTTTCCGCGTGTGCCATCCGCCCAGGACTGAATCACACAGCCAGGGCCTGGGTACCAGGATCTCAAGTGGACACAGTCCTTGCTCTGGTGCCCGCCAGCTCTTGTCCAGTGAAGGGTTCTATCTGCTTCTCTCTGACTCCACAGTCTGGACGCCTCAAGGTGACAGGAGGCCCAAGCCCCCAGTCCTCCCCGGCTCTTCTACACCCTCTCTGTGGGCCCCGGGGCAGGGTGGTCGTGAGGGCAAAGGGGGGGTCAGTCCCCACCTCCCTGACCTTCTGGCCCAGCTCAGCCTGTCCTCCTCCTCTTCAGAGCAAATTCAGGGCAGTGGCACTGGGGGGCTCCCGATGGCTGGTCCTTGGGGCAAGAGAGGGAAGGGCGTAGCCTGGAGCAGCCCCTGGTAGGGCCCCCAGCGGCTGGCGCCTCGTCCTTCTCATGAGGCATTCACAGGACTCCCCCCACCCCCAGTCCCCAGAGGCACACAGAGCCTCTGAGTCAGACCACGGCCTGGGAAGCGCGGAGAGAGGATCTGGGGACACTCATGAACTGAAGGGTTTCATGCCCCGAACACGTCTCCCCCGCTGCCTACTTCAGGACCTGCTCACGCGCTGTCTGTCACAGACGTCCCCCCTAGCAGAATCTCTGGGGGGAAGGAATCTGATTCTAGAAGAGTCCAGGGTATTTTTGCCCACTATAGGGCTGTGTGGAGTGTAGACAACACCTGTGCCCGGCCTCACCCGCACACCAAGGCGGGGCATCAGGCAACAATATTCTCTTAAACGTGACGAGAATGTGCTTCGGGGTCGCGAGCCGTGCCTCAGAGTTTGAGAACCACTGGCTGGACCTTGTCCAGGAAAAGAGGAGGAAAGAACCGTTGTCAGCGGGGGCCCTTCAGGGTGCAGAGCCCTCAGGATCCAGTCAGCCCCTTGTGCTAAAAGGCCAGGAGGACAAGGGCAGGGAGGAGAGTTGTCTACACAGCGTACCTCCGCAGCACCGGGGCATGTCGGAATGAAATGCCGCATCAGGCCTGGCTGGGGAATTACTCGCAGCCCAGGAGGAGAGCAGGTTTATGCAAATGAGGCAATTAGAGAAGAGTCTGAAAGAGTGAGGGAGCCAGGGGAACGGAGGCCGGGCTGTGGAGCTTAGCGCAGGGATCATCTCCGGCTGAGGCAGGGGCAGGCAGAAGGTGGAGGTCAAGGCCTTCAGTCTGGACAGTAGTTCCTGGAGGCCAGAGGCCAGTGGCCTGGAGACGTGTTTGGTGGGCACGACAGGGGTGGGATGCCACTGGCCTGCGAAAGCCCCCCCAAAATAAAAAATGACCTGGCCCCAAATGTCTGTAGGGCCCAGGCTGAGATCTCTGGTTGAGAGCAGAGTGGGCTATAGCGGGAGGCGGGGAGAGGGGGGTGCTGGGGGGTGGGGGAGGGTAGCCCAGACATGTGGTTGGGGGCGGGCAGGGCTCCTGAAGGAAGATTCTGAGCCTCACACAACAGAAGGAACCCTTTGGGGAAGTCCAAAGGATCAAAGCACAGGAGGGGGTTGGTGTGGGGGGGGTGGAAACAGGGCACGGGTGACATGGCCTTGGGGGGAAGAAAACATTAAAGGGAAGCTCTTAGCCTGCAAGTTAAGGGGCTGCAAGTCCCTTCCTAATGATCTGTGGCCCAGAGGCCCAAGCAGTCGCATGTCTCCACCAGCCCGCCTAGAGGACAGAAAAACCAAATCCTTGCCCTGGGGAGTTTCCAGGTTGGAAAAGGAATGAGGGACCCAGCAGCAAAAACAAGACCCCAGATGGTTCGTCCCAGCTGGCTGGAGAGAGGCCCCGGTGACCTGGGGCGGGGAGAAGCCCAAGGAGGCTCCCAGCAGGAGGGGAGGCTGGGGACAGGGCAAGCGGGGCACCCAGGTGCCGGAGCACGGAATCTAAGGTCCTTGCTCCTTCCCTTTCTCCCCTCCTCCTGGAATGACTCATCTCCCCGAGTCTGTGCACATGCTATTTCCAAGTAAGTTCCAACCCCCTCAAAGTTTCTGCTCGGCGTCTCTGCTTCCTCTCCTAGTATAACGTCTCAAAGGCTGGCCACCCTCCCCGTCTCCACCTCGTCCCTCCTCATCCACTTCTTAAACATCGATTTCTATTGTGGTAAAATATGGGTTCCATCACTGTGACCATTTAAGCGTTTTTAGGTGTACAGCTCAGTGGCGTGGAGTGTATTCGAATACGCACAGTCATTCCAGGGACGTCTTCATCCCCCAAATTCTTCAATGCTGAGGGTAGAAAGGCCTCAGCTCCCCTCCTCCAGCCCCTGGTCGTCTCGGCTTTACTCTCTGTGTCTGTGAATTTGCCTATTTGAGAAACTTCACGTGAGTGGACACGTGCCGCGTGTGGCCTCTGGGTCTGGCCTCTCCCACTGACCATCACGTTTTCAAGATCGGGTCTCGTTGTCGGGCGTATTTGAACTTCTTTTTCTGGTGTATTTGAACTTTTCTCCTTTTTCTGGCTAATAGTTCCTAGTATTCTGTCACGTGGCTAGAGCCCATTATCCGTGGATGGCCACGGTGATGGAGGCCTCGGTGATGGAGGCCACGGTGATGGAGGCTGCCGTGAACAGGTGTGAGGAACCCGAGTCCCTTTCTCTCTGTTCAACCCACATTAGTCCGTCTTCATTCCCACCACAAGGGACCCTACTCGTGGCCGCTGACAGGGTGCCTGTTGCCACATCAGGGGATGCAGTGTGAACCTCTGACGTTTCTTTCCCCTTGAAATGCTCTTTTCTCTTGCTTCTGCCGATACATGCTCAAAATCTCTGCTTTCTCCTCACCTACCTCCCCCCGCCCCAGCTTCCCAAGGTTGGACCCCTAAGTCATCCCCCTACCCCCCGATCCTCTTACCACCTTACTGAATTATTTCCCAGGTTTTGTGCGATCTCGTGGCCCTAAATACTTCTGCACGCGATCTCATTTCTCCGGTCCACGGGTTGTGTGTTCCTATGTGTTCTACTCTTTGACCTTTCCACTTGGGTCACTTAAATTTTAGTATGTCCGATTTCAAGCTGTGATCTTCCTGTCCCCACCCCCACCATGTCCATCTCTTTAACGGTCACCCCCCACAAGGTCAGCCCCCAGTCCTAAACAACCCCCCATACAGTGTCGGTCTCTAGGGATTTGCCTGTTATGGATGTTTCCTATAAATGGAATCACGCAGCGTGGGATCTTCCGTGACCGGCTTCCCCCCTTCTTCGCATTCATGTAGGGTGCCGTTGTTTTACCCCTTTCTGTGGCCAATGATCATCCGTCGCATGAATAGACCACGTTTTTTCCATCCGTTCATCCGTTGATGGACATTGGAGTTGTTCCCACCTTTTGGCGATTGTGAATGACACTTCCGTGATCATTTGTGTCCACGTGTTTGCGTGGACACGCGTTTCCGCTGTCCTGGGGCGCGTGGCTAGGGGAGGCGTGGCGGGCCACATGGGAGCTCTGTGCCCGACGGCTCGAGGAGCTCCAGATTGTTGTCCAAAGTGGCTGGCCTGCCTCCACTCCTGTCTCTTTCAAATCTACTCTTCTCAGAGCAGCTGGTGTGATCTTTAAAAATAAACTTCAAATCATGTTTCCTCCTTCTTTGAAAATCCTCTGATGACTCCCCACTGTTCTTAAGATTAAATACAAATGATTTACCATGGCCTGCACCCCCGGGGCCATGACGCTCACTGGCTCCCACTCCGGGCTTCCTCCCTGCAGCTCGAGAAACCTGGCATCTTCCTTCGGAAGGTGTCCTGCCATCTCAACTCTGTCTTGAGAGAGGCTCCTGACTCCTATGAGTTCCCTGTGGTCAGAAGGCAGAAACCAAGGTGTGGACAGAGTCACCCTCTCTCTGAAGGCTCCTTCCATGCCCCTCCTGGCTTCTGGGACTTGCTGAAAACTCGTGGCAGTCCTTGGCTTGCGGCCGCACCACTGCATTGGCACGTCACCATCGTCCTTCTGTGCATGGTTCGTCTCTTCTGACAAGGACACGGGTCACATTGGGTTAAGGGTCCATGCTACTCTGTGGTGACCTCCTCTTAACTGATCACATCTGCAATGACCCTATCTTCAGAGAAGTTCATATGCTGAGGTTCTGGGAAATGGGAATCTGAGGGGCATTTTTTAACCTAGGACAGCCCTGTTCCTCATGTCTCAGCTCAAATACAACCCCCTTCCCACTCCCCCCTGCCCAGAAGTCCTTCTCCACCATACCTTTCTGACTCTTTTTGGCCCCTCCACCTGCTACAATGAGGGTTAGTTTTTGGTTACTTACTCATGTCCCCTCCTGGTGGGAAAGCCCCGGGTAGCAGGCTCCTTGTCTACCCCCTTCATCACTCTAACCCTGAAATCCACTGCCTGACTCAGTGCAGCTTTTCAGGAAGGGGGAAGGAGTAGGGAGCCTGGACAGGTCCACACAGGGGCCACGAGCAGCCTGCCTGCAGATGCGTGGGTGGCCCCTGGCGTGCTGGATGGTGGCTCTATCCTGGCCCATCCCCACAGTCTTGGCACCAACGCCAGCTCTCAAGGGCAGGCTGCGGGCGTCCAAGGGCCCGCTGCCCCACGCTGCACACAGACGCCAGATGGGTGTTGGGAACACATGTGGATAACTACACGGCAGCTACAGCCCGAACCCCCAGAAGAGCTGGCTTCTCTCTGTGGTGTTGGCGGAAAGAGAACGAGCCTCCGCCCAACGCCCTTGCCAGCAGGAGGTCTGAGGCCATCCAAGGGCATCCTTCCTGCGCGCGGGGCACAGACTGGGGGTCTGGGGCGGGGTCCAGTCCTGTCATCCCAGGCCACTAGGACTCGCGGCGTTGAGGCCGGTGCCCCGAGGCATGGTGCTGTAGCCGGCTCAGTGACGGCCTCCGTCTCCTGGCTTTCCGCCTTCCTCTGCCCCTTCGGAGACGTAGGCGATGCCACATGAGGCGGGAATCGGCAGCCTCAGGGAGGCTGGGGCTGAGTAGCAACCGCTTGGCTAAGTGCTGTCTGGCGCCTGGCGTCCTGCAACGGCTCTTGCGTTTAAGAAGACCTGCCAGGAACAAGGTGCAAGACTGCCGACGTGGCTCCATTTCTCCCCCTCCCTCTCCCCTCCGCCGCTGTGGTGTGACTTCACAGCAAGAGACGGGAGCCACCTCCCACCCGTATCGCTCTCCCAGGGCTGCTGTAACAAACGACCCTAACCTGGGTGGCTTCGACAGACAAAGTGTGTTCTCTCACATTTCGGGAGGCCTGACGTCCAAAGTCAAGGTGTCAGCAGGGCAAGAAGCCATTCCCTGCCTCTCTCCTGGCTTCCCATGGCTGCCACCGGTCCTGGGCTCTCCGGTCTCTGCCCCCGACCTCACTGGGCTTTTTGTCTCTGTGTCACCTCCTCCTATGATAGGAAACCAGCCACTGAATTTAAGACTCATGCTAGATCCTGGGTGATCTTATCTGGAGAAACTTAATTAACCTCATTACCCCTGCTAAGACCCCAATTCTTCATAAGGTCATGTTCTGAGTTCCACGCGGACATGAATTTGGGAGGGACACTGTTTAACCTATTACACCACACTTTGACTCTGGGGGAGCCTTGTGTCCTGCTTTTGCCAAGGAAGGCAATGTGGTAGAAGTGACAGTTCGAAGGCCATGAAGCTTCTGCTCTTGCTCTCTGAACCTGGGACCAGCTGTGGACAGTTGTGACCAGCCCACAAAGATGAGACCCGACCCGGAGAGGGGGCCCCAGTCATTCCAGTCAAGCCATCCCAGACCAGCCAGCCGCCGGCCCCACTGGCTACTGAGCCCAGAGAAGTCTGGTCCACAGGATAGAAGACCCAGATCACCTGATTTTAGCCCAAATTAGAAACCTGTAGAGTCAAGATTAAATAAATAAATGGTTGTTGTTAGAAGCCACCAAGTTTAGGATTGTTACGCAGTGATGAATGACAGATTCATAAGTCATGATTGGCTTGCGGCAAATGGGGGGAGGTGGTGCCATTTCTCAGGGATACTGGGGTGTACCGAAAGTAGGGATCTGACACCCGAGCCCTCCTCTGGCGACCGGGCAGTCTGGACATCTGCTGAGCCACCTCGGAAACAAGAACTGATTCCACCACATTCCCCAGCATGTGCAAACGCCTGTCGTTCCTAGCACCGTTCTTGTGGGGACACACACGCAGTGGTACTTTGTAAAGGCAAGGAGGTGGTGGTGGTGGTGGTGGTCCTGATGGAAGCCAGGGTCAAAGCCAGGATCAAATCCGCCAAGATTCAGGGAAAAAATGAGCAACAGTCCACCAGCCTCCCTGGTTCACTGACTGCCACCCCATCTTCAGGAGCGTGAGAAGAGGAATTCCCCTTCCATACCTCAAAGTTACATGGAAGCCAAGAAGTCACCCATGTGAAATCCCAGAGCCGGGACCCCCCCACCTAGCCAGAGTCACTGATTAAGAGCCCAAGAGCCAGCCATCCGCAGGTGCCTCAAACATGCTGGCAGAAATTAATCATTTGTCTTGCAAGGGTACTTATTTTCTCCTTTATGCCTGGAGAGAAATGGGCTATGAACTGGAAATTTCCAGAGCAGTAGGCTGAACTTCTTGTCTGAATGGGAACAACTTTCTTTTAAAGTACAACCATTTGCAGTGTTCAGTTCCACCATTAAAGGACAATGGCCAATTTTCTGCGGACCTGGGACATCGGTTTTGTCTGAAGAGTGCGCGTGTGGGGAATTTACTAACCTGGCTGCGGTTGCCCATGAAAACAGGTTATTTAACAGGATTTAAATGCTGTGCTCTGACGCTCGACAGTGGCGCGGAGGCAGCTGGAGAATCGAATGAACCTATTTCCCTTCCAGCTCTTAACGAGAGAAGGCAGGAAAGCGAGAGAGACAGGAAAAAACCAGAGCCAAAGAGATGGGTGGGACGACCTCCATCAAGGGAGAGCGCCTGCTCTTTTTAAGGTGATGGTAAAATCGGTTGCGTTCATTTGATCCCTCTTTCGCTAGTTTCAACAAATGTTTTTTTAAAGGATCAGCTGGGCTCAAGGCTGGCAGATGATATTAAACCAAAGGGGACGAATACCAATCTTTGTGGGCTTTCTGGAGGAGGCATTCTAGAGCCAGTTCTTAGACTGATCTTTTTTTTTTTTTTTAAAGATTTTATTTATTTGACAGAGAGAGAGAGAGAGAGATCACAAGTAGGCAGAGAGGCAGGCAGAGAGAGAGAGGGAAGCAGGCTCCCGGCTGAGCAGAGAGCCCGATGCAGGGCTCGATCCCAGGACCCTGAGATCATGACCCGAGCCAAAGGCAGAGGCTTTAACCCACTGAGCCACCCAGGTGCCCCTAGACTGATCTTTTGATGCTTGTTTCCTACCAGCCCCCTACCCTTCTGGCTTAGCCAAATGAAGGAATGAATGGAAGACGAGCATTAGTGTCAGGAGGCTGGCTCTTCCTAGACGAACTCTAGTCTCGGGTTATAACATAGCCTTGGTTTTTCTCATCCATAAGAAAGGGGATCATTATACCCACCTCATAGGATTGTTTTCAGAATCGAATGAAAGTGTAGGTAAACTCCAGCATGAAACCAGCCACACGTGAGACGCCAGCAGGGGTCAGTTTCCCTTCTCTTCCCTATCAGCCTTTGCCAGGCTCCGTTATCTTCCTTCTAAAAGTCTGCCTGGGATTTTGTCCCTTCCCTCTGCCTAGATGTTACCGAGTTTGGGGGTGCCTCTGCCCTTAACAGCATCCTCCGGCAGCTCAGAGTGAGGCCAGGGTCAGGCTTCCGGATTTGGGTCTTCACTCCCTGACTCACCTGCTGTGTGATGTTGATGAGATACTGAGCCCCCTTAATTTGCTCAGATTTGCATGAAACACACAGCATGTGCTTCACGGGGCTGTAAGGGGGAGGTGAGGCATCCACCTGGGAACACGTTCTTAGGGGCCGGGAACACGTGTTCAGTAAATGAGGCTGTTGCCCATCGGCGTTAGGAACCATGCCTGTGCGGGAGGTGTTTTCCTGGAGGACTGCAAGTCTATTCTACGCCTGCCGCTGGTGAAGAGGCCTTTGCTCTGACTTGAAACACAAGAGCAGTGACGGCCCTTCCCAAGCCCACCCCAGTGAAGTCACTGGCTGCCTCCCCTGCCGAGCCCACAGCTTCCAAGTGGAAAGAGTTTCACATCCACATGTAATTTGCCCAATTACTCCATCTGCTCACAACTTAGTCCCTCCGATGCACACAAAGACTCTTTGAAGACGGACTGTACTGGGTGAGGGGACAGAAAATGCTCAATTATCTGTACAAATGGCAGGGAAGAAACTCTTTCCTATGACCCTTTTCTACTGCAGCTTTACCTCTGCGTTCTGTTTTGCTTTTGCTCTAATTCCGAAATGACTTTTCCTTTCCTGTCATGGCACGGTCTGAGGTGGACGGGAGGGTTGAACTGGGAGGGGGCAGGAAGCAAGGGCAGGGGCACCGTCTAACGGCCCCAGCTGCACACTTTCCAAACCCCAAGCCAGGACCCGAAGCCTGGGGGGTTGTATGTGCACATATGTCAAGGATGGCAATCTGGGATGTGTGACTCCATGGCTGGAGCACTGGCATTTCAGGGGTAGATGGGCACAAAGGAAAACAATTCTCAAACTCAGAGCCATGCTAAAAAATCCATGGTTTATGGCAAACCATTACAGGTCCAGGGAATCTAATCTTGAATTTTGCATTTGCTGAAAAACAGAAAAATCAGAAGTAACACAGAGCAGGGACAGTCTCCGGGCGCCCACCGAGAGCTGGGCTTGCCATAAGACATGCCGTTCACTATTCGAGTCACTCACTGCCCCGAACATCAATTATTGGCCATTATTATTTATTAATTAGCTGTCATTAATTATGCACACACTATTTGCCTAATGGGTGTCTCCCCAGCTCTAGGCTGAGCTCACAATGGTAAAGGCTATGAAGTGTCTCACACTTAGTAGATTCTCAATATATTTGCCAAATGAATGAACCCAAGTGTATCCTTGGAACATGCTCTTTCTCTTGGAAGGAAGAGGTTGGGACAGTCAGCGCAGAGAAATCTCACTGTCCAGCTGAACCCATGAGTAGCGCTCTCTACCACTCTGACCGCCATGCTATAGGCATCCCAGAGCTGTGGATTGGGGTGTGGGGGCACAGGCATCCTCAGAACTCCATCTGTCTCCTTCTGGTTCCAGCCATGGAATGCCACGTGTTACAGAATCCAGAATGTAGTGAGAACCAGGAGGTATGGGCTCTGGTTTGGCATATCACCCACCCAAAGTGCCCCACTCAGACCTCCACCAGCAGGAGCCCTCAGGGACAGTGGTCTTAGCTGGAGCCTTCTCCCCGGCTACTTCTCATTCCTAGTCCCCGGGTCACACTAATCCCTTTGCTCCCTCCCGAAGTTCTAACCTCCTCTGGGTCTCTCTCCATAGCAGATCTCCAGCCCGTCCGGTGTTGGGAATGGATGGGGGAAAAGAAAGGGTGAATCTTGAATGCGGGGTGGGGAGAGGATATAGGGACAACAAAATAAAGAGATTCCTAAAGGAAAGCAATTATACTGAAACGCGGCTATCAAAGTATTAAAAAAATCTGTAGCAATTTGTAGTTTAAAAGCCGAATACATGGTAATTCCTGTGCTCTTTTATTAACACATTAAAAAACAAGATCTAGCTACAGGGCTAATGACTACCATAATTTCCAAGTAGTGATGAGCATAAACAATATTTTGAGATATCTGCCAAACTGTAACACAAGATGAAAATATCTGTGTGTTCCACTGGCGCAGAAGTCTTAAAGTGTTCCTGATGTTCTGTGGTTTGTCACCTCTATTCATACTGAATGGAAATGACACATTTTACGTAAGGCTGTTGGAAATAAGGGTGTGTTTTTTCCCCACTCACCTTCGCGGACCCCCTGAATTCTATCGAGGGCCCCGGGAGACAAGCCCATCTCAGGTGAGTGGACCTTTTGGGATCAGCGCACAGCGTCTGTTGTGCCAACTCCCAGGTTCGTCAGAGAGAGAGAGCCCTCTTCGTCTTGGGAGGCCCTAGGACATGTGGGTGGGGCTGGAGTGATAACCATTCCCTTCCGGAAAGAATGAATGAA
Source organism: Enhydra lutris kenyoni (assembly GCF_002288905.1). Classification (NCBI taxonomy): domain Eukaryota; kingdom Metazoa; phylum Chordata; class Mammalia; order Carnivora; family Mustelidae; genus Enhydra; species Enhydra lutris. The sequence goes on along the minus strand of NW_019154141.1, from coordinate 620,435 downwards.
ATCCCCTGCTCCATTCGGAATAGCAGCCAAAGCACCCGAGGAGAAAGGCACCACCTGCTCGGAGCTCTGGTCTCTCCCCAGCAGTGTAAATGTCTCTTCTCATAAATCTGGGGGCCCAAGCAAACAGTGGGAGAGGGGCCTCCCTCTGGGTCTGTCTCTATCCATGCTGGCCCGACGGCGTTGGCTCCCCTAGGACCCTCTCTTCCTGAGAGCCCCACCCCGTCCCCACAGGCTGCCAGAGGGGCCATAGGCTTGGGTCCTCTGTGATCTTCTTAAAACCCACGCCCAGGGCACAGAGCCCTCAGACTCTAGAAGTTCCACTGGAGTTGATCTCAGCCTTCTCAGGCCAGCTCTGTCACTCCGCACCCAGGCAAACCTGAGCCCCGGGATGTCGGGAGGCTTGCTCAGCTCACACAGGTCCCGGTGGGCTCAGGCTCTGCAGTCTGCTTCTTAGCATCCCACCCAGGACCCTTTCCACTCCGCCTTGGAGAAACCCGAAGGCTGAGACTTGTCCGAGCCGACTTCTTCTCCCGGCTCGCTGCTCGCTGCTCTGCTCTGTCACTTGGAGTAGTAAGATGCATAGCATTTTCAAGACCCCTTGCAGCCTGCTACAGGCAGGCTCCCCCTACTGCCAGCCTTCCCCTGGCTCTAAGCCACCCTAGGGGAGGACAGGAACGTCCACCCTCTCCCCAAGGCAGAGGGTACAGGGGCGGGAGGAGCCCAGAGACGAGAGCCTTCTCAAGCCACACCCTCTTTGCTTGGCTGCCAGCCCCGCCCAGCCCTGCACCTTGTTGAGCCAGCCCCTCCAACACCCTCCCACCCCACCCCATGCTCCTAAGGAAGGGTGGGTGGACATGGGCGTCGAGGACAGCGCGGGAGACAAGCAGTGGAGGGTGGTTGCCTGGCAGGAAGCGCTGGCCACTCGGGGTCCAGGAGCTGGAGGGTGGTGGGAAGTGGGGACAGCGCCAGGGAAGCTTGGCACGGCGCTGGAGCAGAAGGACGGAAGGGTGAGAGGACTTCCAGGCAGTTGGGCATGTCACATAATTATAGGAGAAAAATTAGGCCAGAGCCTGGCTCTCTCTGCCTCTGTCTGAGTGATCATCGCCCTTATTATAAAGCAACTAATTATTAGCCTGGTTCATTAGCAATTATAAATCTCTAACTCCAGAACTTCATTAAAAAAATGACAAGTTAGCACTTAATTATTTTCCCAACTGCCTGGATCGTGCACGGTGTTAACACACCCAGTTCCCATCGTTCTTGGGAACACTGCTGGCTCGCGGGTCCTGGGGACCCGTCCCTGCTTTGCCCCCCCACCCAGAAACCTGGGTGTCCCAGCAGAGCGAAGGTCCAATGCCCTCAGTGGAGAGATGGCAGTGAGCTCTCCTCTCCTTCTGCTTTCCAGTAAAAATAGAAACAACACATTTACAGAGCATCTCTGAGGGCCAGGTGTTTGGTGTGCCTTGTCGCACAGAATCTGTCCTTAACCATGTGGAGTGGATATTGTTCACCACCATAGAACCTGAGGGTACCATGCTTGTCCTATGGGTCAGAGAAGTCGCAAGCGGCCAGGCTGGGTGACTGTCGGGGCTGGCCGGACTCCGAGCGTATACCTTTCACCTCTGCTGCTTGCTCAGCCACAGCTCTGTGGTGGACAGGCTGGCACCGGGGAAGGAAGGGTCTCAGGTTGGGGAGTGCCAGGACCCTTGACATCTAAACTCCCCAAGACCCGCCCGCTGAGGGAAATCTCTCCCACCAGCTCCGGGGACGTCTGACCAGCACAGGCTGCCTAGGTAGATGGAAAACCCCTTCCCCTGCTGGGTGCTGACATTCTCTTTCGTCCTGCAGCTAACAGGCCAGTGGCTCCCCTAGCTGGTCCATCCCTCCCCCGTAGAAAAGAAGACGAGTCTTCCAGCCCTGCCCCCACACTGGGTGTTCCGGGAAAGAACCTTCTGGTTACCCCGACTCATACTCCGGCAACGGCGACTCATACTCCGCCAGCGGTCCAAGGTTCGTGACTGACACGAACCCGTGCGTGATGTGGAGGTAGGGAGGGCGAGTTGGGCAGGGGTTTGTGGGACCGAGGAATGGGGGTGCTGGTTGTTCACACAAATCTTTGTCATGGGTTCAAGTCCCAGGTAAATAAGTTGTAAGGACTCCAAACCGGAGAGCTTATCAAGTATGAGGCAGTCCCACCAGGATGCGGCATGGAGGCTCACGGATTTTGTGGCTGAAGCCTGTTTCTCTCATCCCAGACCCGGGAAGTCTTCCCGAAGGCGGTGAAGCCTCCCAGTCAGGGCCAGGTGAACGAGCAGGTCAGCTAAAGAGGGCGAGTTGCCAAATGCCAATCCACGAGGCTCACTCAAAGTCACTGGAATGTCAGCAGCGGAGAAATGGCAGGGAGGGCGGGGGGTGGGAAACCTCGATGAGCAGCTTGGGTTGGGGGGGTGGTGGGGGCACCGTTGAGCACCAATAATCAAGAGACCACGCTCTAAGGAGGGTGGTGTGTTTACCTGTAGGACTATCCCATCCCTGAGGAACACGTAAGTCTGGGGTCAGAGACAAATCATGAAAGCAGTCTTGACTGGGGCTGGTCCCCGTGAGGCATGCCCCGCCCCCCAAGTACTAACTGGTGTAACTTTCACACCAACCCAAGTATCATTCCCTGTTGCGCAGGAGGGGAAACTGAGGCATGGGGCAGTGGTCCTGTAGTCTGGGAGCAGGGAAATCAGGATTTGAACAAGCTGGTGTGGCTCCAGGTTCCCCTGATCTTAACCACTAGGTTATCTTGTGTCTTGGTGCTGAAGCTGAACCCTGCCTGGGGGAAGGACAGCGGAAGGGGCTTTAGTGGCCAAATACCGGTTTCACCTGGTGCTGAAGGTCAGCCAGTGTCCCCACCTACCACAGGAGCCTACTCCCTTCCCGTGGGATGTTCTTTAGGACAACAAGGGGACCCAACAGGAGACGCGAACTCCTGCTGGTGGGACCATCCCTGAATCCCCTGCCCCTCCTGGGGGTCCCCATGAAGACATGGAGCAGAGCGTCCTCTGCTGGCTGGAATGGGAACATGCCGGGGAAAGAAGCCCACGCCAAAAGGAAGCTCCCGTTCATTGGCCCTCCAGCACAATGTTCTTTTAGAGAGAAGCTCCAAGGAACTCATGGCTTCAAGAACAAGGAGAACATGGGAAAAGGGATGAAGATGAGCTCACTCCACGGGTCCTCAAAGACATTTCTTAAGTTCAGGACTGACAGTCAAGGAGGGCATCCTGGAGTCAGGTCACCGAGGCGAGGAGTGCAGGATGTTCCTGGAAAAGCAGAAACATTTCTCAAGCATAAGGACCGAAGGAGAGGTCAAGTGTGACCCGCCCTGGCCGGGGTGGGGCGGGGGATGCTGGCTTTGACAGTTGCCCATAGACAGCATGGGTGCCTGGATGGGGGCATTAAGCTGTAGAACTTGGGAAGGGGCTCACAAGTGACCTTTGAGGGTTAAAGCAGCACCGGGAGTGAAAACCACAGAAGACCCTGACCCAGTCAGGATCAGCCAAGAAAGCCAAAGTGGAAATGGGCTGCCTTTCCCATTACTGAGCTCCTCGTCCACCGAGGTATTCAAGAGTGTCTGGTGACACACCGCTCCCATCCCCGCGCCCCCACCCCCACCGCCCCACCAGCAGGAATCAAGCAGAAGATAGTTGTGGGAAGACATCGTGATAACTGACAACCTGAGAGGTGGGTCCCATCCTTAGCCCATTTTCCCTGAAGGCACAGAGAGGTTAGGTAACTGTTCTAGATCACACAGGGCCCCGGCTCCCTGCGGGCTGACCCTGTCTGCAGAGCTGTCCTCACCCCTCCCTCTGTATGGCAACCCCATACTGGGCTCAAAGGGTCTCCGGGGTGCCGAGATGCTTGGGTTCTATTAGAAGACCCCTTACCGCCCAGAGACACTGGGGCTCCTTGCTGCTCCCTCTCCCAGCTCGCACTTGGCCAGGGTGGCTCCCCAGGAGAATCCAGAGGCCATGCCCTGACTCAGGGCAGGTCAGAGGGGGAGCCGTGCTCTGTGCTCCTGGGCTTCTCCCTGAAGATCCCAGGACATTCCCTTCCTGCTGAACACAGCGCGCCCTGCGTGACTGTCAGCTCCCCCACTGGCCACCCACGCTGTCACGGAAGCCTCGGCAGGTGATGCCTTCCTGTCTGGGAATAGCACCTCTCAGCAAACTGACAGGTAATTGGCCCCTAAATCCCTGGGGAGACACTGGGAGGATGAGGAAAAATTACGGCTGTGGAACTGAGTCTTAAAAATTATATCACCTTTGCTGACAGCGTAATTACTCCTTTTTCTCGAGATTTAGTACAGATTTCCAATCCTTAAACAGCTGAGGGGTATTTTAAGGGCTCTTTCTTTCCCATTCTCTCCTTCCCCTCGGTCCGTGAAAGCCGGATTCCTGCACTGGTGGGCTTCCCGCCTCTCCTCGGAGGCAGAATGTCCCTGGCTGGCTGTGCCGAAGGCCACCCCGGGGAGGGGACAGCAGAGACACCAGGAGGAAGGGGCCTAGATTCAGGACTGACTGGTTGGGCCCTCCTGGGGCAGGAAGGCTCTAAGTCGGGAATGACTCCAGCCACCTATTTGCCTGTAAAAGGGGATCCCTGGGGCTTGGGAGGGGGCCCTCCCCTTCCCCTGCGGCCTGGGCCCACCCATAGTCCTTGGGTCTGCTGCTGAGGCCACCAGCGGGCAGGTCCTCCCTCAGCCCGAGGGGGTGTCTGGTGTGGAGCCGGCTGCAAGCTCCAGGACCTCACTCCTCACCCTCCAGGTGGAACAGAGCCCGGGCGCTAACCCACGCGCAAACTCACCCCTCATAAGCTCCCCTTTCTCCCCTTTCACAACCCTTGCCCCTCACCTACTTCCTGGGTCAGCCCCCCAATAAACCACCTGCCCCCAACTGCTCATTTCAGAGCCTGTTTTTGGGGAAACCCACACGGAAGGCCCCTGCTCCCCATAGGCTAGCCAGAGTGTTGCGTGGGCCCTGACTTCTGTTTGGAAGTGGGTGATTGCTGAACTGAAAAGAGACGGTTTGGGTGATCCCTGGGGCTCCTATTCCATTAGTTGCAGCTTTCTAGAGAGGCAGTGGCCCTTCTCCCCAAAGTAAGGAAAGTGGTTCAGGGACCTGAATTCTGGAAGCCCCAGGAGTCCATCTCCCTCTCTCCTGCCTGTGGGTCCATGTGCGAGGGTCGTCTGTGATACTGACTAGGAGGGGAGATGCCGTGTGACGGCCTTCACTTCCCCTAGGCTGTCAGCACGAGTGGGCCTGGGATCAGGGCCCCTGACTAGCACAGTCCTGCTGTCCCCCAGTCCAAGGGGCTCGGGAATCAGAAGGTGGGCTTTATCTTTCAGTGGCTGTCAGGACAGCACTCTAAGAAGTGGAGGCAGAGGACCAGATCTGGGCGGACACTGGCAAGGAACCGGATCTCTCCTGCTGTTGAGAGACTGCAAGACGCTGGGAGTCCACAGCCAAGGGCCAGTTAGTTCAGGGGGACAAGAAAGCGTGCTGGGGCCAGCAGATCCAAGCCAGCTCTAGGAAGCGTTGTCGGCAAGTCCCAAGTGCCAGGGTTGGCCCTAGAATTAGTTCCAGACTCAGGGGCTCATGGAGACACCTTGAGGAAGATGGGCAGGACCTGAGCAGAAATTTGTTTCCTGAAGCAGCCAGGGCTGTGCCTGAGCCGCAGGGCAGAATTCTCTGCACCCTTAGACCTTCCCAGCCTGGAGCGTCCAACAAGATTGCAGCAGGGCCTGGGGGTGGCAAGCAGAAGCGGGTTGCCCAGTCTCAGCTCCCGAGACTTTTTTTTTTTTTTTTAAATAGGCTCCACCAGCACAGAGCCCAGCATGGGGCTTGAACTCACAACCCTGAGATCAAGACTTGAGCCGAGATCAAGAGTCGGACACTTAAGCAACAGAGCCACCCAGGGATGTCCTGTCCCTCCTGGGACATTTCTGTGTGATCTCCTCACTACATCATCCCTACCTCACCAAGCTCCCTTGTCACTACATGCCAACATCCCCCGTCCTTGGGCAGAATACCAAAAACTGACATTTACTGAGTGCCTACTGTTTGCCCTGCAGCGTTCTGACCCGCTTACCTCCATGAATCTCTCAGTCCTCCATGCACCCCCAGGAGGAAGGTGCTGTTTCTTATCCCTGCTTCAGAGACGAGGAGGTGGAGACACCCGAAACCCACTCACTTCATGGCAGAGACAGGGTAGGAACTCCGGTTTAGGGGATCTAAGGGTGTGCTTGTCACCTCTCGTCTGCACATCCGTGAAACTGATCACTGAACTCAGGAACCCCACCTTGGAAACTGGCATCTTCTTCCCCTCCTCTTGCTCCTCTCTGCTTAGGTCTGGGTTATTTTCCCCTGGGTGGGGGTGATGGTACGTTCTGGGTAGACTTGTCTGGGCCAGGAGTGCCCAGACATTTGGACAAACATTCTGGGTGTGTCTCTGAAGCTTTTCTGGGTGACATTCACATTGGAATCAGGAGACCCAAGCAGCTGGCCCTGGGGACTCATCCAAGCCAGCTGAAAATCTGAATAGAACAAAAAGGCTAAACAAGAGGGGGCTGCTCCCGCCTGCCCATCTGAGCTGGGACTTCAGCCACTCCTGCCTTGAGACTCAACCGAAACATAGGCTCCTCCTGACCTCCATGTGCCCACAACCAGACTTGGATATCAGAGGCACCCCTTCGGGACCTCACGCTGGAGCTGGCCATGCAGACAAACAGAACGAGGGCAGAGTGTGCGCCGGTGAAGGGGGACAGGGCTGGGGCAGTAGTCACCATCCCCATTGTGTGGCGGCTTCTGTGGCACCCCGATTCGCAGGCCCCTGGTGCCCTGGGAAGGTGCGGAGGGGCTTCCGCAGACCAGTCCTGGGCTGTGACTTGGGCTGTGGTCCTGGCTGCTTAGCCTCCCCGGCAACCTCTCCTCAGATTTCTTTGCTGCTGAAACCAGGCAATACCAGCCTCTCTGGCTGGAGCCTAGACCACAGCCCGAGCGAACCCACGTGGGCCCGGCCCCCAACACGCTACCCCAGTGACCTTCTGCAGCCCTCGGAGGCTGGGAGCTTCACGGTCCCAAAACTGAGGCTCCGAGAGGCTGAGTAATTCTGCCTGAGGTCACAGAGCTTTTCGGGGGAACTAGTATGCCAACCCAAGGCTCAGTGGCTGGAAACCTGCCTTCCTCGCTGCCATGATCTCCAGGCCCTTCTCTCCCAGGATTCTTTCCCCACTGCCTTAATCCCGCCAACAGCAAGGGAGAGGGGGAGGGAAAGCCCCTGTGCAGAGCCGGGCCCAGGAGCCAAACTGTTTCTGAGCTGGATGCTTTCCTCCAAGCCTTCAATGAGGTGTCGGTAGCTCCTTAACTCCGGCCGCGGCGACAACGCTCCTGTCATATATATTCACGAGCTGGAGCTGTAAAGCCGCACGACGCTCGGCCATTAATCCTAACACGGGCGTGCCACGCGGCATCTGATGCTCCGACTTCAATGCAGAGGGGCGTGAGGTCCACGGCGCTGGGAGCGCGCCCCAAACCCACGGCCACGGCCACGTCTCACACGACGCCCTCCCATCCCAAGAACTACATCCATATTCTGTGGCCGCCTCTATGGCTGGTGACAGATAGATTCACGAGCCGGCCCCAAGCCCTAGGATGTGCACCCCGAGAGAAAACAGAGTTTAAGAGGTTAAAGCAAAAAAAACAAAAAACAAAAAAACCCAAAAAACAAATAACAAAAGCAAAACAAAACAAAAAAGAGATTAAAGCACTGCACCCCCCTTCTCGCACCCCAGGTGGCTGAGCTGAAAGCCCTTTCCCTGGTGAGGGTGAGAGGAGACTGTCATTTTTCTGGCATTGATCCGTGGTTTTTCATTTGCCAGGTGCTTTGCAGGGAGCGGCCAGAGCCCGGAGTGTGCAAGATGGATCTGGAAGGCCCAGGAGGGGCCGGGGAGCGAGTCGGCGGAAGTGCAGGGGATGCGGATGCGGGGAGAGCTGTGGGGGAGAGGGGCAGCGTGGGCATGGAGGAGGCAGCTAGGCACCGGTTGGTGCGTTTTACAGGTCACTGGAGCCCCAGGGAGGCGCAGGAATGGGGAGGCTGCCGGCCGTGCCCGCCCCGCGTGGCCGGAGCCAAACCGAAAGTATTGAGATCGGTACATCCAGAAGCACTTCGCTATTCCAGGCACCGCCCTCCTGCAGCCCAGCCCGGGGGGGCCCTGGCTCTGCCTCCCCACAGCAGCTCTCCTTCCTGCCTGCGCCCCTGCCGCCGTGCCTCTGTGCTCAGTGCTCACTCCTCTGCTGCATTCGGTCCCTCTCTTTTGACCTCCAACCGTCCTCATGGCCCTTGGCCAGTAGTTCGATGGTCGCTCCAGCAGGTGCCTCCTCTCTGGGTGTGAGGGGGCCCCCCAGAGGTCTGCTCCCAGGACTCAGGGGTCACTCAGTGCCTCCCAAGCAGGACTCGAGGCTGCCTGGCCCCCTCCTCTGTCTCCTGCAGAAAGATCTATGGACCCCAGACTCAATGCACACTTGGCACCTGCGACTTTGCAGTGGCAAGCCCTAGGTGGGTCACTTAGACTCTCTGGGCATTGACTTCGTGGCAGGTGTGGTGAGCAGTGGCCGCCTCGTGGAGCTGTAACAAGGTTCAGGAAACAGGGACAAAGTGCCCGATGGACGCTGTTGCGTTGGCCAGACTAGAAGGTTGCAGACTGTTTGCAGAGCTCCTCTCCTCTCTGAAACACGAAGGCTTCAGGAAGTTGAAGGACGGGGATGTGGGGTGGTTTTGTTTGCTTGGGTGGGGATCAGAAGTTTCACCTGGGACAGACGCAGCACACGTGGGACGGTGGGTGGGCACTCGGTCCAGAAGTCAAATCCACAGAACTGGGATTCCAGAGCTGGAGGCAGGGCCACAGGAATGTGGCTGTTACACCTGTCCCCTTGGGTGTGAAAGGGGCACAGGCCATTTTCTCCAGATTTCTGAGGACAGGGAGCCTCCATTGGACACCGTTTGTTTGCCTGCTCTGACTGCCCCCAGCAGGCTCCCAGATGTTTGCTCATTTTCCTCTTCCTCCCAGAAATTCAGTGCAAACAGTCCCGGGCACAGACCTAAATGCCTTTCTGGGGAGAGAGTGTGTGTGACCCTAAAGCAGGCCAAGGAGGCAGTGGGGCTAAGCCAGGACCCCTAGGTGGAGACGACCAGTTGCCTGTGGTTCCTACCCCTGCGCCCCCTCCCTGCCCCACACCCTGAGCCGTGTGCAAGTTAGCAGAGCGGACAACACAGGGCCTCCCAGGAAAAGGCCCTTCCCGCCCCTGCTGACAGTGGATGGCAGTACCCACCACACAGCCACGGCCAAATTTGGAACAGATAAGTCCTTAGTTACACTTGTTGGATCACTCGAGGAGAGCGGGACCCTGGTCAGTGAGGCAGTTGTCGGGGGAGCTGCCCTGGGGACCTGGTGTTGCCCATGCCAGTCTGAGAAGGAGCGATGGAAAGGCCGGGAAGATGCTCCTTACCCTGAGCCCCCACTCCAGGACCTCCTGCTCCCCGTGGTTCTGGAGGCCTCCTTCTTCCTCTCCCTCTGGCTCAGCAGGCTCCCGGAGCCCGGAGCAGACGTGCCCAGGTCCAAATCCCAGCACGCACACCCAGGTTACGTTGTGCAGAATTATGCCTTTCTTTCCTCAACTCTAAAGTGGGAACAGTGACACGAGCCTGCCGCCGTGGCCCTGTGGAGAGGATTCAATGGATTCATTTATGTCAAGTGCTTGGAATAACACTCGCATACAGAGGGCTCGTAGGCGGCAGGTGTATGATTCCTCCCCGCCCACCTCTTTGAGCCCCCCCCCCCCCCCCCCCGCCCCGCAAGGCCAGGCTGCGGCTCTTGGCCCTGGGAGGGGCTGTTTAGCCCCTGATCTAACCGCCATCTCCCTCTGGCTGTGGGGCACAGGCTGGGCCCTGAGCTTGCCCTACCTGGAGCTCGCTGACATCACGACACAAGCAAGAGCAGGGCATAAGAGAACTTCGCGTTCTTTAAGGAGAAAAAGGAGGATCAAAGTCAGGTTGCTACTATTCACCCTCCGCTAGGGAATCGTTGTAGCAGAAAATGGAGGAGGGGCGGGCGGGGGTGCTCAGCCTCCCATGCCAGCCTCTGGGCAGGCAAGGGACACTGCTTTCCACCCTCCACGGGAACTTATTTATTTATTTTTTTTCCTGTCTCTCACAGACTTGGAAGAACATCCTTCTGACCCCATCAGGGTTCTCGTTGTGGGAAACGGAACACCGTGCTGAGAAAGAATGTTCTAGAAGGATGTTGAGGTGCACAGAGTCAATGGGAGAATGCAAAAAGACTTGGGAAGTAGGGGGCAAGGGGGTCCTGGAGGCTGGACAGCGGGATCTGTCTGCCTGTGTCATTTCTGCCACCATAGTCCCTGGACACAGCCGCTGCTCCAGGAGACCCCTGCAAACAGCTTCTAACCGTGCTTGCACGTTTTCACCAGGCACTGCAAAGTTGAAGCTGGGTGTGTGCCTGGCCGAGCTGGGTCACTTGGCTGGCCCTGGCTGGCAGGACTGACCAAGCCTGGTCCCCTGACTGGCCCTGGTGATCAGGGGGAAAGAGAGGAAGTTCCCTCCCTTGGGCAGAGGAGCGGGAGGGGCAGGGCTGTAGCTTACAACGCTGTCCACAACGTGGGGCTACCCCACAGCAGCCAAGTCTACGACGGCCTTGATGCTCCTCCCCAGTTCCCCTGTGATCCGGTCACAGTCAGCATCGTAAAGCACCTTCCCCAAGTCCTTCGCTTTAGGGCGGACAAATTGAGGCCTCCCTGGGGTGGAGGAGGATGGCGAGAGGATGGGCAACATTCTGAAGGAGAAGAGAGCCATTTGGGCAGGAAGATGGATCCAGTGAATCTGGCTTGTCTGCTTGTATCGGGGCAAGATTGATTGTATCATAAATACTCTCCGTGATCTCGAGCTCCCAAGCAGGCTGCAAGTGGCTGGGAAGGAGTCCCTTTGACCTTCCTTCTGCCCACCATCACCACCACCACCACCACCACCACTACTGCTGCCCAGTCCAGGTCCTGTCCTTTCTTTCCTATGTGACCAGTGTTATGTATTTAATGGAAGGAATCCTAGGGAAAGTGGCCCGAGAGCTTGCTACCACGGAACGTGGTGGGGACCTCACATCCCCAAACCTTACCCAACCCTTTCAGTTGGCTTTCCGACTTTCACTCCACCCAACTTGGCTGTGGCATCCACATGAGCTCAGCTCTGCACCTTCCTGGTGTGGCCCCGTGCATGGACCTCCATCCCCACCATGGAAGCCTGTCTCTCCCCACCCCAACCCAAACCCAGCACAGCTGTCCTGTCCCCACTGACTGATGAGAATAATTGGTGCCCATCTTCCATGGACCCTCTCTGTGTGGGTCTGTAGACAACGGATTTCAAATTGATTTAAAGCCCGTGTCATGGGGCGCCTGGGTGGCTCAGTGGGTTAAAGCCTCTGCTTTCAGCTCAGGTCATGATCCCAGGGTCCTGGGATCGAGCCCCACCTCGGGCTCTCTGCTCAGCGGGGAACCTGCTTCCTCTTCTCTCTCTGCCTGCCTCTGCCTACTTGTGATCTGTCAAATAAATAAATAAAATCTTAAAAAAAAAAAAAAAAAAAAAAATAAAGCCCGTGTCATGCCGGCTTAAAGAAAAATCCCCACAGAAATTAACTAGTTTAACATTTGGGGGAGACTCAGCAGAGATTGCTGTTCTAATTACAGAGAGGAGACGGGGGGGAGCTGGGAAGTTTGGACACGCTCCCCAGAGAAGGCAGAGCCAAGGCTCCCAGCGTGACCTGCCCAAGGGCATCGGGGCATCGCGCTGGCAGTGGCCTCTGAGTCCCCCCACTCCCCAGCCGGGGTGGAAGCGGCCTCATTGGGAATTTGCTCTCTGCTCGCTCGCGCCTCCAGCCAGCAGCCAGACAACCCCTGGCGCGTGCCCCAGTCTGGCTTTTTCTCGTCCTGGCCTGGATTGTTTTGCCGGCTGCCTAAATCCTGTGTCCAGGCTCCCACCCCTGCCCCCGTCCCTCCACCCCCGACACTGCCAAAGGGCAATCTTCCTCCACATGAAGATAACCAAGTCACCCTCTCAAAGAAAGCCCTGGAATGTCCTCATGTTGCCTATAGGATATAGGTCCTCGCTCCCGAGTGAGGCAGGAACGGCTCTTCTCCTCCTGGCCCCGCCACGGTGCTCAGCCCATCTCCCCCACAGCCCCCCGCTCCCAGACACGGTGACTTAGCCACGCTGATGTTTCGTAGGGCACCCGTGCCCTCTGCCCACAATGCCCATCACTCCGGAGCTGCTGCCAGATTTGCTTCCCGCCCCAAACCCCGCAGGACACCGCCCCTTCCTCGGGAGCTCCTTCAGAAGGGCTCGTCACTCGCTTCTCCGTATGCTTCCTTATCTTCCTATGCATTTGGTCCACGCACGTTTGCTCACTGCTCACGTGCACGTAAGCGCCACACGGGGAGCCAGGCAGCTGAGCAGCGAGGGCTGACCGAGGCCAGGCCACCCCGCACAGAGCCTGGCTCACGGCCTGGGAAGACAGTGCTATGTTAAATCACAGGCTGCGAGCCGTGGACAAGAGGGAGAGACACAGCCCAGCCCCCATGGGGCTCAGCAGCTCCAGGAGACAGGCTCTTCTGCCGCCGCACTGTCTTCCAAGTGGCCCTGGGGGGGTGTCGTGGCTGCTTGTTCACCAAAAAGCAATGCTCATCTCTTCCGCACGTGTTTTGGGTGCAACTTTGTTAGGTCCCTCAGACATATCACTTCATTGAACCCCGAGGTTTTCCGCCCCACCTGGGAACTTGTCACGAATGCAAATTCTTAAGTCTCTCCCCAGACTTGCTGGTAGACTCTAGAGGGATGGGGCGGCCTGGCTATGTTGAACGGACCCACCCCCCAGGGAACCCCAGTGCGCACTCGGGCACGCAACCACCCCGGAGCAGGGATCATGCTCCCAGCTTGCGGGGAGGACACAGGCCCAGCCATGTGGAGGGACTCATCCAGGATCCCCCACAGTGAGGCCACGTCTTGGCTGGGGCACGTGGTAGGCTGCACCGCAGCGCCCCGAAAGACACCGTGTCCCACTCAGACCTGAGAACGTGAGCTTATTTGGAGAAAGCATCCTTGCAGACGAGAGCAAATTAAGGAGTTCGAGACTAGAAGATCCAGGCCAGAACGAAGTGCCATTGCAACCGTCCTTAGAGACAGGCAGGGGCTAGAAGAGGTGAGGCGGGAACTTCCCAAAGAAGCGCAACCCTAGATTTCAGACCCGAGCCTCAAGAACTCAAGAGAATCATGGTGAGTCTGCACAGCAGCTCCAGAGAATGAACGCCCGGTCGTGGGCTGGCGTGGCTCTTGGGGATTTGCTGACTCCCCAGTGAGGGAACAGGTGCTTGGTAAGGAGCCCACGGGATGGGCCTTTCTCTCTGGCATCTTTTCGTCCCAGCCAGGGGGTCCCCCAAGGGCAGGAAGCGGGACCTGCTTCTCTTTTCATCCCCAAGCTTTTGTTCAGGGCTTGGTCCGTTGACTGTTGTCGTCCAGGGGCTCAGCCCGTGGCTAGGATTTCAGAGCCGGTTCCTGGTCGGGGTTAAAGTTTTGTTCCAGGAAGAAAATCCCTGTAAAATTTTTCTGAGGCCAGAGGAGATATCAAATAGCTCCCTTGGAGGGATTTCTCCTACTTGTTCCTCTCGGACGCAGTCAAATGAATGCAACGTGGACGCTCGCTTCCTACACTTTAATGCGCTCAGGAGGCCCCAGGGGGTCTTGTTAAAAGGCAGATTCTGAGTCAGTGGGCCTGGGCTGGGCCTGAGAGCCTGCATTCCTTATAAGCATCCCGGGGATGCGGGGCTGCTGGCCCACACGCCAGGCTTGGAAGTTGTTTGCAGAAGCGACCCTAAAATCACCTGCTCCTCCGGCGTACCCCAGGATAAAGAGAAGAAAACAGTCTGTGGAGGGACAGTGGCTCGCCCAACGTCCCAGAGCTAGGAATCAACCTCTGATGTCAACCTCAGCCACAGGGCCCGCTTGTCGAGGTGGGGAAGGGAATAGAGGGCAATGAAGGGTGAGAGGCTGCCCCGCTCCCACGCCCCCGGCCCCCACCCCGGGCCGGCCAGCTCTGCTCCTGCTCCTCACCCTCCCCCAGATTTTAAAACAAACGTCAGCCGCCAGGCTGATCGATAGGCCCGCTCATCTGTGAGGTTTGAGGCTCTCTCCACAGATGTAATCAGGGCTCTGGAGACATCCTGGCAGCGGGCATGTGGGGAGGGAGCACAGTAATACATTTAATCAAGGAACAGATGGGGAACTGATAGAGTGTGTAGAAAAATCAGGTTTCTGTGATAACATTCTCTTCCACTCAGCCTCCGCGTCCCCTGGCTTTGCCGGCAGAGCTCCCGGCACCCACTCCAGCCTTGCCCTTGCAAAAGCTGTTTTCCCCAGGATCCCCGGGGCCCCTGGAGCCATGCACGGCGGGAGCTGGGCGGAGGCCGCTGTCTGCTGGGCCCGAGCTCCCAGGCTCTGCCATTCCTTAGCCTCCCCCACGTGGAGCCTCTCCCGGCAGAGCCAGAGGAGGCCGGGAAGCCCGAGAGCTGCCAGGCCAAGCCCCAAGTTCTCAGCGCAGAAGGCTTCAGAGATGCTGCCCACGGCCAGCGCCTGCTGGCTTGCAGGGAGGAGATGGAGCTTATCTGTCCACTGGAGGCTGGCCCACTGCCGAGTCCCCAGCCCCTCGCGCCCAGCCCTCCTGTGTTTCCTTGAGGTAACTCGGTCCAAGGAGAGGTTGTCTCAAGCAGCGGTTCTCAAATGGGGTGACGGCTGGGGTGACATATGGTAGTGTCTAATTGTTCCGACTTAGGGAGGAGGCTCTGGGTGTCTAGTGGGTAGAGGCTCGGGGAGGCTGCTAAGCATCCAAAGGGCACAGGGTGGCTCCCAGGACACAGGAGGGTCCCCCCCACACGGCAGCAGAGCCTGCCTTGAGAAATCCCGCTCTAGAGAGCCAGACACCAGCAGGGGCTTTCCTCAGACCAGGCTGACCTGCTTCCAGGTGGGTTCCTCCAGCTTCTTCCCCATCTCCAGTCGGTCCTCAGATTAGCACATTCGGTATCTACCCTGGTCCACGCATGCTCGTGCACTCTAAATGACGGGGCACTAAGTGGGTCACCACAGAGCTGGGGATCGACTCTGGGATGCTGAGCTCTGGGAGTCTTGGGATTCACCACACATGTGGCTCTGTGATTTAAATAGTAGGGAGGTGGTAAGGAGATAACACATGAGAAAATTTCCTCTCCTCCTTGTGGGCCTGATCTCTTATTTAGTTCCAGGAAATCTACTTTATAAGTGTGGGGGGGGTGTTCCCTCTGATCCCCTCCCCACCTCACCCTCTGGCTTTGCTCTGGACCAGACATCTTCTGTGACAGGCCTGTGGCTAGCATCTCTCTCTGGCCTGCTGACAGTCCCCATCTCTCCCTAAGATCTCGGCTACAGGGAAGGCAGGCACCCTGTCTTTGGGGCCACCTCCCAGAGCTTGGGGTGGCCTCCTGTGGCAGTAGCCTCGAGACCGTGCTCTTCCCATCTTCCCCCGATCTTCCTAATAAGACTTTGATATCGATATATTCTTAGTAATAACTTAATTCCTCATATTTATTGGGGGTGTTCAGTATTTCCCAAACATGCTTAACTTACGTCACCAGATCGTCCCAGCCAACCTCTGATGCAGTATTATCCCCATTTGACAGATGAAGAAACTATATCGCAGAGAGGTCAAGTAACTTTCTCAAGGTCCTAGAGCCAGGAAGTAAGCACGCCTGGGACTTGAACCCTTGACTGACTCTAAAGACAATTCTCCTAATAGTTCTGCTCCCTGGGGTCTCTTGCTCTCGAAGTGGCCCTCACACCCACAGACAGCATTCTCTAGAAGCTCATAGACAGGTAGTCCCAGCCCCGTCCCGCCCCGCCCCGCCCCGCCCAGCCCCGAGTTTGGACTTGGATAGGTGCACTCAGTTAGAGACCGGGGGACTGTGCGGTCCAGTGCTGATCTGCGGGACAGAGATGAATATTCACAAGCTCTGCTTTCCTGGAGGGGTGGAGGCTGGGGGGCGGAGAGAGGAGATGAGGATGTGCTAAGGAACAGAGGTGCTGAGGAACCCCTAGAATTGGCAGGTGCGGAGCACGTCCGGGCCAGTTTGGTCTGGCCCATGGGATGTCTTACTTGCCCACCTGCTGGGTGGCTGTTACGCTGTCTGGCCACCTCCCATCCTTCTCATTGGATAGTCAAGAGTGCTAACTTCCATATGAGAATTGTCCCTGCGCACGGACACTGCTGATTTTGTCTGCTTTCTAGGTCGGGGAAGTCCACTCCTACACCTTCAAGAACAAGCTTTCCCCTGGTTGGAGAACAGCACCTCCCCCAAAACTTGCGTCCTGCATTTTCTTTCCCTGTAACAGTCTTTGCCGCTCATTGGAAACTCTTTCATCTCCCGCTTGAGCTGGGACTTGGGGCTTCTCCTGGGCCTCTGAGGTGTTGTTTCTGTTACCAATTAGAATATAAAAGTAGAGCCATTTATCAAAGGTGTACGGAGCAAATACAAGCACTGCACTGCGGGGAGGTGTAGGTCTGGACGGCCAGACTGGGGCTCCTCTAGCCTGTGCTCCGCCTGTGTGTGCCACACGTGCCCAGGGGGCCCGGCCATGAGGTTACTCTGCAATCCCACAGAGCAGCGGTATCATTTTCCATTTCACATGGAGGTAAGTGGCTCCTTTAAGTTCCGTGAGTAAGTGTATAATCGCGGCCGGCAAGAGGCAACAAACGAATTAAACCTCAGATGCCTACTTTGGCTTGCCTCTTACCTTGCCTGATGGGAAGGAGCCGCTGAGAACTCACTCTCTGTTGGGGGGGTGGGAAGTTTCAATGTATCCAGAAAGTTCTGTGACCAGGTGCCTCTAATGAAAGATTGTGGCTCACAGAGTGACTATGCATACTTTTAGATTCATGTATCGATTTCAACAGCGTTTCTGCTCAACTCAGAGACAATGAAACATATTATTTATGGGGAGGTAACTTCCTATGATGGAAACTGCTAGAACTCAGCCAGACTGAGTTACCACTCTCTTTTGGGGACTCGAGGCAAGGGTCTTCAAAGATTTTTAAACAGTTGTCCTATTGAAAAGGGATTAGATTTATTCTGAATCGTCAGAAGGTTGTATTCGGACTCCTAAAGAGAAGCAGCAGGGAGACTTTTGGATTCCTAATGATTATAGTCAGTAAGAACTAGCAATCTGAGCATTTACAGTGTCTCAGGCATATGGCATATGGGCCCTGCTACTCCAGCTGTGTAGTTTCTACCTTGTTCTAAAGATGAGACTCTCCTAGGGCCTCCTGAGTGGGGCCTGTTGAAGAAACAGTCTTCAGAAGCTAGATCTGATTGGAAGGAACCTGCCATCAGCTGGGCTGTGTCCCCTATCAGGTCACTGGGTCGTTTTCCTCCCTGGCCCTGCCCACCAAGAGCCTGATGGACAAGGCAGCCCCTCGCTTGGCTTCACGTCAGAGCCCAGTCAGTAGGAGTGGGGTAGGGCCGGGGACTGGCTTCCCTAGGCCCCCCTGGAGGTCACCACTCTCTACCTCCTGGTGCCAGCTCTCCGTTCCACCCACAGTGGAGTCTGCCTGGTGGGTGGTGTTTGGCCAGCCAAGGTCTCCCCTGGACAGTCGAAGTTCCGGGCTTTGGGTAGAAAGCCCTAACTTTGATCCTTGGAACCTACTTCAGCCCAGGCCTTTCAGGAGCCCTGGGCTTTAGAGCAGAAGTCTACAAACATTTCCTGCTGAGATCTAGAGAGTAAATATTTGGGACTCTGTGCCCGCCAAGAATCTCTGTTGCAATGACCTAACTCTGGGCAAAAGTAACCAGAGACGATATGCAAATGAACGAGCACGGTTGTGTTTCGATAAAATTTTATTTACAAAAACGGGCAGCAGCGAGGCTAGATTTAGCCCATGGGCTGGGGTTTGCTGATCTGCTCTAGTCATTGGCTTCCACCAGTGAGCCTGTCACTCTGGTCCCCTTATGGGTCTAGGAACTCAGAGCGGAGGACGGGTGAAAGATCAGGGCTCCTAGTGTTTGACGCGAGCCTTGAAAGTTACTCCTTAACAGTGTGAATCTTCCAAAATCACCATTGCTTTGATTATCCTCATTTTATGGATGAGGACCTCGCCCTAAATTCACGCTAGTGGTGATTGGGTTGGAGCCACATTGATGGGGCTTTGGAGCGCACGTTAATATAACCATCTGGGCTTGAACTAAAGGTGAGCTCAACAAGGAGACCCATCTGACCCGGAGGGGGCTGCAGCTCAGGGTGGGCATCTCCTCCCCTACAGTGCTGGTGAGGGGGAGGGCTGCCTGGGCTGTGTGCCAGGGGGACCTCTTTCCTTCCAAGGCTCCCTCAGGCTCTGTGACGTCGGGCTCTGCGTCGGGAAGCGACTGGGCACAAACTTACTATCTGCTGCTCTGTCCACCGCTCCTTCCCTTCTATTTGCACGTAGGCTCTTGCATGTGACAGACTCCTGGGTTTGGGATGCCTGGGGGGCTCGGTCGGTGAGGTTCTGTCTTCAGCTCAGGTCATGATCCTGGGGTCCTGAGATGAAGCCCCACACTGGGCTCCATGTTCATCGGGGAGTCTGCTTCTCCATCTCCCTCTGCTCCCCCTGCTTGTGCACACATACACTTTCTCTCTCTCTCTCTCTGACAAATAAATAAAATCTTAAAAAAAAAAAATCCTTTATACACATGCCCTGCCTTGCAGGGGGCCTGGCTGACCCATGAGGGGAACCAATATGGAGGTGCTGTCTGCTTCCAGCTCCCCACACACTGGGAGTGGACAATCCCAGAGTCCCGAGGTCATTGGCCTTGGTGCCAGGCAGGGAGCCCCTCACCCGGGGATGGAGGTGATGAGGGAGGCCTCCTGCTGGAAAGAGTAACATGCAAATCAGTGTCTGACTCCAGTACTCCCAGCAGGAGATCTGGGCACGACTTGTCAGCGCTGACAGGAGGACACGGTGATAAATACCTCCATGACGACTGTCAGAGCGCAGTGTTAGAACGCAAGAGTGGGGACGGGACTGCACAGTCTGCTGTGTTCCTGGGCAGGGTGGAAAGACGCCAAACCACCAAACGCAGGAATCCCAGCCATTTTACAGATGTGCACACTGAGCTTCCAGAAATGTCCACCATGCAGATGTGTACCCAAAGTCCTGACCCTATTGGCAGGATTGTAAATACATAACCAGTCCTAGGATGACCCAAGAGGGCGGTTCTCCCCGGCTCATTGGCGGCTACAACAGGAAGGAGCTGTCCAACGTCTGGCCAACAGTGAGCACTCTGGAAACATGCATAGAATGAATGGGAGGGGGCCGGGGCCAGGGAAGGGAGAGCACCCAGCACCCAGCTCCTGTCCTCCTGCCCCTGACACCAGGTCCAGAGCTACATCTGCTCAGCACGCTGACCCTGGAGACGCTCTGGGGAGACAGGCAGGCAGGCACTCTGTGAGTAGGCGATCGGCCTCCTACAGGACAATAAAAAGGACTGATACATCTAAAGCCCATGTAAGGCTCCACCCAGGTGAGCACCACTTGTTTACAAGCCTGTGTGAGACCAGAATTTTCTGAGCGAAACATAAGCCATCCCAGTGGGAGCTTCCAAGCGGCCAGGACAACTCCGGGCGGCCACCTGGTGGGCAGGGTTTGGTGCCAAAGCAGGGCACGCGGCGGGAGCAGCCTCCCTGTACGGGGTCCTCTGGCTGGATCACAGCACCCGAGAGCCGTGCCAGGCCCCAGGGACCAACTGCCCCCCTGTAGCTTCTGCCTCCAGGTCCCGGGGCCCCGAGGGATCAGCTGCTGAGCCTGTCACTTCATCCCCGGATTGGGGCTGGCCTCTCACGGAGGTCTGTAGCCTTAGGAAAGAGGTCCAGGGAGGCCAAAGCCCCCCTTACAGACCCTGAGCACTTCCCCTTGGCTTCATTCTTGCTTCCGCTGGAAACTTGGGGGTCCAGAAGGATTTCAGTGGGGCTACGATGGGGCAATTTGCTCCTCTCCAGAAAAGACAATGAGTGTAAAGCTCCTGGAATGTTGCCAAGGCCAAACACAATCGGGCAGGAAACTGGGTGCTGATATTTTCACAGATTAAGTCTCTAATCACGAAACCATCAACAAGGAGGGGGAAGGGGGCAACGCAAGAGGGAGATCCTGATCACATTTCTCCTGGTCCTCACAGCTGGGCTGGGTGCCTGTCCCTTCTTCCTGTCCCCTCCCCTTGTACCGCCGACCCGCTGATCCCACCAGCCGGGCACCGGCCAGGTGCCCGGGGAGGAACAGCCAATGCAATAAGGGACATTTCCACACAATGTTCTCTTCTTTTCATGGGCCCCCTTCCAGGCTGCAGGTGTGGTGGCCAGAAAATGGAGCAGGTGTGTCCTCCCAGGAAGGCTGGGCACAGGCAGTGAGGTGCTGCCTAGCCTGAGGCCACAGCCTTCGGGGAAGCCCTGCATCAGTGACGGGCGCTGGGTGGGGTCTCATGCCCCTCCCCACTTTGACCAGCATCTCCCTCTGTCTCATCCTCTTTCCTCCCCCTCCCGACTGAGCCCCAGTCAACATCAGACACCTCACTCTTCCTTCCAAGTTGACTTCTGGAGAATCCAACCTCCTCCACACACACACTTCACGGAACCGCTCTCTCAGCCCTGCCCCGTGGCAGGAGAGCCCCCTCCCCTCCCTTCTCTCTGCACCCCCCCAGCCCCCCTGAGCCTGGCTCCCACCTTACCTGAAAGCATCTCTCCTTTCTTTCCCCTTCTCCTTTCCAAACCTCTTAATTTCCGGCTGCTGGCTGTCTGAGGAATTGTTTACCACCATAAACCGCGACACAATTCCATAAATATGTTATTTATCCTTCCTATTATTATTCTCCATTATTTCTGAAACTCTATTATTAAATCTGTAAAGTGCTCGTGATACACTGGCAAAAGAAAGACACTATATAAAGGTGAGTTTATTATTATTATTACTCTGTGATTAAAACAAGGAAGAAAAATGAACCGCATTAAATCAAACCAGATTCCCTTTTGCCTGCAGGGGCCCCTGCTTTTGGGTGAAGGACGGGCCCCTGGGGCCTGAGCTGGGTGAAGCTTCTTTCCTCCAAGTTGGCTGCTCTCCCAGCGCCTTTCACCGCGGCTGTCTGCTGTCGGTGACACTTGGGAGAACCATGGATTTGCAGGAGGTCTCCGTCGCCGGGTGGAGTTTGTTCTGGGCAAAGCGAAAGCGATTCCGTTTGCAATTTACTTCTCGCCATCAGTCACTGCCGGTGACATGAAGAGGTAATAGAAGTGCCCAGGAATCCTGCATTTTATTTCCACTCGGCAACATTTCTCTTGCAGGGGAAACATAAATTCAGCCAATTTTTGTGCAGATTTTGCAGAATTAGTCTCTCTCCTTCTGGCTCGGTGTGTGTACTCAAGAAAAGCACCAAGGGATGGTTGGTTCCACCCTGCCGCAGAAGGTGGTCTCCCAGAGAAAGGCTCCTCTGGGGAGAGAGGTGGGAAGGCCATGGGAAGCCCAGTGGAGACACCTGTCAGTGCACAGGTGTAACAAGTCAGGGAGCTGGGATGGGGAGGCTTTGTGCACCAATAGCTCTTCTCCGGGGTGTGTCCCTGCATCGGCCTCAGCAGTGTCACCTGGGAACCTGTTTAGGTCTGCAAATTCTCAGACTCCACCCCAGACCAGCTGAGCCACAAACTCTAGGGGTGGGGTCCAGGTGATTCCCAGGATCACTATTCCATACATGGGACTCAAAGAGCCACACAGCAGCAGCATCCGGGAGCCCGTCAGAAATGCAGAATCGGGGCGCCTGGGTGGCTCAGTGGGTTAAGCCGCTGCCTTCGGCTCAGGTCATGATCTCAGGGTCCTGGGATCGAGTCCCGCATCGGGCTCTCTGCTCAGCGGGGAGCCTGCTTCCCTCTCTCTCTCTCTCTCTCTCTCTCTGCCTGCCTCTCTGTCTACTTGTGATCTCTCTCTGTCAAATAAATAAATAAAATCTTTAAAAAAAAAAAGAAATGCAGAATCGCAGGGTGCCTGGGTGCCTCAGTCTGTGAACCCAGCGTCTGCCTTTGGCTCAGGTCATGATCCCAGGGTCCTGGGATTGAGCCCTGCACTGGGCTCCCTGCTCAGCAGGAAGCCTGTTTCTCCCTCTCCCATCCCCTCTGCTTGTGTTCCCTCTCTTGCTGTCTCTTTCTCTGTCAAATAAATAAATAAAATCTTAAAAAAAAAAAAAAAGTAGAATCGCAAGCTTCCACCAGACCTGCTGAATCCAGACCGATTCTTCCAGTCATCAAAGTTTAAGAAGCTCAGCCCTAGTACTTTTGTCACTCTGTCTGGGTCTGGTGGACAGGGAGGGGCAGGAGAGCTCTTGAGAGTGAAAGCCATGGGTTGGAGCTGGGGGTGGCCTGGGGACACCAGTGGCTTTTAGAGAGGGAGGGTCTGGGGCAACCAGAGTTGGGCATCTGGGGGTTAATGAGAAAGGCACGAACAATTGAATCTGACTCGAACTTTTCTCATGTCAGAGTTGAGGCAAGAACCATCACAACAGGCTCAACCAGGATGTCTGACTCCTTAGGAACCAAACTGACATTTTGTCGTCATTGTCAAATCTCTATGACATCCCCACCGAGAGAGCGCACAGGAGAGCGTACGATTTGATTATTTTGTGATGGCCTTCAGATGATTTTATATACTCTGGGATGTCACAAAATCAAGCCTACTCGTCACCAGGTTGGGATCTGTTGCTATGGAAACCACAAGCGCCGAGACTGGGATTTTGGACCTCATTCCCAACTCCGACCTACCCTGTGACTTGATGCCAGTCGCCCCACTTTTCTGTGGCTAACTCCCGCTTCTTACAGTGGGAGCTCGTGAACTGTTGCTGGGTTGGTGTGTGCATGGGGAAGAAGGGCTTGGGGCTTCCTACTCTACCATCTTGCTGACGTCACTGGCTCCCACCTTTAAGTGTCTGTTCTGTCCCCGCCGCACGGATTCTCCCTTGCTCTTCTCCTGCCCAGTGAGGTCATCAGCCCCGCTTTATGGAAGTGAGAACAGAGGGACAGAAGGATTGGCAGGTCCTACATGCTAGAGTTTTTTCAACCTGTCGTTGTCCATAACATAGGCTGGATGACCATTATTCCATCCCACCTCAGTCTGCCCAGGTCTGAAATGGTGAGAAGGATGCCACTTTAGTTCTCCCCCCCCGCCAGGTTTGTTGTAAGAACAAGAATTCAGAGTTTGTTGTTTTTTTTTAAAGATTTTATTTATTTATTTGACAGAGCTCACAAGTAGGCAGAGAGGCAGGCAGAGAGAGAGGAGGAAGCAGGCTCCCGGCTGAGCAGAGAGCCCGATGCGGGGCTCGATCCCAGGACCCTGAGATCATGACCCGAGCCAAAGGCAGAGGCTTAACCCACTGAGCCACCCAGGCGCCCAAGAATTCAGAGTTTTTAAGGACTTGCAGCTAGAGGGAAGAAAGAGCCTCCTTCCTACCCCTCCTCTGCTCCGTCCGGTGTTTGGCTGGGGCCAACTGGTGTGGCAGTGGCCAGTGGTCTTTCTGAGTCATCAGTCCCTGGATGTCCCTGGTTGTCATACTCCTAGGAAAGTCACCCCTGTCTCTACCCTCAGATACAAGGGCTGGTTGGGTAGACATGAGGATGTGACTCAAAGTTTGTCATCTCTCTGCTTGAGCACCAACTATTAGCAGCGGTGACACAGAGAGGATGAAAGAGCCGTGATGAATGGAGCCTGGAGATTACCTCAGGGATGACGCTGCTTGATTAGGCTAAGTACTCTTCTTGCCGCCTCAGCCGGCAATTGTTCATTTATTTATCTTAGAAGAAGAACCGAGTTTTGCACCTAGACACTTGTTCATAAACTCCAAACTCAGACCAGCCTGGACACAGCAGTGGCGGGCCAGGGACACAAACTTTCATTACCTCGGGAACCGCCGCCTGACTTGGCACTGCTCACTCCCTCCGCCGGGGACCGGGACAGTTCCCTGTCACCTGCCTCTGATGCTCTTTTCTCTCCCTTTTCGACAGAAGCCAGAAGCCTGCCCTCCATGCAGCGTGAGCGCCCCAGAAGCCACAGGGCTGGGCTCAGAGCGTCACCGCCAAGGTAGCTCAGAGGACGGGGGTCCCCCACCTTCAGGACGTGAGACCCCTCGAGGAGTTTCCTGGGACAAGTTGGAGTTGACCTTCGAGGTCTCTGGGAACTGGGGTAAAAGAGGGCTGGGAAAGGGCAGCTCTGAGCCAGCCGCATCCAGAAGGTGGACCAGAGTCCCGAAGAGCATTTCGGGAGAGAGTCACAAACTCCGTGTCAGCGGTAGCTGTTTCCTCGTCTGGACCCTGAGGGATGAAACCACCAGCCACCGTCACTGAGGACAGAGCTCTGGCCAGCCACGGGGCACCCTTCAGATGGAGCCTCCCACTTAACCCAGAAGGGGCAAACCTCCCTCCAGTTTCTGCTTGGCCTCTTCTCTGCAGAAGTCAGAGGAGCTAATTGCTAGAAGGGCTTTTAGAGATCACGTGGCCTCATTTCCAAAACAAAGGAGAGAAGTGGCTTGCTGGGGCTCCTGCCAAACCCCAATTAAAACTTGAGACCAGGGGCGCCTGGGTGGCTCAGTGGGTTAAAGCCTCTGCCTTCGGCTCAGGTCATGATCCTGTGTCTTGGGATCGAGCCCGGCATCGGGCTCTCTGCTCAATGGGGAGCCTGCTTCCTCCTCTCTCTCTACCTCTCTGCCTACTTGTGATCTCTGTCTGTCAAATAAATAAATAAAATATTTTTAATAAATAAATAAATAAATAAATAAAATAAAACTTGAGACCAGTCTGTTGAAGAGCCCCTCAGAACCAACCACAGGGAGAGGCAGGATCCTCCTGCCCTGCCCCCCCATCCCGTGCACCCCCACCCTGGCTCCGCTGAGGCACCAGCCCCCACCCCCCACCCCCTCAAAGCAGCACCCTAGATGCCGATGGGTGCCTGCATGCTTTCACTTACCTGTTCATTAATTCGTTCAACAGCCTACTATGTGCCCCACTATGTGCCCTACTATGTGCCAGACACCAATAGGCATGGGTGTTTGCTTTGTACCCTAGAAGGGTTAAGGCTGAATGGCCTGCCTCCTGCTGAAAGTAAAGCCCGAGGAGGCCCAGGAGGGCCTCAGAAAAGTCTCGATAGGCCCCCAAGTGTTTGTTAAATGAATGGACAGATAAGGAGGAGACTTGCCTGGAAACTAGGTCCCCTGAGGTTTGTGCCCCAAATGACCATCCTTGTGGTCCATCTCTCTGCACTTGTCTCCCCTACCCCCTGCCCTCAGCCTTTCTGAAACTGGAGTTGGCTTCCCAGGCATTTATTTGGTTTCCTGACTACCTGAGGGCTGGGGGGCCTCCCACCAACCCCACTGGGGCTCCCAGCATGATCTGTCATCTGCCCCGCTCGGCTCATCGTCAGTGCAACTCCAGGCTCACCGAGGGGTCATTTATTTCCTCCCTGGAAGTGCCTGGGTTGTCGGAGGAAGCAGTGAGTTATGAGGCCGGGGGAACCTCAGTTTCTCTCAGGCCATATTTCAACCTGGGCAGTCCCAGAGCAGGACGTCACGCAAGCTGCTAGGCTTTTCCCCAGCCCCGATGGGCCACCTCTGCCGGGAGGGACAGGAAGCCACCGCTGAAAACCCCAGGGAAAGGGGGCCTTCTCTGGGGCCCAGTTCAAGGGGTCCATCTTGGCTCCGTGCAGCCCCATGGTTCATGTTTCTGGCCTTTGGCGGACCCTCTCCTCTAAGAACTGGGACCTTACAGATAACCAGGCTTAGGATGGGAACGGCATCTCCCACCCGGGCCTCTTTGGGGGAGAAACATCTGGAAAGGGCAAGTCTGGACCTCCAGGACTGTATCAAATCTCCTCACCTCAGGGCTGTTCTGCCTCCTCTGTTCTCACCAGCTTCTTCTTTCCCAAATTCAGACCCTCTCGCTGACTAACCCCCCAACATAGCCAGGCGGTTGCCAACCCTGTACGAGGCAGATACATAATGACGGAGCGACTTGGAGCAGCAGTAACAAATTGTCCGTATTATAGCACTTTACATCTTGATATCCATTCTCCTCAACGGGCTTATCTGTAAACCGACAGAATTCACACCGGAACGTTAAGAAAAGAGCTGTCATATAATAGATGGGGGCTCCCGGAAAATGAACATTTACAAATGGCTGTAGCATTTACTTAAAATGTCATGCCAATTGCTTGCTGTTGTCTTTATGCAGCGAGATTGATTTTACTGCTCCTTCGAGTCCTCAGCCTTGATGGGTAGTTTTTAAGGCAGCAGGGAGACGCTTTTTGTATTTAATCTATAAATAAAGAATGCAAAGGCATGGGCTCTTTAAGGGGCAGCCTTGGGAGCTGGCCAAGCCTTTCTTTCCCCGATCCTCCTCCTCCTCCTCCTCTGTCTAGGAGAAGTTGGGCCTGGGCAGGGTCTGAGCTGATCTTATTCATGTATTCAAATATATGCAGATGTATGTATTTTGTTTAACAAGCTAATTCATTTGCCGGGCCAGGCAGTTAGGGGTTTTCACAGCATCATACCCACACTTGATTCTGTCTTCCACACCCGATTATGCCCTGGGGTTTTACTCGGAGAGAGTTTATGGACTTGCAGCCTGCTACAGGGTGGGGGCAGGGAAGCTTGCCTCTTGCACAAAAAGATGGCCAGGGTCTCCTCAAGATGACACCCAGGGCTTTGCCCAGCCTTCCCTGGTGCCCTTGAAGCCACGGAAATCAGCCGAAGGTTGACAGTGCTCGGGACAGTTCACCTCTCTCCATAGCCCTACCTCCTCACCAACAGACCACTTTTTCCTCCCTTATGCCTAAAAAGTGACTTACTACCATCCTCTGGCCCGCAGCCCCAGGTGGGAGACTACCTGTCTCCCTACCTGTCCCCAGACCCAGTGTGGCATCCCCTGTAGAAGCCAGCTCCCTCCCTACCCCCAGCCCCAGCCCCCGGGGAGTCCTGGGCCCCCTCATCCTTGAGGAAGCAGAAAGGTAGAGCTGGGGAGGGAGGAACAGAGAATTCTGTCTTCGGTCTTACCAGCGAAGATTTTCCACTGTATTTAGGAGCCTGGCTATTGCCCTTGTGGTCTAGAACCCCAGCTGCACCTGCTGGGAATGGCGTTTCCATCCAAGTTGCTCAGAGTTTGCAGACCTGGGTGACATCGGAACTGCCTTTAGATGCTGGCTTCTCCTCCGAGCATCTGGCGGCTCACCGTCACCAATGGCAATCATAACTCCTCACTTGGTATCCCGTGCTGCGGGGAGAGTCTGCTCAGCTGTCATCCTGCCCGATCACGAGCAGCAGACAGTGGCCTTGGCATTATCTCTGCTCATTTGTTCAACAAATATTTATTGAGCACTCTGGGCCGGGAGCTGTGCTGGGGGCGGGGAACAGACCAAGAAGCACAACTTCCTTGCTTGGTGTCTGCGCTCGGGAGCGTCTCTACACCCTGGCAGGGACGGGGAGACAGGTGTTTTACAGCTCCGACAGGCCTAGGACGTTCCGCACTCGAGACCACAAATGGGCTGCTTCACCGGCCTGGGTAGCAGCAGATGGGAAGGGATTCAGGGCAGGCTTCCTGGAGGCAGTGCTTTGGAAGCTGAGGCCTGGGGGATGAATAGCAGCTGGCCAGGCTGGGACTGAGGAGGGATGCAATGCAAAAGCCGGATCCTTCCTGGTGGAAGGGACAGTATTTTCCAAGGCACCGGAAGCTCAGAGAGAGCAGAAGTTTCCCTAGTCACATGACTAGGTTGCAAATATGAGGATAATTTCTTCAAACGACCTGGCTTTGGGGGACCCTGGTGGGAAAACGTATAGGTGGGGAAACTGAGGCCACAGTCACCTCAAGCCTCCTAACTCTGGGAAGGACCCTTCCTCTTAGGGTGAACATCAACGGGGCAGCCCCTTCCGTGGCGCTCTCAGACAGATTAGACAGCTGGGTTATCAATGCTGGTCTGAAAACATGATTAGACAGAATCTAAATAATGATTTAGATTAATCATCTGCAAATGACCCTCAGCAGAGACAAGGAAATAATAAAGAAAACCGATGTGCTCAGAGTGTTATTAATTACTTGCGTCCAGGATCTGGCCCGTTAATGTTCAATAACTGAATGAAGGAAGGAGAGATTCCCTTCCTTCACGGCATCACCGGCCTCCTCCTGTCCCTGTACCAAACACTGAAACCCTCACAGTCAGCTTCAGAGCCTCCTCGAAAACCAGAGTCAAAAAATCGACTCAGAGAAGAGCCTGGAGCCAAGAGAGACCTAAGGGTTCACCTTGTTCCAACCTGTTTCGTATGCAGACTGGGACACCGAGAGCTGGTGACAGGGAAAGATGCCGCCTTGGTGGGCTCCGGCTGCTGTAACAAAATACAAGACCAAACAATCATCGTTATTTCTCACAATTCTGGAGGCTGGAAGTCCGAGATCAAGGCCCTGGCAGACTCAGTCTCGCTGTGTCCTCACTTGGCAGAAGCAGGGAGGAGTTCTCTGGGTTCCCTTTTACAAGGACGCTGGCCTCATTCATGGAGGCTCCACCCTCGTGATCCAGTCACCCCCCAAAGGTCCCACCTCCAAAAACCATCCCTTTGGGAGTTGAGTTTCAGCATAGGAATTTTGGGTGTTGGGGGTGGGGAGATACAAACGTTCAGTCTATATAGCAGATGTGTCTAAAATAGTAAGAATTGGTGCTAGAATAAGAACTAGGAGGAAGAGCTTTAGATTTTTTTTTTCCCCACTGGTCAAGACTTGAAAACACAAGTGTTCTCTTCTAAGAAAAGCAGCTACAGGCACTTCCTTGAAAAGTCTACTCCCACACCTCCCGTGCCGGGGACCCGGTTACCGGGGCAACCACTCACTGTGGGGGCAGGCTGTACTCTCTCCGGAGGCAGTGATGGGTAAGCCAGACCGCAGGGAGGCCAGCAGAGGGCTCCATATTGGATGGGGATTGTCTCAATGATCTGTTACTGGGTAACAAGTCACCCCCGGACTTCGTGAATTAGCAAAACCACCACTTCATTATCTCTCACGATTCCCGAGCGTCAGGACGGGCCAGAGTGGGAACTTGTCTCTGTTCTCTGATGCCTGGGGTTCTAGCTGGGAAGATGAGCCCGTGGAGAGCAACTCAAGAGTGTGAGGCCGGAATCATCTGGAGGCGTCTCCACTCAAGTCGGGTTTTTCGCCGGCGGGCGGCTGGGACTTCAGCAGGTCCATCAGCCAACACACCTACTCGGGGTCTCTCTGTGTGGGCCAGTTTGGGCTTCCAGATGTTCCAGATGCAGCTGTTCCAATGGCAAGTGTCTGTGGGAGATCAAGGGGGAAGTGCTTGGCATTTTTATCGTCCCGTCCCTTGCTGTCCCTTCCGTACACTCTCCGGGTCAAGGCAGCCACAGAGGTCCTCCTAGGTTCTGGGCGGGGAGTCTCAAGGTCAGATTGAAGGAAGAGACCCCATTTCCGGGGCCATCTTTGCAAACGCTATCGGTGCATAAACAGTACTTAAGCAATCTTATCAGATTCATGTATTAGGGACGTCTGGGTGGCTCAGTCAGTTGAGCATCTGCTTTTGGCTCAGGTCATGATCTCAGGGTCTGGGATCAAGACCCATCCAAATCAGGCTCCCTGCTCAGCAGGAAGCCCGCTGCTCCCTCTGCCTGCCTCTCCCCCTGCTTGTGCTCTCTCCCTCTCCCCCACCCCGGCAAATAAATAAATCCGAAAGAAAAAAAAATCATTTATTAAAAAACCAGACTCACTGAGCCCCTTTTGTGTGCCAGACACTGTGCTAGGGGCTCTCCCGTGTCTTCTTGTGGGGAGTTTGAAGAAAAGTGCCCGGAAGCTACAGAGGGGCTGCAGGGGGATCGGACAGAAGCTAGGTGGGGTGTGGTCCCTGGCCGCTGGTCTTCTCCCTGCACTAAGAAGCAGGTGCCCCTCTCTGTAGACAGTCCCGTCCATCTTCACCCACAGGAGGAAGAGAATTCTGCATCCGCAGCCTCCCACGGAGCGGGGTCCCAGGGCCCGCTTCCTCTTTTGCTGAGTACAACCCAAACATCAGCACTCACCCCTGCCTTCCACATCCCAGCAGAGCCAGGCATCCCTGCTCTTCCGTCACAGAAGCAGTACCAAGGCTCTTCCTGGCCGCCAGCCCTCCAGCCCCTTCTGTGGTGGGCTGAAGCCTCACAGGGGCTCCTGGACTGGCTCCTCCCCTCCTACCCAAAGACTTCTGATCTGAAATCGCTCTTTATGTTTATACACCCCTGTTAACTCTCAAGGGTCTCTCAGAGGCCAGTCACTCCTTGAATACAGCCAGCCACGGGCAGCTTACTCCCAGTCATGTCATTTGCAGACAACTGTTACCCCTTAGGAAGTTCTGCCGTCTTGTTCCACACCCTGAACTCCTCTCTAGATCCTACTGTGACAAAAGTGCCTCCCCCACCCCACCAAAATAATAATAGATTCAGGGATCTCCCCAGGCAGGGCCGGCACTCGAGTTTATGTGTAAATAGGGAGACTTTGAAAAAGTTAATTGTGGGGACGGAGGATGGTGGGGACTTCCCAGAGAGGTAGGGATGGTTTTAATGAAACAATTATGTGCTGTGAGCCCTGAAAGGGAAGGGCCCATGCAGCAGAGGGGGCAAGGTCGCCCCTGATGGGCTGGGCAAGAGGCAGGAGGGAGGGTTGTCAAGATCCGGGAGGAGCTGTTTAGGAAATGGTGATTTCAGACAGGAAAAGGAGGTCAGGGGGAAGCTGGATAATTTGTTTCAGAGCAGATCCGACGAGGGGAAAGGCTAGGAGGAAGGGCAAGAGAAAGTAAATATGAAGCCATCAGCATTCCTAGGGTGGACAGAGGCCAGGAGGGTGGTTAATGGGGAGGCTGGCTGTTGAGACAACTGTTTCCAGCAGAAACCAAACTGGAGAGACCCAGGGTCGAGGCAGTAAAACACCTGCTTCTGCGGAAATTTTAGGTGTAAATGGAGAGAAGTCAGAGGCAGACTGGAGAGTGGGAATCAGGGAGGCAGACAGTTGGAAGTCATCTGCTCATTCATTCATTCATTCATTCAAAGATCACTGCAGGTCCTACTCTGTGTAAAGCATTGAATGACTCCCCCAAACCCCCAGCTCCAGGGGATTCAGGGAGAGCCTGCACCAGGGCCTTACCCCCAGGGCGAAGCCGAGGGGTTGACAAGAGCCAAAGGTCATTCTCAGCAGCTTGGACTAAGCAGCAAGGGAGCCTGGAGAATGCCGCTGGGACAGGATCTCATTTTGGGGTTTTGGGGCACCAAGGAGGAAATGTGGTCCCTGCAGAGAGTAGAAGCCCTTCTGTCTCACCTGTGGCTTAAACAAGCCACACCTTTCCTAAGTCCTGCCCGACGGCTCTCGGGTGCTCTCTGCCCCTGTGCTAACACCTCACTCCAGCTTCCAAAGTCCTCAGTGCCCCTGGCCTTGCACTTGAGGACCACCTGCTTCGTCTCCTCTCTTCCCTCTGTCACCTGAGCCTCTCAGACCCACTCTCTCCCACCCCAGGCCCTGGAGCAGAACTGCCTCTTCTCTGGCAAGTTACCTGGAGTTGTAGGGTGTGGGGGCTTCCCCACCAGGGTCTTACCCAAA
Organism: Enhydra lutris kenyoni; assembly: GCF_002288905.1. Lineage (NCBI taxonomy): Eukaryota > Metazoa > Chordata > Mammalia > Carnivora > Mustelidae > Enhydra > Enhydra lutris. The sequence goes on along the minus strand of NW_019154141.1, from coordinate 588,647 downwards.
ACTGATGGGAAGGGGTGGGTGGTCATTACCCTTTTCCATGACTCAGTGGCTCCCAATTCAGGCAATACTGCAGGGAGGAAGCCCCCACAGTACTAGGCCCTGGCCCGGAGCTGGTGTGCCACAGGCTAGTGTTTCAGGGGGGAGACTCACATCTCCATTCCTCCAAATGCTGTGTGCTTAGCGGGGCTCGCCTGGCCCTCTGCCCTGATGGAGGAGAGAAGCTCCCTGGAGGCAAAGGGAAGAGGGAGAGCCTGACCTCCAGAGATACACCTGATCCACAGAAGCAAATCCGCTGTCCCTAATTGGAGCTGCCCCCCAGCCTGGGAGATCTCAGTTCTGAGTCTGCACCACACCACGGAGCTTCTCTGAGGGCATCTTCCTCATCAGTCCGGAGTGCTGACAGCCTGGTATCGCCTGGATCTTCTGATGGTTTCTGAGACCTTGGATGTCAGCTGAGCCAGCCCCTCCACCATGCTTTACAAAGCCAGAAAGGCCCTCGGGAGCCAGTGTGGTGTGAACTCCTTCCCTCCTTCGAGGTCCTTCCTGGTCTGCTCGTGCCCACTTTAGCTGGCTCCCGCTTGCTGCTGTAGCTCATGGGAGGGAGGTGGGAGCTGGTGGCCCCTGCAGAGGCCCAGGAGCGCCCCCGACCTCTTCCTCCTTCCCACTCAATCCTAATCTCCCCAAATACCCTGGCTCCAGGAGGGCCAGGACCAAGGGAAGGGTGTGAGTGACAGGAAGCATTTCACGAGGTGTGAAGGCCTTCAGAATACAGTAAGATGCAGACTTGAATGGAGAGGGGGCCGGCTTTATGCTCTTAGGAACTATTTCCGGTTTGGGTATGCAAAACCGGAAATAACGGCATTTGGGGATATGGCCCTGGGGGGATGTGGCAGTCGGCCAAATTCAGACGGGACAAGATACCCCAAGACCCAGGAGAAGGCTGGAAGGGGTAACCGGCTCTTTGGCAGGACTGGCTTTATCTCCAGGCTGCGAGGAAAGAAGTGCCCAGGATGGGGGTTCAGAGAAGGTCTTCGAACTCCGTGGAAGGGGGCTGCCAGGCTGGGAGTCTCAAGGGACCCGGCGGACAGGGACTCGGGCATCGGGACCCTCTGCGGAGAGCCGTGGGGCCTGCAGCCCAAGCGAGCAGCAGAGAAGGCATCGCTCTAGGCATCGGGGAGGAGTGTGACGCACGAGCGGGCCCAATAGATGGGGACAAATCTGGTTTGAGAGTCTCCAAAGATGATATTACTCAGTAGCCTCACGCTTTTCATCTGGAACTTATTGGAAAACCTTGCTAAGGGGATCAGCTGCCCCCGAGGCTCCAACTCCTCACTCCCAACCAACTGGCACTCAGTCCCTGTAAAGTATCACTTCTCGACACCATGAGCATTGTATGTTCCTGACAGGATAAGCCCGCCACAAATTAATACCTGGGGCAGATCCTCAAACACAATTCTTCCCGGCTGCAATAATTCCAGCCAGCCCCTCCGTCTGAGCTGATGGATGCTGTAAATCTCTCATCGTTGCAATTCATACATTGTTTTTTGCCTCCAGTACCCGGAACGGCCCAGACAATAAACTTTACCTCCTTTTATGATTATTGATGTGCTTACGGGGTGCCCCTGCTGCCTGTACCGCCAGCGACAAGCCAGGGAGCCCTTAGTGGCCCCAGGGGTGCCCTCCCACAGGCCGCCAGCAGCTCCTCGTCCCCGCGCTGGGGCTGGGTCTGTGAGCTGCCATCCATCTATGAGACCAAGGCAAGTAAGTCTTCCCATCTGGGCAGCTGAGGGTGACGCTAAGGGAGGTGGAAGGGGGGCTCTATATCAGTTTCCCAGGGGCCGTTGCAACTAATTACCACAGACTTGGGGGCTTAAAACAACAGAGATGGATTCCTTCATGGTTCTGGAAGCCGGAAGCCTGAACTCAAAGTGTCAGCACGGCTTGTTCCTTCTGGAGGCCCTGAGGGAGGAGCTGTTCCATGCCTCTATAGTGTCTGGGGGCTGCTGGTGGTCCTGGGCTTTCTTTGGCTTGGAGACTCTCAACCCAACCTTTGCCTCAGTTTTCACGTGACCTCCTCCCCCTGTGTCACTTTGTGTCCTCTCCTCTTCTTATAAGGACACTAGTCAGGGGCACCTGGGTGGCTCAGTCGGTTAAGCGTCTGCCTTCAGCTCAGGACATGATCCTGGGGTCCTGGGATTGAGCCTGGCATCCCCGCTCTCTGCTCAGCAGGGAGCCTGCTTCTCCCTCTGCCCCACCCCCAACCCCTGCTTGTGTACTCTTAAATAAATATCTTTTTTTAAAAAAGGAAACAGGGGGCACCTGGGTGGCTCAATGGGTTAAGCCTCTGCCTTCGGCTCAGGTCATGGTCTCAGGGTCCTGGGATCGAGCCCCGCATCGGGCTCTCTGCTCGGCAGGGAGCCTGCTTCCTCCTCTCTCTCTGCCTGCCTCTCTGCCTACTTGTGATCTCTGCCTGTCAAATAAATAAATAAAATCTTAAAAAAAAAAAAAAAAGGAAACAGCCATTGGATTTAGGGATTCCCCCCAATCCAGTATCACCTCCTCTTAACTAATTAATCTGCAGAGACCCTATTTCCGAATTAAGGACCCATTCCGAGGCTCAAGGAGGACGTGAATTTGGGGGGAGCGCACTGTTCAGCCCACAATAGTAGCAATGAGAGGCCGACTCTATTCCAAGTTCTTCCCACAAGTCTTCCCTCCTGCTAACCCGCAGCTTCCCCCAGGGAAGCACTCCCTCCAGGGGTCACCCTTGGTGTGCTGTCCCCTGGCAAGATCTGCTTGAAGAGAGGGAAATCACCTCACCCCACTGCTCCTCAAAGACTTGGGGTTTCCCGGGGAAGCTCTGCCCTCAACCCTCCAGCTCCGTCAGAGCTCCGTCAGGCTGAAAAGCAGCTGAGCCCCTCCACACCTCGGTCCCCTTCTCTCAAAGGCGCCTGTGCCTTCCCTCCCCCCTCCAGAACCGGTCATCCGCGGACTCTTACCCACTACGGAGTCTTGGCGGCCACCCCTGGAAGCCCATTCCCGAACTGCACGTTTAAATTATACACTAGCTTTTTAAGCAGCACTTGAAGCTGGCAGGGAGACAGATTTTTTATCAGTGGTGAATGCACACCTCGGGCTGCTAAATTCCATCTTGGGTTCATGTGACGGGTAATAAGTCTCACCTCCCTTCCTTTATTACGAGGCACCGCACTCGCCTCCCTGCGTAGCGCACACAAGCCCCGCTCGGGGTCCCAGAGCTCACACGGCTCCTCCTCTCCGGGGGGCCCCAAGCCCACCCGCCACGGCAGCCACTGGGGGGCCAGGAAGGGCCCCACGAGGAAACCCTGCCCCCAGCACTCAGGTCATGCTGCCCGGGGACATGGGGACCCTCGCTCTACATCGGGTGCCCTCCTGTTTAATTACTGGAGAGAGGCGCTCTTGTCACCTGCTCTGTGAGTAAATAGTCTTGACATTTTTAGCAACCGACTCTTCTCAAAGGGGCAGAGGGTTCCTCCGGGGCCACTCTTCTGAGAGAGAGGAGGCCGGGCTGTTTTGTAGAACTGTCTGCTCGAAACCTACCCCTTGGGCACTTGTCCTTCCCAGTGCCCTCTGTCTCCTCCTCGCCGGGAGGGGTCTTTGCTTTCCTAGCCTGCCTCCAAATCTTCAAATCTTGCCTGTCCTGGGTGACTTCCATTCCCTCCCCAGCCATGTGGTCTGGGGAAAGCCTGTTTGCCAAAAGCAAGAGCAGAGCCTGTCGTCCTGCTGTGTCCTGCTGCTGCTGTGACCTGCTGAGGCCGGGAGGCTTTGCCACTGACCTTGGCACTTGGGGGGACGATGGAGGCTTCAGTTATATGCACACACACACACACACACACACACACACGGGTGCCCCAGGCTGTCTGCCACGTGAAGAGATTTCCGGAGACTTCTCTGTCCTACATAAGTTGTTAAAAGCCAAGATCAATTTGCTTCTGAAAATAAGGGAGATCGATATGAATAGTGCTGTCTGCGGTAGAGCGTGTGTGTCCCTGGGCATCTGCACTCCGGGAAGCTGTGCCCCCTGCTGCCTCCCTCACGCCCACACCCCACGCCCAGAACCTCCCCATCTTTTCTTTTTTTTTTTTTTTTTTAAAGATTTTATTTATTTATTTGACAGAGAGAGAGATCACAAGCAGGCAGAGAGGCAGGTAGAGAGAGAGAGGAGGAAGCAGGCTCCCTGCTGAGCAGAGAGCCCGATGCAGGGCTCGATCCCAGGACCCTGAGATCATGACCTGAGCCGAAGGCAGAGGCTTAACCCACTGAGCCACCCAGGCGCCCCAGAACCTCCCCATCTTATTGGCATCTGCTGTCATTCCCTGACTCACCCCATTTTGTCATTCTAGAAGAGACAAGACATTCCCAAGGGGACCTGAATCTGAGGGAGGTGGGTGTGGTCCCTAGGGGTGTAGGGGACATAGGGATGCATGGTCCCCTGCCCCGTGGCGCCCCAGGGCTTCCGCTGAATTCTGACAGTTTGACTGAGCCCCAGCCCGAGTTCGTAGCCTCTGACTCATCTTGGGGAGCGGCATGGGAAAGTCAACAGGGACAGCCAGCAGGAAAACCCTGCCTTAAATCGTGGTTCTGCCCTCAACAAGGTGCCTATGACCTTGGATACGGGTGATTAAACTCACCAAGCTTCAGTGTCTTCCTCTGCTCATCAGGGATGATGAGAACCTGCCTGGGCTACACTTGACGCAGAGGAAGCTTCTCATTCATAATAATAACAGCCAACTAATGAGCGGGCACTTACACGCGCCTGACGTGGGGCTAAGTGCTTTATCTATATCAACTCCTTTAATCCCCACAATAGTCTCATGATTACTGAGCATTATTACCTTCTCCATCTTAGAAATGAGGAAAGAGAGGGCCGGAGAGGTCGAATAACTTGCCCTAGGCTGTACGGCTAATAAGGGCAGAGGCAGGATTTGAACCCAGGCAGTCATGGGCTTCAGCCCTGGAATCATTATTACTATTTGGGGGGTGGGGAGTCTGGGTCAGGCCGGGAACAGAGATGCAATGTCCGCAGAGCACTGGCCCAGCCCTTGCCCTCAAGAATCTTCCCCTTCCTCCAGGGCGTCTCCAAGGTGAACAGGGAAGACTTCCGCTGCCCCTAGGGTCTGGTGTTGGCAGAAGTTCCAGACAGCGAGGATGATTTAACCTCATCAAGCCTGTCTTTCTCGCTACACTCAGCAGCTTCGCTTGGAAAATGATGATGGAGTAAGATTTAAAAGCCTGGAGAATGGACTATTATTTTTATCAGTGCTAATAAAGGTGAAAGCGTTCTATTTCCCAGTGTGAGTGTGCCCCTGAGAGAGCCCACGCGCTCCTCTGCTCCCCACAAAGTCCCAGGCTTCCTGTCTCCCGAGTCTTCCCAGATCCCCCGGGGCCTGGCTTGCCGAGAGCCTCACCTATCTGCCAACCCCAGCTCTCCTGGGAAGCGCCCCAAAGTCTTGTGGGACAGAGGGGTGACAAGCCGAGGTGCGAGTCACGGGACAGACATTTAGGGCGCACATGCTCTGTCCCGGGCATGTCCAAGGATCACAGCAGAGCTCCGGCCTCCCACAGCGTGCATCGGAGTGAGGGAGAAAGACAGTAGAAACAGACCAATGAATATATAGAACGCGGTGTCAGGCAAGGATTCGTGCTTCAGAGCAGAATAAAGCAGGGTGGGGATTCGATCCCGGGGAGGAGGGGGCATGAGTCAGGGACGAGGCAGGAAGCAGATGGGTCCTCAACAGGCATAACTGGGAAGATTTCATACAGGGAAGAAGAGGTAGGCCAGGTCAAGAGGAAGCAATCAGGGAGGGTGGGTCACCCCGGACCAGCTGGAGTGGGAAGCTGGCTGGCACAGCTCCCAGACCTGAAGGAACAAGGAAAGAGCAGGTTCCAAAACCTGGAGCGAGCCGGAGCTGTAACGGCAACAGGACCTGCCTCCCAGACACTTCCATTGGCCAAGCCCAATAGGAAGACAGGGGGCAGGAGGGCCTGGCTGATGACGTGTCCTTGGTCAGCCTCCTGTGACCCAGAGCAGGGTGGAAGGTCTAGGGCACGGACCTGGAGGCCTGAATGGGGAAGGGGCACCTGGGGCTGCTGCCATGTTGTAGAGGGGGGATTCAGAGCAGACTGATGAAGTGACATTGAGGCAGACGGCTAAAATGTTCGGTCTCCACCTCCCAATGACCTTCCCTGGTTCTTACCTTGCTCACCCTGCTTTAGTTTCCCCACCCCCCCATCGTGACCAGCCACAGATCCATCCTGTGCTCGTGAAGGAAGAAGGAACCAGAATGACCGTCCCCCAAGACAAGCTTACAGTGAAGACGGGACAGATAGGAGGGTTGGGCTTTGCAGGGCACCTTGGCAGTAAGACACAGACATGCCCTAAGCCAGCATGAGCTTCTGGGAGGCATGAGGTCATCACCATGCCCTAAGCAGCCCCTGCTACTTCCCTGGAGAGGATGGGGATCCCCTGAAAGGAATGACCAGAGCTCAGGCCATGGCCGATCCTTCTTCTTTAGGTGCGTTCATGCAGAGTTGCAGGTGGTACAGCTGCTCCCAGAAGCAGTTCTCCACCTGCTTCTCTGCCCCCCCGGGGAGGTCACACCTGAAGATCTGGCCATGACATTTGCACAGACTTGTCTATAAATGCTGAGTCACAAGGTCACTAAATTTCACTTGATCTCGGAAATAGGTTAAGAAATTAGATTTCCCCCGCATCTATACATGCACACACACACACACTGACTTCCATACCAGGTTTCTTGTCTTAAAGACAAGAAAAGGTTCCTGGAATGTCACTCAGATTCTGCCCGTCCATCTGCCATCACAGGCTACAGAGCACCACCAGACACCTAGAGAGCTTTCCAGCTCTGCAAAGAGATGAGGGTCTTAGACTCTTCTTCTTGCCTACGGGAGTCTCTCTGCTTCTCATCTATCACTTTGCTTTCTCCCCAGAGCATCTTTGGAGCTGGTTCTCTAAGAGACCCTTTCCCCAGGGCGCACTCCTGCATGATAACTGGGTTTGTATGGGTTTGTTTTTAGATGCTCCATGTGCTTCATGCTCATCACCCTTCCCTTGGAGTTGGAAATCAAATGCAATCAACTGGCTGGATTCATGTGCTTCATGTTCATTGCTCTTAGAATAAATTTCCAGCCCTTTACCGTGACCTGCAAAGCTCATGCATAATGATCCCTTCTAGCTCTGTCGTATGCCCCTCTCCCTCTGGCTGAATACTGCTAGCCACATCAGTTTCCTGTCTATCCTTTGATGACACTAAGCCCTCTACACCTTCTTCTATCTCCTTGAATGCCTTGGCTCTAGCTTCTACCATACATGATTGTTCATGCTCATTCTTTGGGTCCTAACTCAAAAGTCACCTCTTCAGAGACATCTTCCTTCTCCATCCTATCCATGAAATCTCTGCTCATCATCTCAACTCTCTGAGACATCCCAGACCCTTTCCCTCCAAGCACTTACAACCACCTGTGGTTATATTGTTGGCGGATTACTGTTGGTGGTAGTGGTTATGTGGGTGAGTGTATGTGTGTGTTGATCTGTCTTCCCCACTTAGATGAGTACTCCTTGAGGTCAGGAGCCTAGTCTGTATTTGTGTAGTATAAGATTCACCTTGTACGCAACTGATTAACCATTGAACACTACATAAAAAACTAATGATATCCTTCCTATATGCTGGCTAACTGAACACACACACATGAAGATTCACCTTGCCCTCTGACTGGGCTTTGCCCTCATCTCCTGTGATGTCACTTCTAACACTTCTAACACTTCTAATGATGTCACATCTTGAAATGTCCTGACTGATAAGAGTATCTATTTACCTGTGGGCCAGATAGTTTACACTTCAATGTGATTTACGGGGGTGGGTGGTTGGGGAGGTCTTGAGGTCTTGAGGTCTTGAGGTCTTGAGCCACATGGCATCAGCTTGACTTCTGAGAGACTGGAAAGTCAGGCAAACCATGCAGGCAGTCAACCAGATCTGATGACTGAACCCCAGCAAACTCTGTGGACACTGAAGCACTGGTGAATGTCCTTGGTTGGGAATACTCCATGAGTGTTAGTGCATATCAGGACTGGGAGAAGTGAATGCTATTTGTACAGCTCCACTGGGAGAGGACACTGGAAGCCCCACACCTGGCCTCTCTGGGGGCCTTCCCCATGAACCTCTACCTGTTGCTGATTTTAATCTGTGTCCTTTTGCTGTAATACACCCTGCCACGGGTAAAACTGTTTTGTTGAGTTCTGCAAGTCCTTCTAGCAAATCACTGAAACTGAGGGAAGTCTTGAGGCCCCCAATCTCTGCAGTATTGTTTACAGCAGCCACTGGGACCTGTTCTCAGCCACCTGCTGCTCCCTCAGCCTGAAACTCTGACTCACACCCTACCAGATGACTCCTAATTCTCAGAAAATGCCAGTTCTCTCAAGCCTCCAGACCTTTGTACAGGCTGTGTTTTTGTGTCTGGGGATTCCTTCCTTTTCCTCCATCACCTCCTCCATTTCTCATCACCCTTCCATATCCAGCTCAAACAGCACCTCCCCTGGAAAAAATCCTGTAAGCCCAGCCCCCTCCAAGCCTGGATGAGCTCACTCTCCTCTGGATTCCCATGGCATCCTACACTAACCTCTATTGTAACTCATGTCATCTGGTTGTAATTGAAAAGGGTTCTGTTTAGCCTTCTCTTCCTTGAGCTCCATTGCATCCGAAGATCTTCTTCCCGGATGTTAGCCCTTGAGCTCTTTTGCAGCTAGGAACTGTGTTTCATCTCTAGGTCTTTCCTGGTATGCACTGGGCCAATCACATAGTAAATGCTCAGTGAATGTCTGCATTCACAGATGGGTCAACCTCTCAACAATGACAGGTGGATGGAACGTTAGGGACAAGATAGTAGGAAATTGTTTTAAACTGATGGATGGCTGCATCGCAGTGCTCAGCACCCTTTCCAGAAATAGGATACTGTCTACTCATTTTTACTCCTAAAGAAAAGGGCAGAGGAAAAAAAAAAAACAACCCCACCAGGAGGTTATGCTCTCCAGGAAATGCTTTGGGAATAGAAGTGATCTGCTCTACACCTTCACAGGAAAGCCATAGCCCTCATCTTTGCAGAATGTTTACCTAATCCTAGACCTGAATTGTGGCCAGTGGAGCTGATGGCCCTCCACACCTGTATGGCAGGCTGACCGTAAAATGTTGTAAGATGACTCCTACTTTCCTGGTGTCTACTCTGCCTGAGAGCTGGCCTGGCAACTTATTCTGACTAACGGAATATGGCAAAGATGATGGGATATCACTTCTGAGATTAGTTTTAAATGATGATGACTTCTGCCTTGCTAATGGGCCTTCTCCCTTGCTGGATTTCTTTGCATGACAAGAACTTAAGGGCAACTTCCAGCCAATAACCAGCTAAGAACTGGAGCTCTCAGTCCAACAACCACCAAGGATTGGAATCCTGCCAACAACCACAGAAGCAAAGTTGGAAGTGAGTCCTTCCATAGTCAGGCCTCATCCCATCCATGGGACCTTATCCATGGTGGGACCTCATCCATAGCTGCGACCTTGAACAAGAGACCCCTAAATTGGAGAATCCAGCTAAGCCACACACAGATTCCTGACCCCAGAAACTCTGAGATCATTAAGTATGTATTTTCTTAAGCTGCTGTATTTTGGGGTGATTTGTTACACAGTAAGAGATCACTGACCTCTGATCAAGACCAGGTCAGACCAAACTTTATAGTTAGCAGTACAACATAGTAGTTAAGCCATGAAATCTGGAGCCAAGGGCCTAAATTCGAATCCCAGCCTTTCTACTTTGTGCCTGTGTAACCTCAGCAAAGTCACTTCACATTAGCCCTCTCACTGGGGCGTAACAGCTTTCCCTACCTCACAGGATGATTATGAAGATTAGATCATACATATAAAATGCTTAGAGCAATGGTAATATTTATAACATTTGTCATTATTCAATAGATCACATAAATATTGATGATACTTGTTATTCTAAGCCACGATGGCCTAAGTTGGAACCTACATGAGCCCATATGATGGATCACATGCCACCCACGCAGCCCAGTCTTACCACAAGCCCATAGAGGGAAGGCCTCAGAGCAGAAAGCAGCCTTCCATAGCCACCCATCACAGCCCAGAAGGCCAAGGTCTGGTCCTACCCCCTCAAAGCCTGCCTCTTCCCCTTGGCCCAACATCCCAACCGTTTCCCCTTTTGGCATACCGGGAGCAGAACTGTGCACACGGTTGAATCATTCCACTATTTGTGAATGCATTTACAAACAGTCAGGATCCATTCCCCCTGATTGTTAAGGGGAATTCAATACCGAATCATTACGGTTAAATCCCATTATGGACAGTCAGAACATAAAACAGGCCTTTGCAGGAATACACCAATGCATTGAAACCCTTCCCTCTGGCTGCCATCCATGCTCATGACTGAGTAGTCCCTCCAGTCTGGAAGGCTCCCCATGTGCTCTCCAAAGCACAACCACCCAAGGCCAGGAAGAGAATCTTTTATGGCTGATCTCTGTGCTGGTTTAGGGCAGTCTCAGTTGTACAAGTTTGCTCTGGAGTGAGAATGGTCTGCCCTGTTGCGATCGCCACAGTCCTAGGTGAAGCTTGGCGAATCTCGCAAGTATACAGTTCTTAGAGCACAGGTGCTTTTGTGGGTAGTGATGAATTGTTGGGGGAGGGAAGGGGAGACCAGGGGTAGGCATAACCAGACAATGTTCTGTCCCTCTTCTGCGAGGGCCTGAGGATTTCTACGTTGGCATCTGTATCTTGGGGATTTTCCCAGTTTGCACTGGGAAGTTTGTTCTACCCTGGAACCAAGCCACCTGCAAAGTGAATGCAACTGACAAAGTTGTCTACAGGCCAGGCATGGATGCTGGAGTTTGGGTTGAAGAGATGATGGAAACCCTGCATAGTAGGATAAGAGGGAAGAAAGCATTCCAGAAGCAAGAGTCCAAGCATAATTCATATCCTGGGATGTGGAGATTATGTCACTGGCTTCCCCTGATAGAGTTTGACCCCCATTTACTTTTTTAAATTGCCTGTGGGCCTGCAGAAGCCTCTAAGGATTGGTATCTCCAATGTTCCCTGCCTAGGTCTCTTCTGGGATATGAACCTCTGTGTCTTTTCTCTCTTATCCCCTAAGGCGATGGTGCAGAGGTGTAAAGAAATGAATAAGGCTGTGAGTACCGATTGCTATATGAGACCTGGTATGTGTGTGTCCATGAGTGCGCATGCACAAGTGTGTGCATGAGTCTATGTGCATGAGTCGATATCCTCAGGAAGAGAGGATCAGATCATTGCTGTCAGAGCTATGCTTCTGATTAGCTTTCTATTCCCAAAGCTAATTGTCAAATTTAATAGGCATCTGCAATTTTTCATAACTGTGTTTGAACGTCATGAGCCAAGTGATTTATTGTAGCAGATAGTCAAAACCCCAGAAAAATAATACCTTTTGTATTCTATCTGGCCCAGCATCCTCTCTCAACGAAATGACAAAGTTATGGAAAGGAAGACTACCCAGTGTGATGCACAAACATATCAGCCGGCCCCTTTGCTTCAGAGTCATGGATTGTTTTCCACTCAACAAATGTGCTGAGCCCAGTGTGAGCTGAGAACGGCATGACACACCCAGGTACAGGATTTCTCTCCCTAAAATCCAGGTATGCTGAAGGAGAGCCAGTGAGCAGCAACGAGGCAGACTTGACACCAGTGCGGGGCCCAGATCAGATCTGTGGTGTGCACACAGTCTCCAGGAGGTTATGTTCTTTGTGGTGAGGATCTCGGTAGGTTTCATGCCACATTCAGTGGGGTATGGGATTATACAGGTTTGCAGCTTGTTACCTCTGGCTTCCTACAGCCTTCACGCTGTGCATCTTCAGCTGAGGAGCTGCCAATGAAACAAACATCTGTAGACTTGCAAGGAAACAGCCCAATGTCCCCAGAGTTTATCCCACTTGCTCTTCCCTCAATGGCTGGGATAGAAAACTAAAGGGTGGTGTTGAGAAGCGGAGGTGTGCTACTGAGGATAGACGAGGTGAGTCTCCCATGGCAAACAACTCCATCATCATAGTCATGCAAATATTCGAAGTCTATTTCTAATTCCTGTTATATTTCCCCAGGGGATCTGTGCTTGCATTGTCATTATGCTTGCTCTGGAATCCAGGCTGATGGAGCAGCCCTCACCATTTGCTGAGCAACATGGCAGAGGGAAAAGAGAGCTATGGTGAGTCTCACATTAGCAATTAAATGCTCAACCCAGAAGTGACTCAACTCATGGGTCAGAAGGGGTCACAGGGCTCCATTGACTACAGAGGGTCAGTTAGTCCAACTCTACTGTGTGAGGAGTTGGACAGGGGCAGAATGTTGGACAAATGGCACTTAGCCTATCACAAGGGTAGTTAAAGTGGCCCAAAGAGACTCAGTGGGTGAGTAGAACAACAAGGAGATGGGTTCGATTAACTAAGGAAGAAACGTTCAAACTTCCAGGCACTTCTTTTGGGGGAATGGACTACCAGGGGAGGTGGCACCTCTTGTAGAAGTGACTCCAGCCATAGTTGGGAGTGGAATTCAGTCTTTAAGAGCCCTTCCCAATGAATGAGATCAGCCTTCACTGCTCACCTGGTTTTAAATAATGTTCATCAGGTGGATGGTCATTCTGATTCTTGCAGGACTAAATAGTCTGAAGAAAGAGCTGAAATCAGGAGACAGGGCTGAGGTCAGAGGCTGAAGGTAGGCAGAGTGTAATATGTTATGGACTTAGTTGTCCCTTAGTTAGCTCTTGTTTATACCAAGGTGCTACTGAGTTTGATGTTAAGTTTGTGTTCCCAGTTTGTGATTGCATAAGCTTGGATGTGGATCTTTCCCCAGTCGAGCCTTCAGATGAGACCCCAGCCCTGGCCAACACCTTAATTTCCATTTTCAGAGACCTTGAAAAGGAAGACACAGCTAAGCCAGCCCAGATTCCTTTCAAATAGAGACTGGGAGCTTATCAGTGTGTGTTGTTTAGACCACTGAATTTTGTGGCTATTTGTTACCCAGCAACAGGTAATTAATCCAAGGCAATCAACTGGAGGAGAGGTCACACATACATTCACGTTTGAAACTTGGGCTGGATCGAAGTCAGAGAGGAGAGGTGGGAGCCCCTGGCTCAAAGATGCTTACATAGAAAGCAGCAAAGAGGCTTAGGCCATCTGCTGAGCCAGGCTGAAGGTCCCTTATGCCTTCCCAAGATGTCACCAAGATGGAGAGGTCTGGAGTTGGGTGAGTAGTAAGCTGAACTAGTGAGAGCCTCACTCTGCCGTTCTCATAGATAGTCAGTTAAGTCATCTTCAAATGTGAGATTTATGTAAGGGTCTGATAATAGCTGCCATTTTGGGATGCTGCTGCTATAGCCTGGGCTTGTCAACATGATATCAACATATTCTTGTGATGGCACTGAGATGTAGGTGCCATTATCCTTATTTGAGCATTAGGAAATTAAAATTCAGAGGGCCAAATAACTCATTGAGGTCATTCAACTTGTATATGACAGACTGGGTTTGAACCCACATTGGATCCAGAAGGTGGTGCTCTTTCTACGACATCCTTCCCCAACCCCACCCTCCAGGCAAACAACAGGGCCTTGAGGAAGCTCTACTCCTGCTGCTTCCCTTCTGTAGGTCCCAAACCTGGAAAACAACGCCAAACCAATGTGTCCCCAATAAAAGAAGTCTGAACCCTTCCAGCACCTTGTCACAGCGAACCTTAATCACCCTTAACTATCATCCCAGTCATAAAACTCCATCCTTGTTAAATGTTTCCTTGCCCATCAGCACCCTGATCGCAAAATATAACAACACCACCACGTTTTGCTTAATTTAAAGATATTTATGTCACACTTTAAAATGTCAAACGTTTTCATTAAAATCCTCTCACACTTGGGCTGACAAAGGGACGCGGGATCTTTGGGAGACACTTTAATCTCAATCAATTAGGGATAAAGTAGTCCTAGCAGTATGGCAATAAAAGAACACTTTAATTTTAGAGCTAATTAAATATCAACAATTGGAATGCGGCAACAGACACTTAACCTGCAGTAACCCATTATTTATTAGGAATATAATGCACTGACTCTGGATATGATGTGAGCTGTCGTCATTTTAATATCAGCTGTCACAGGCGAGTGGCTCCCTTTTGTTTCCCTTCAACACAATCATTTCCTAGGACCCGCCGGGACCCCACAGGCACCCATGCTTGACACAAGATTAATTAAGCTGGAGCCCCACGCAGGACTGACGGGCACAAGGTCACCTGTGACCAAGGGAGGGCAGCATAGGCAGGTGACAGGTAACACGTTGGTCCAGGGGGATAAGTCTGGGCTTTGAAATGGACCAGGTAGGATGCTTTTGGCTGCAAGTAACAGGAAAAAAACAGAAACCAACAACTCGATCTCTGAAGTGCTTTAATAGCAAGAGTTTATTACTGCATAGGAAGAAAAGATGAGGAGGGGGGAGGTGGGCTTGCAAAACTGGATCATTCAGAGGCTTGATGACACTGTCAGACACTCGGATTATTTCTTCTCTCCCAGCCATGCTGCCCTTAGTGGGTGACTGATTCATACTTCATGATGTCAAGGTGTCCTGTGGTCCTATCACACAAGATAAGGTCTTGCAGAGAGGAGGATCCTTCCTTCTAGACATGATTTATTTTTCACCATTATCTTTTTTAAAAAATTTTTAAAAGATTTTATTTATTTATTTGACAGAGAGAGATCACAAGTAGGCAGAGAGGCAGGCAGAGAGAGAGAGAGAGAAGCAGGCTCCCCGCTGAGCAGAGAGCTTGATGCGGGAATTAATCCCAGGACCCTGAGATTATGACCTGAGCCAAAGGCAGAGGCTTAACCAACTGAGCCACCCAGGTGTCCCATTATCATTTTTTAAATAAAAATTTCAATTTAGCATGAATTTAGATTTGCTAAAAAGTGGCAAGATAGCACATAGTATTCCTATAATCCCCACTCAGTTTTGCCTTGTTTTAAGCAAACTATGGATTTTATTCAGGTCTCCCTAATTTTTCTGATAGGGGTCCTAGGTGGGAGACTGTACTGTCACCAGTCATCAAGTGTCCTCAGTCTTCTCAGGAGTGTGACAGCTTCCCCATGTCTCCTTGATTTTGACAGCTCGGTGGTTGTGAGAAGCACTGGTCAGTTATTTTGGGGAACGTACCACAGTTGCACATCTTGTGTTTTTCTCATGGTTTGACTAGAGTTACGGGTTTTTGGGGGAGATGCAGGCTTCTCATCACATCATATCAGGGGTGCCCAATTTCTCATGACTTATGGGAACTGGGATCACTGGACAATTCCACAGATTTCTCTGTGGAAACCCTTCTGAGGAAAGCCTTCCCCAGACCCTCCTAGCCCATTTCCCCCTGGTCCCCTGTGCACACCCTAACTATGCACTAGCAAAGGGAATCAAATAGGCCTTAATCCACCACAATTCATACCCAAGGTGGTGGAGAAGGCTTTGGGCGAGTGGGCAGGGGGTCACTGTCCCTGAACCCACTTGTACAAAAGAAGTCTCTGCTAGTAAGAATGGGGTGACCAGGAAGTATGGGGAGAGAGAGTCAGCAGTCACCAGACCAGCATCCAACAGCCCCTGCCTCAGAAAGCCATTGATGTGCCCTTCACCCCATGTCCCAACCCCCAGTCTTGCGCTGTGTAGTACGGAGGTGAATGGAGGGCAGTCACAGGCACGGACAGAAATAGCACCATCTCCAGCGTGACATCACACGTTATCATAGTAACAAGGACACATGTGGAGGCTGAGTGCTCAGATTCAAATCCTGGATCTGCCACGTACTCTCCCTGGAACCTTGGTCATCTCCATTATATTTCCTGTGTCTCAATGCCTTCATCTGAAAAATGGGCATAATTAGAATGCTAACCTCATAGGGGATGTGGGTGGCTTAAATGAACACATAGTAAGCCTGCATAAGGGTTAGCTATGATGGTATTTATGTTAAGTTCAGAAATATGGAAATGAAACAATGCATTGTAAGGAATGCAAATGTGTGCAGTAGAGCTTTGCAGAAGTAAGAGATACGGGGTACTCAGAATTCAGTATGGGGCTTGTCCCCTGAGGGAAAACCCCAAAGAGGACAGATACCAGAGACCTCCAAGCTATTGTCATTCTGTCTCAAAAGCTGGGTTCATGGGAATTCATTTTAATAATTTTATTATCATTTTTTTATTTTTAAAAAATATTTAATTAATTTATTTATTTGAGAGAGATAGGGAGAGAGAGAATGAGAATGAGAGAACATGAGAGGGGGAAGGTCAGAGGGAAAAGACTCCCTGCTGAGCAGGGAGCCCAGTGAGTTCCTAATTCCATCTCCCAATGGCCCAGACCACCCTTTGATCCACAGCTCTGACACTTCATGGTGTTCAACATCTGCAACTCTTATTCCTTGGCCCCTACTCTGGGTGCTCCCAGAGGTGAGGACATCAGCTCTCCTGGACTGAAGCATTGCCTTCATCCCCACTCCCCACCCATGGCTGGTCAGCTAAGTACTAATCCCTACCTCCTGGGGTCTGCAGGACTCCCTTATAGCTCAGGAGTTCCAGAGAGTGGGGGAGAAGAGAGAATTGGAACATAACCCTCACCTCCTAGGTGTGGGGCTTGGGACATAAAGTATCTGTACAATGAAGATGACCATCCCTGCTTGGTAAGAAGTCTTGTGCAGATTGCATGAAGGCACAGATGCAGAGAGATTCTGGTACCTGGACACATCTCAGGAGTGAGGATGAAGACAATGCTACAGTCCAGGAGAGCTGATGACCTCGCCTTTGGGAGCACCTGCAGTAGGGACCAAGGAATAAGAGTTGCAGATGTTGAAGACCACGCACCTGACATTAATTTGGTGGTCAATAAATAGCACCCACAACTATTAAAATATCCAGTGAAAAAGAATTAACTATTATTTCTTTCCCCGTTTCCACGGATTTTTACAAGTAAATATAACTGAGGTCAACTGTTGGTATCAGCACAGAAGTTCCATCACCTGCTTGCTGGAAGCCATCTGCTTTGTTGATCTGTGGTCTATCCTTCTAGAAATAGAGAAGGGAGGGGAGAGAGAAAAGAGGTAGCAGTCTACTTAGAGCAGTTCAGGAAGAAGAAAGTGGCTGGTCTGGAGTCAAAACGAAAGTTGCCACGACAGCTGGTGCTCACAGCAAATACGCATCTTCCTAAGGGGAGAGAAAAACCTGTTTAACCAGAGCCTTGTTCACTCTGCTTTTCCCCCTGCTCTCCCTGCAGAGCACTGGGGCCCCGGCTCCAGAATGGAAGGCATGAAGCATATGGATAAGCACAAAAAAATTCCCATGGACAGCATCTTTAGAGATCATTTACTCCACCTCTACCTGGAAGGAGAACTTTGCCTAAGATATGGTCAACAGGTTTCTTTTGGTGATCAAATTTGACTGATAAAGGAGTGACAGGAACTCTGTATTAAGAAGGGTTCTGAAGCACATCCCCAGCGAAGCTGTGAAGAAGGCCATGATAAATGAGTTACGTCTCCTCCAGGTGCAGGAGGAGGGTCTTAGCAGCACTTACGGGTTTATGACCTTGAATCGCTCCTGGTTCACACTCAATTTTGAAACATGGTCAGACTCATGGTCACAGTAATGTAAGATGAACTAGCTGGAGGCATCAGACAAGGAGCTTCAAGCTGGAAACTCAGCAACCCTAGAAGAGCTCCAAACATGTAGCAGCTCTTGTGGTCAGGACCAAACATTCACCAGCAGGGGTTCAGGGCTCAAGGGCTTGGAATCACAGTTCTTGTTTTATGCACTGGCGGTTCAGCCTTTGGCTTGTTACTTCACCTTCCTCTGCCTCAGTGTCCTCATCTGTAAAATGGGGATACAAATAGTACCTCCTTCATAGGTAGAATAGCCACTTAAGTGATTGTTCAAACTGGGACAGTTAGGAGAGTCTTTTTAATTATACTAGGAAATGGTCTTAATTAAGAACCATTCCGAGGAAACCCAGTGTGTGGTCTCCTTCCCAGCGGGGATGCAGACAGGAAATGTGGACAAGCTGTAGGAGCATGAGCTCTGCCCCCCACCCCCTGTGTCCCCTGATCTTCTTGCTGTGCAGGACTGCTCTCATAACCACCCCCCCCATATCACTATTGATGAGGGAACAGAAGGCACGCCCTGAGGACAAAGCAGAAACTGACACCCCACAACACCCTACCCCCATGGGATATATGAGACATTCCTCATGCACTCCTGGCTGCCCTAAAGCTAAGGAAAGGAAAAACAAATAGTTAATTTATAGAGATGACAATCCTACAAGACTGGAGTCTCCCTCAGTTTACAAATGTCTTAGCAACTTACAAGAACAAAGCATTTCTATCAATGGCCTAGCTTCCAGAAGGAAGTGTAGATACAACTGAAGAGAAGAAGCTCCCAACTATCTTCATGTTAATGACTTGCTAGAAGGAAAAACAACCTTAACATTGACAATGGCAATGCCTCAGTATCCTGTGAGTCTTCTTTAACATAAGAAAATCCTTTTGATACCTCCCTTTTCCTTACCTCCCCCACACCCTAGTATACCAAAGACGTCTGGAGAATTCTTTCTTGGTGTTCGGCTCCAGACTCCAACCCACTGAACCTCACTTATATTCTAAGACCCCAACGACCATCATCTTCTCTCCTGGGTCATGTACACCAGCGCGTGCGCACACACACACACACACACACACACACACACACACACACACACACGATGAAGTTCTAGAACCTAGGTGAGGTTTGGTGGGCTGAGGTCCAGAGCCGGTGACCAAGAAAGAATTTTTGAGACATCTTTGGTGCAAAATGGTGGTTTATTAAAGCATGGGGACAGGACCCGTGGGCAGGAAGAGCTGCTGCCCTGGGTTGTGAGAGATGGCTGGTTATGTGCCTTGCGATTGGGGTAAGGTGAGGGGAAGGGAGGTTTCAACGGAGCTTTCATATGCTAAAGAGGGCCTACTAGGTGCTGGGATACCGGAGGCCTCGTGGCTTGATCCTTGTTGTCTTTAGGCCAACCATTAACATCGAGATAGTTGGGAGATTCCTGGTAGGATGTCACAATCCTGCTATCAAGCGTCTTTGTTAGTGAGATTCGGGTTCAGAAGAAATTTAACTTTATTTACATTTCCTTCTACCTCAGCCTCCTTCAGTTTTGTTTATGGAGGGGAGGGTGAAGTTAGGGTTTGAGAACTGAGTTATTTGCCTCTGGAAATTGTACTATTGATAAGGTAACTTCTTTGTTTGTAGATCTCTAGGACATTGTAAACCAAGCGAGACTCCTGTCTTGTAGGATTGTGATTTCTGCAAGTTAACTATTTGTTTCTCGCTTATGGCGGTCAGGGGTGCCTGAGGAATGTCACACACATTACCAAGGGGAGGGGAGTGGGTGGAGAGGGGGTGCAAGGTGCCAGCTTTTGCTTTGTCCTCAGCCAGCCTCCTGCTCCCTCATCAACAGTGACTATCCCCTTTGCCCGGGACACTTTTCCCTATGTTTCTGCAACCTCGTGGCCTTGCCTCACTCAGGTCTCAGCTCTAAGCCCCTTCGTTGCCTGGTTCTTCGTAATATTTCTGCATCTTGAAATTATATCATGCATTAATTAATAGGACTGAGGAGGATTTTTGGTCTCCTTCTCTGAAAGATAAGTTTCAGAGGACTTGTTTGCTCACCACTGATTCCTATGAGCCTAGAACAGGGTCTGGCATATGGCAGGTGCTCAATCAGCGCTTCCTGAATGAGGGACATGGTGTCTAGCTTTATAGTTTACAATTATTCATACTATACCCCACTGTCATGTGTAGAATGGACCAAGCAGGCTATCCCAAGACATTGGAGATGTTTTCTGGGTTCATCACCCATATCCCCTGTAAGGACATATTTAGCCAGAGGCTTCCATCAAGGTTAAACAACTGTCCCTGCTCCCCGTCCCCCAGGGGACTTACTTAAAAACAAGTCCCGGAAACCAGCCCCAGGTAAAAAAGCCCAGATACAAGGGTGGGTCAGGCCAGGTGGAGACATCAGATCAGTGGGGGGTTGTATACTGTCTCCCTAGCTACCAAGGAGTATGGGCCCCACCCTTTGGGAGCCTTTTGGGCGCCAATTCTAACCAAGGTGATAGACTAGGTCAAATGGCTACTAGGGGGTAAATTGTAATTCAATTGGTCACTTATGTGTGACCTAACCTGACCGTGGAGTTTCCTCTGTGTTACAATCTCATTGGCCACCTGTGAGTGGCCAGGCCCAACCACATGGCCTTTGCCCTTAAAAACTAGTCTGTGAAACAGAGAAAGTTCACCCTCTCTTGTAAGAGGTGTGGCCCCGAACATTAGGTCTGATTCTTGATGCTTGGCGCGAAATAAAGCTTTGCTTGACCTTCGCTTTGTATCAATCTCGCTCCTTTAATCACGGACCCATAATTGGGGGACCTATCATCCTCATCCCTTCAGGCAGACTGAATGTTTTAGGAGGGATGGCATTCTCCACCTGCGGGGTGTCTCTGCCGGCGGTTTTCCAGATGGACTCCTTGCCTTTCTTGGGTTTCAAGCCCCTGTGACGTGATCAGCATTAGCAGGAGCACTGACTGAAACCGAGAGCCCTGCCTGTCATCCAAGGCTGGGAGCTGGGCCTTCGTCTGTCTGTCCCTGGTCACACACACACACCCCCCAGCTTCAGCTGAGTGTTAGGTTGCAAAGTCAGGCAAACTCCCGTCCGGAGGATGCCGACTGGTCTCAAAGTGGGGTAGACAAGGCCAAAGGGAAACCTGCAGGCATGGGTCAGCCCCATCTTGCCAGACAGGCCCAAGGCTTGGGGGACCCACTCCAGCCTCCAGGGGTGATTGGTCTTTCTCAGGCCAAGAAAGGCTGATCCTGGCAGGCAGGGATATTTCTGAAGGGGTTTTAAGGAACCACGCTTCCGCGAAGACCCCCAGTTGTCAGGGTCCTCTGTCCCTGTCCGCTTCACCACCCAGCATGGAGCTGGAACAGACAGGTTGACTTTACCTTCCTCCCTCCCCCACCACACTCGCTCCCCATGCCACACCACCCATTCCCATCTGGGACCTTTAAGACCCCCCACCCCTTCCTGCAGAAGGTCAGGAACAAAGCTAGACTGAAATGCCAGCTCTGTCTCTTTCCGGTTCTGTAGCTTTGAACAGGGCATTTAACCTCGGGGTCATCAGCATTTTCTGGAAGGGGCTGGAGAGTAAACATTTTAGCCTTTGCGGGCCCCACAGTCTCTGTCACGGCTACTCCGCTTGCCCATGTAGCTTGAAGGCAGCCACAGACAACAGGCAAATGAATGTGTGTCTGTGTTCTAATAAAACTTTATTTACACAAACAGGAAGTGGGCCAGATTTGGCCCATAAGCCATGTCTTATCAACCCCTTAACCTTTCTGAGACTCAGTTTCCTCATATACAAAATAGGGATAATAATATCTTAATAGGGTCACTGAGAGTTGATATAGGCAAAAATACTTAAAACCGCACAGTAAATGTTCGTTTTGTTTTGATACAGCAACCCCCTCCCGGCACCTCAGCACAGATCAGCTGCCCCTGGGCCCCTGGCAGCCTAGTGGGCACCTCAGCTCAGCACTTCCCTTCCACCTCTCGCCTGGGAGCCTGCAATTCCGTGGTGCCCGCGTTGTGTGAGTATTTATTTCGGGGAGGCTATTGTGCTTATCCATTCCGCGGCATCAGCTGTAGCGCTGGGGAAGACCCGACTGGCGCCTTTCACAAGGGGCCAGGTTGTATTAGCTCCTGGTTAGGCCGCGGGGGAACACAATAGAGGCGCGGGGAGGAATGCGCGGCCCCTGCCTCCGCCACATCTGGGCCTCTTTGTGCTAGATTTCCTTCTCTGCCGCCCCGTTTTGCTTTTTCTCCTTTCTTTATTTTTCTCATGCTCTCCTGCTCCCGGCCCCCCCCGCCCCCGCCTCCCTTAATCTGCTTAACACCTTGCGGTGCTCCTTGCTCGCTGGGCCCTGCCCTCCCTGGTGGCTCCTGAGCTTCCCTCCACACCCCTAAGAGCGCTGCGGCTCCTGCATTTAATAAACGCAAGTGACAGGGAAATCCGGGCTCACTGGATGACTTCCTCATTAAAGAGGAGGCCAATTCCTGGGCCCCTGTGTGCCCCGTCTTCCCTGCCTGCCCTTCCCTTCTGCCTGTAGTTAGGCGCAGATGCTTCCCCTGAGCGCACTGCCCCCCTCCCCCGCCCCGCCATCCTGCAGGGGGCCGGGAGCAGCTTCCCTCCAAGTGTTGCAGACCCTGCATCCTCTAACTGCCCAGAGTCTGGTTCCCCTGAGGGGGTGGAGGTGGAGGGAGGGTGGGGGGTGGGGGGAGGGGGGTGGGAGGAGCTCCTGGCCAGCTGGGAGGACAGCAGGAGGGAGATAACTCTCCCGGGCCCTTCCTCCTACTCCTTATGCCAAAGGAGCTGCCTGCTTTGTTGGGTTGGGTGAGCATCGATCCCCAAGGTCTGCCTTTGACTTCAGAGAAGTCCGTTCCCTGGCTAGGCTGAGAGGGGATTCTCTCAAGCCGGTTGGATTCCCTCAAGAAAAACAAAAAAGGAGCCAGACTCCAGGAATCCACCCACCACGGCTGCCCACCTCACTGGGGCCCTGTGTCTGTCGGACTCCATGCTCCCCATGCCTGCACGTACTTGGGCTGTGCCCACTCCAGGGTGGTGTCAAGGTCTTGCCTGCCGCCACCCCACACCTCCATTTGGCCATTAATGCACCACCCCACCCCTGCCCCACCTGCTCACCTCACTGATGACTCCTACGAGTCCCCGGCTGGCCAGGCAGCTAATGCCTTGCGGGTGTAGCTAGTCTATGGCCAGGCAGCTAATGCCTTGCGGGTGTAGCTAGTCGACTGACTAGAAGCTGAGTACATTCGGAGTCTTTTACTCACGGTGATGGAAGATGTTACTTGCTCTATTGTTCTGGTCTAACAGCTTAATGGGCCTGTTGACCCCTGGGTCCATCCAGACCTATCAACAAAGAAACACAGAATTGCTCTGCATCTAAAAGTCAAAGGAAGTTGGGGTTCCCTACTAGCCTGGGAAGGAGGTTGTGGGCCTGGAGAAGGGACCATCCGCTGGGAGGAGGGTAAAGGAGGGGAAAGGGCAGGACTGATTACGGCCTGGGGACCTGGAAGCCGGGGACGCCACAACCCAGGAGGAAGCACCTTAGACCACAGACGTCCCACCACTCCCGGGAGTCCTGGGAGATGCTGGCCAGGGCCTAGACAGCCTATAGAACTGTAATCCAGCCACGGCTCAGGTCTCAGAGCAAAGTTCAGGCAGGAAGTCCCCGCTGGGTCCAGGGCTTCCAGAGCAGATGCCACTTGGGAAGGAGACATTCTTGTTCCCAGGTCAAACAGGAGGTGGTATCAGACCTGTAGGGCTGGCGACCTGGGGCCTGATGTGTCATGCTGCTCAATGCAGCCATCTGACTTCACACACCAGCGCTCTCCTTGCGCAGTCACGCGGGGAAGCCTGTAGCGTCTCCTTGGATGGACTGGTGGGTAATTTCTGCCTTGAGAACCCCAGGCCAGGGGATGTGGTGGCCATGCTAGCTTCTGCTATTCTGACTCCTCACTGAGGGCTGGGGCTCATCCAGCCAGTCCTTTCAGGAGGGGCCCCTCTCTCTCTAGGGCACCTGTCAGGGGCCTGCTGACCTAAGTATTGCTTCTCCTCTGGCCAGCCAAGAAAAGATCTAGCTTTCTGGGGCCTCTTCTGTCAGCCCTCTGGCTGGGAAAGGGTTCAGGACATGCCACCCCCAAAATATGCCCACTTGGGCACATTGATTATTTTCAGCCAAAGTTGCAGATTTTCTCTGACCTCCCTCCTTCTCCCTGAAAAAGCAGGTCCTATTATTTCCCATGAGAAAGGAGCCCCCCTGCGCCAGGAGGAGAAGAATAGGCATCACCAGAGATTGGAGTCAAGGCTGATTACGGACCCGGAGGCACAGACCTACCGAAAGAATCCCAATCTTCCCTCTGTTTCCCTCATGTAGTTCTTAGACGCTGTCCCTCAATGTTTTGCACCTGGCCCAGGCCCCTCGGTATTGTCCCAGCCCCACAATTTATCAGTCTTTGTTTAAAAAGACAGAAGCTTTGGGGCCTGATTGCTTCTTTGGGTCTTATTTTCCTCACAAAGACTCCTGTGTGCGTGTAAAAATACTAAATAAAACCTTCATGCTTTTCTTCTATTGATCTGTTTTATGACAGTTTCATTCTTGAACACAATCGCGGAGGCTGAGAGGGCCAAGGAAGTTTTCTTCCACAACCTGGGGTGCCCTCCCTACCCCCCAGTCCCATCTGCCCGCATCCCCTCCCCAGTCCTGATGGCAGCGGGCCTGAGGCTTGTCGGAAGTTTGAGAAATCACAGCCCTGAGCCGCGAGGTGAGGGACCCTCTGTTCTCCTTCACCCTGGGCTGCAAGAGAACAGAAAGTGAGGTCACAGCATGCTTGACTTTGGTCTCCGATCTGTGGGCTTGTGTCCCCAGCTAAGGTTCGACTCATCTAGGAGGAAAAAGCTTGCTCCAGCCTTGAGAAAAGTCATCCCCTTGGTGGAGGTTTGCAAAAGTGCAACCAAGTCACCTGAAAGCCACTCACGGCTTTGCTTTCTTCTTTTGTCTTAGGGCGGGTCTCCTGGAAAGAAGACCCCAAAACAAGGACTTGGGAGCAGGTAGCTTCTTCGGAGGGTGTACCGAGAAGCGTGTAAGTCGGCAGTTGGAGAAGACAAACCAAGAGGAGAGAGAAATCAATAAAGAGACGCCACCGGGGACAAGTGTGGGCGTTAATTTCACGACACGGGGCCCCAGTCGTGGGGTCGGGCCCCATTCTGGGCATGTCTGTGAGGGTTCCTTGGATGAGATTAGCATCTGAAGTGTAACCAGGGCCAAGCAGATGGTCCTCCCTGATGTAGGTGGGCCTCATCCAATCCACTGGGGGTCTGAACGGAACAAGAAAGCTGAGTCAGAGAACCCCCTCCTGCCTGACAGCCTTGAGCCAGGACATTGGTCTTTTCCTGCCTCCGTCGGAAACTTTGGCTCTTGCTGAGTCTCGAGCTGCTGGCTCTCGGACTGGAACCACACCATTGGCTCCCCTGGGCCTCCAGCTTGCCAACTGCGGATCTTGGAACCTGCCTGTTTCCATTATCATGTGAGCCAATTCCTTATAATAAATCTCTCTCTCGTTCCATTGGTTCTGTTTCTCTGGAGAACTCTAGTACAACGAGCTACTCTCAGTCCCACTGGAGACCCATGATTGGGATCCCCCCTCCCCTCCACATGATGGGGAAGCTGAAGCTTTGTCCTGATTCTTGTCCCCCATTCACGGAAGTTTATCCCTGGGGCATTCGACACCCCCAGACACTTCCAGGCTGAGCTCTGCATAAGCAGTATAGATTCCACAAGATCCTGAGGCCCACTGGGGAAAGATCTTGGACAGAAATGTGGAGAGCTGCCGTGGCACTTGAGGTAGGAGGCCAACAGCATAAGTAGAAACTGTCCACAGCATCTGCAGGCAAACTTCAAGGTGGACTGAGAGGTTATGGGATGGGATAGGAAAAACATTTGCTGTAAGTAATCCCTACCATCACGAATGCCGATCCCAGAGAAGGATTCAAGTCCACTAGTGCTGCTGTCAGAGGTGCAGATAAGTTGCAAGAGCAGGTTCTCACACATTGCTTCTCTAGATATTCCTACCACAATCTTTTATCAGAAAACAAATGCCTGGGGAACAAACTAAGTCTCATAGTTTTGGATTATTTAATGGGATTTTCTAAGAGGCAGAGGAATTTTCTAAGAGGATTTTCTAATGCATTTAGAAAAATTGGGGATGTATACAATAAGAAGCTGAGAGCCATCATATATAAAGCCCTGCCATAACCAATAAGAAAACAAACATGAGCTGATGGAGAACTTAGTCAAATTATACAAACAGGAGTTCACCAGAAATGACGTGCAAAGTGCGAATAAATATTTAAAACTATTTCAGTATCACCCATAATAAAAATAATTTTTAAAATGAGGTGTTATTTTTCCCCCATCAGATTGGCAAAAAGCTTATGAGGGCGATACTATCCAACATGCATGAGGTTGTGGAAGGACAGACATCCTTAGACCACCCAATGTTTTTGAAAGGCAGTTTGGCCGTATAAATTAAAAATTGACCCAGCAGCTCCACTTTGGGGTGTCTCATAAAAATAGCATGTAAGTACATGAAGATATTATATATGTTTCAGTTAACATAAGGGAATTTATTTTTTTAAAATATTTTATTTATTTATTTGACAGACAGTGAGAGAGGGAACACAAGCAGGGGGAGTGGAGAGGGGGAAGCAGGCATCCCGCTGAGCAGGGAGCCCGATGCGGGGCTCGATCCCAGGACCCTGGGATCATGACCTGAGCTGAAGGCAGAGGCTTAACCACTGAGCCGCCCAGGTGCCCCAACATAAGGGAATTTAAACCAATCTAAATGTCTACAAGGACGTGGTCAATTACAGTATGGCTGTGCCCTGAAATACTACACAGCTGTTAAAAAGAATGAAGGAGACTTGCCGATGGTCCCTTATGTAACATAAAAGAAGTAGGTCTCAGAACAAAGTTTTGCTGTTATTCCATTTTTGTAAAAGAACGAACTCTATGCGTGCGTGCGTGTGTGTGTGTGTGTGTGTGTGTGCGTGCACGCGTGTGCCCTGAAATATCTGGAAGGATACACACAAATTGTTAACACTGACTCCCTCTGGGGATGAAATCAGAGTAGGGACAGGCAGGGGAAGAGGTAGAGGCAGGGGATATAGTAAAGTGGGATGTTTAAGTCTATGTATTCTTATTTTGTGATCTTTCTAATGAGCATGTGTTATTTTTGTGATTTGATAAAAACCAAATTGGAATAAATAGACTTTGAGAGGATCCTAGCTCCTCTCATGGCCCGAGTTTGACTGGCTCATTGCAAAGCCACTCCAGTCTCCCCCGTGAACTCGGGCATTGGATATAAAGCATGAGCCTCCCAAGATTTCCCATCTTCCAGGGCCCAGCTGGCTTCCTTCAGGCTGATCTCTGGAATGGCTTTTATGTAGAGGTGAAGGAGATGCGTCAGTCAGCGACTGCGGCAGACCAAACATCCTGAATCTTGGCGACTTAGACAACAACCATTTGTTATTTCTCATGAGTGTGTGGGGCAACAGGGCTGGGCTCAGCTGATCTTGGCTAGGCTTTTTCATGCAGCTGTGACCTGGGCTGGTCGGGGGCTGGCTGGTCCAGAATGACCTGGGCATGACAGCAGGGCTCTCCTTCGTGTACCTCTCACATCCTTCTGGAAGACTAGCCCAGGTGTGTTCTCGTGGTGGAGGCGCAGGTGCTGGGTGGCAACACACAAGCTCTTCTACAAGTTCTGCTTGAGTCAAGGTTGCTTCTGTCTTGTTGCCCAAGAGAGTCACATGTCTGGGTTGAGACTCTTGGGGGGTGTGGGAGGTCAGTACCAAAGGGGCCTGGATTCATGGAGGCCACTCCGAGAGCCATTAACACAATCAATCTTCCATAGAGACCAGCTCAGGACTTTCAGCAGTCGGAGATGATTGGAGGCACCTGCTCCACTTGACCTTGGAACCTGGCTATGGGGGGTCCAAGCTCTGAGTAGTTTGCTGGTGATGGCAGCCTTGTCTGCACCAAGCTCAGCCTGGGGATAAAGAAGTCGAGTCTCTGTTGCAGGAGCAGCAACCACAAAATAGAGCGGCGGCCGCTGAAGCCTCTCCAGCTGTGATTAGTTGGAGATTAGCCATTGGTGATTGGCCGGCCTTCCTACCTCACCCAGGGCCCTAGGGCAGAGCCGGTAGAAGAAAGGTTTGGGGAGACAGTAGAAAGGAGGGAGGCATTAAAATACCTGGAACAGCCCCCGAAAGGCTTGAGTTTCTGGCGGTGAATCTGGAGTGTCCTAGGCATTCATCAAAGCCTCTGTCTGGCGTCCCCCTGCCTCTCCTCTTTCTGTCTCCCACATCCCCCCACCCCTGCCTAGTGAGGGTGTTGAGCCACCAGGAATTAACTGTACAGAAACTTCCCTTTTTTATTTCACTCCAGGGCCTGCAAGGCTACTTTCTGCTCAGAGAGAAGGACCAGGAATTTGCCTGGTGTCCCCCCCCACCCCACCCCACCCCCCGGCCCCGTGCCCTGGTCCCTGGCTCCCCACCCTGATCCCTGATCCACACTCTCCCACAGACACTCCTTTCCCAGTCTTCGAGGACTCCGGTGCGGGGTGATAGATTCCCCCGTTTCTGCTCTCAGGAAATATTGCCACTCACTTCGCATTTGTCCTGCCCCTCATCACCCTCCCGAGACCGAGGCTGGGGCGGGCTCCTGGCCATCTATTACCTGGCTCTGCCGGAGGAGGAGGACAGGCGCGCGCACCAGCACTGCCAGGGGGTGGGCTGGGGCTGGGGAGATGCAGCTCTCATTCAATAAGCCACAAGTATTTATTGGGAGTTGGCTGCGTGTGTACAACAGCAGGTAACCGAAGGAGAGTGGAGAAACAGTGCCCCAGAGGCTGGGGGACACCACCGCTCCCACTAGCCCGGAAGCAGGGGCAAGAAAGGGGCTGCTTCCGCTGGGGAAAGGGAGGTTGGGGCAGTGATGCTAGAGGGCCATTGGAAGCCAGGTGTCAAAAACTTGCCCGAGCATACCCTCCATCTAGGAGTTCG
Source organism: Enhydra lutris kenyoni (assembly GCF_002288905.1). NCBI lineage: Eukaryota > Metazoa > Chordata > Mammalia > Carnivora > Mustelidae > Enhydra > Enhydra lutris. The sequence continues at coordinate 559,833 of NW_019154141.1, read as the reverse complement.
ATTTCCAAAAATTCCCCCACGTGAGTAAGTGTGCACGGAGATGTGTGTGCAAAGAGATTTATCAGAGCGTTATTTATAGCAGAGAAATAACTGGAAGGCAGCTAGTAGGAGAATAGTGCAACACCCTTTGGACCATCCATGTAACAAAATGCTATGCAAACATTAAAATGCAGGTGGTAGAGCCGTATTTATTGATATAACCAAAAGCCCATGAATTATCATCAAGAGATCATTTCCAATATGTTGGTGTACGTAGTTCTGTCTATGTTTATACGCATACTTTTTTTTCCCCAAAATGAAATAATAATATGCGATTTTGTTGCCTGGCCTCATCCCCAGTCCCCAAAAGCTCCAGGGAAGTTTGGGTGACAAAAGCACTCAGTAAGGTCATTGAGAGTAAGGGTTGAGGGAACTGTGATCCCATGTGGCCGGTGGACCCTGGGGACCTTCAAGGATCTACATTGTCCCACAGACCTCTGATAAATGATGTTTATCGCCTGGACCCTTAGATCCCAGCATCATTTAGAGAGGCAGCCGAATGTGTAAAATAATTCAGAAAAGAATTATTTCCACTCAAAATGGCCAAAAAATGTTTTGACATTTAGAGAATGGGGACATTGCCATTGAAAGCTTAAGTATGCGGAAAAGCTCATCTCCTGTGCCTGCTGGATAAATGCCCATGTACCTGGGTCTCTTCAGGGTCTCTCACCTTGTATGAGAAACTATTTTATTTTTAAATTCTCTCCCTGGCTGAAAACACCATTGGGAAAACCCCCAAATATCATCTACCTGCTGGGAATCCCAACACTTTGAAGGGAAGGCAGAATGCAACAGGAACATAGAGATATTTTGGGGAGGGTCCATTCTGGCAACTGTGGGTCTGGTGCTAAAAATGAGTCCAGGATGACTGAATGGGGACATGAGCCCTGAGTTCAGATCTGGTGAGGTTGGTGCGGGCAGCAGTGATGCCCAAGGGCTTTCCAGAAGACCCCATAGACCTGAAGTTTGAGGAAGACCAGCAGGATTGAGCTCAGCCCACCAGTGACTGAGGTTCAGAGACGTGTTGTGACTTAAGCCTTGTCACACAGCTTAATAGAGACCTCGAACTTGGACAATGTTCTGGCTTCTGGAGGACTATACGTGCCACCTGCAGCTCCCGGGCATCTCGGAAGGTTGGAGCCTGGGGGTCACATGGGAGATGGCCTCTCAGCTTCACTTTGATGGAGTGTCTTGAACATAATCATGTGCGGATGCTGTGGAGGAAAGTCTTGTGCCCCATTCTGCTCATTTGCATGTATAAATGCATGTGTATATATATTGCTTATTAGTGTCAGTGGAATTTGCATTTTAAGTGGATTGGTTTGTGGGGCATGTTTTTTAGAGCCCTGGACTCGAAAGGAATTTTCCAACTTTGATGTTGCTGTTTCTTGTGCAATAAACAACGGGCTCTTTCCGAGGGGCTAATGAAAGGTGGGAAGATGTGGTGTAGAGAAGAAAGGGACATTGAGTGGAGGGGGTGGCGTCAGGATGTCAGGGTCCCCCTGTGGCTTGGCCAACAGTGACCTTGGACAGGCAGCACGTTCACCACGCCCAGTTTCCATATCTGTACCAACTACCCTGCCCACTTGTTTCTGCATCTCCACCGACACAGAACTTGGCAAGTCTTCAAGATCCACCCCCCACAATATGCACCCAATTTCAATGATTAATCCAGACTTCCCTGGGGAAGGAATATGAAGGGTTACACTGACAACCCCACAACAACTAAAAAAATCCATGTTGGACATTTCTCTTAGGCCCTTCTCCATGTCCAGCACCTGGCCCCACTGTCTCTACTCTCAAGGCATCCCAGCTTCCCTCCTCCCAAAATTTCCATTTTCTCACTTCTTACAGATAGAGTGATTCATCTCTGCTCCAACTTCCATTCCCCTATTTGCTTACCTCCACCCATTTTTTTGGTGCTCAGCCAAACGAAATTTCCTCCAGTCCATCAGACTCCCTATCCTGGGAAGGTAGTTGGGACTGCACATCATAACTTGCCCACCATTTTAACTGTTATGCCACTTCAACATGAGGTGTCGGCTTGTTCCCCAACCCATCTCCTCAGCTCATCAGCACCCTCTTTGTGCACCAGTAATTTGATGACCAGGAACGTGACTTCCCAAACTCATGGAGGGTACATCACCATCGCTATTACAGAGGAACTCTGTGGGGATGACAACAACAGGGAGGCTTCCTCAGCCAATGCTTTTCTGGGTCCAGCTGCATCCTTGAGAAACAAGGAATGGTGGAACCAAGAATCACCAGGAGGTGGGAGAGGGCAGGGAAAGAGGGGATAATTTGTTCTGCTGCTGATCTGCCTGCAAAGTCCAACTAAGTAGAGAGAAAGGACAGATTTCCCATGCTAAATAATTCCAAGTAATTTGTGTAGTTACTCCACCCCAAAGGAGAAGAGAATAACTCCCCACTCCTGAAATGGGATGCACACAATGATTTTCTTCCAAAGAGGACAGGACAGAATGGGAAAGGAGAAGGAAAAAAGTAACTTTACAGTAGATAAGGTCAATACTACCTGTATATACTCTTCATATATGATGAGGAAGGCACTTTACATCTGTGGTCTTCCTCCCCAAAACATACTACTCCAATCTAATCATGAGAAAAACATCAAAGTCCCATTAAGGACATTCTACAAAATAAGTGACCAAACTATCCTCAAAACTATCAAAGGCACCAAAACCAAGTTTGAGTTACAACCAAAAGGAGCTAAAGGAGACATGATTGTCAAATGTAATGTGGTATCCTGGAACAGAACATGGAAAAAAAGGAAAAAAGAAAGAAAGAAAGAAAGAAAAAGAAAAGACATTAGGGTGAAAAATCCAGAAATCTGAGTAACATATGGACTTTAATTAGCAATAATGTATTAATATTCACTTATTAATTACGACAAACATCCATAGTCATGATAGTCATGGGGAAATTGAGAATGGCCTACAAGGCAACTCTCTGTTCTATCACTGCAATAATTCTGTAAAACTAAAATTTCTGAAATAGGAGACTTATGGGAAAAAAATGTTTAGGTCTTGGCAAATGATCAGAATTTTCTACAATATTCACACTTTTCTGAAATCAAACCAAGTGGCTGCTTATTTTGGGTTCCACATACAATCTTTACTCATCAATGTTGGAGTCACCAGATTGTCAAATGATAACCAGCACCTCTGAGAAGCCTGGCAGCAAATCCATCTGCCCCATAAGAAACTAGACTAGGCCAATGATATACTGTTTGTAAGACAAAATTAGATTACTCCATAGAGTGCTTCCCACCAACATGTCTGAGAATAACTGAAAACACATTTCCTGCATCTTGGCTTCTCCACTTATTTTTTTTTTTTTTTAAGATTTTATTTATTTATTTATTTATTTATTTGACAGACATAGATCACAAGTAGGCAGAGAGGCAGGCAGAGAGAGAGGAGAAAGCAGGCTCTAAGAGCCCGATGCGGGGCCCGATCCCAGGACCCCGAGATCATGACCTGAGCCGAAGGCAGAGGCTTTAACCCACTGAGCCACCCAGGCACCCCAAGCTTCTCCAATTATTGTATGACCCTAGGAAATTCTCTAAACTCTATTAGGCTTCAGTAACCCCATCTATCAAACAAGCACGAACTAGTCTAGTCCCTATAGGGTAATATAGCACATATCAAGCACAGGATAAATTTTAGTATATTTACAAAGGTGATTACCTATTCCAGAGGTCACAGGAAGGTAAGCTCCCATTAGGTCCAGTGTAGATCTTATTTGTGTTGAATCCTCACTGTATCCCCAAGGTCCAGGCAAGCATCTGGTACATAGATGTTCCATAAATTATCCTATTTATGTCTTTATATTTAAAGTATGCTTTGTAGACAACATTAGCAAGACTTGAGTCTTGCTTTTTCAAAATTTAATCTATCTCTTTAAAAAAATGTATTTTGTTTATTTACATTTCAATTATTTATATTTAATTGTTGCTATGATTTGATTTAAAGTAAAATGATAGAGGGGTACCTGAGTGGCTCAATCAGTTGAGCATCTGCTTACAGCTCAGGTCATGATCTCAGGATCCTGGGATAGACCCCCACATTAGGCTCCCTGCTCAGTGTGGGAGTCTGCTACTCTCTCTCCCTCTGCCCCAACCCCTGCTCATGCTCTCTCTCTTGCTCTGATCTCTCTCTCTCAAATTAATAAATAAAATCTTTAAAAAATAAAGTAAAATGATAGAGAAATATATATCCATGGAACCATGCAAACATTAATCAAAGAAAACAAGAGTGGCTCTATTAAAAGTAGTAAAAGTAGAGCTCAGAGCAGGGAATATAATCAAAGATAAAAAGATGTTGCATTAAAATGAAAACAAAAAAAAATTAAATGTGGTGTCATTTATATCCTTTAAAAAAAAAAGAGAGATGTTGCACTATGATTAAGGATCAATTCATCAAGAAGACAAAATAATCTTAAAAGTGTAAATACCTAACAGCCAAGCTTCAAAATATATGCAGTAACTGTTATAGCTGAAAAGAAGTAAATACATCCCCAAATCTAACTGGAACTTTAACACTCTTCTCTCAATAATGGATAGAACTAGTAAACAGAAAGTCAGTAAGGTTATAAAAGACCTGAACAACATTATCAGCCAACTTGTACTAATTGATACTTAGAGCAACAACTCCAACCAACAACATTCTTTTCAAGCACATGTGGAACATTCCATAGACTAAACTATATTCTGGGACACAAAACATGTTAGAAAGAATTGAAATTATACAAAGTATATTCTCTAACTATAACTGATTTAAAGTAGAAATTAGTACAAAGATACTTGGATGATCAACAAATACTAAAACAAACAACACACTTCTAATGGATCAAAGAAAAAGTTGTGAAAGAAGTTAGAAAATTTATTTTTAGCTAAATAAAAATAAAAACACAACATATTACAATTTGTGGAATACAGCTAAAACAGTGCTTCATGGGAAATTTATAACACTATATACCATATCAGAAAAAAAGAAAAGTCTCAAATCAATTATCTAAGTTTTGACTTAAAGAAACTATTAAAAACTGAATCCAAAGAAATCAAAAGGGAAGAAACAATAAGAGCAGAAATCAATAAGATGGAAAAAGAAAACCAAAAGGTTAAAATTAGTGAAATAAAAAGTTGGTTCTCTGTGAATCTCGATAAAATTGATAAACCTCTAGTCAGACTGATAAAAGAAAAAAGGAGGCACAAATCACCAACAATAAAAACTAAATAAGAGACATCACTACAGATCCTACAGACACTGAAAAGATACTAAGGAAATATTATGAACAATTTTATGACAATATATTCAGTAACCTATGTTAAATGGATACATTTATTGAAAGATACAAATTATCAAAACTCATTCAAAAGTTAATAGATAATCTCAATTGTCTATTAAAGAAATTAAATTCATAGTTAAAACTACAGTTAAAAACCTTCCCAAAGGAAAACTGCATGCTCAGATGACGGCATGCACCCCAAGGCAAATCCTTCAAATATTTAATGAAGGAATAATACTAATTCTATATAAACATTTCCTGAAAATAGAATAGAAGTGGACACCTCCAACTCATTAGATGAGACCAATATTAGGCTATATTAAAATCAAACACATTACAAGGGAAAGGAAAAAAAAAAACTAAACTAAAGATATAGGCTAGTGGCCCTTATGAACAAAGATGCAAAAAAAAAAAAAAAACTCTTTAAAAAATATTACCAAAATAAATATAGGGAAAAATTTAAATGATAGTATAATGACATTGGGGTGTATCCCAGGATTCCAGGTTAGTTCAACATTCATGAATCAATGTACTTTACTATACCTACAGATTAAAGTAGAAAAATCATATGATCATCTCAAAAGATGCAGAAAAATAATTTGGCTAAATTTAATGTATGGTCCTAATAAGAAAAAAGGAAAAAAAAAAAAAAGCTCTAAACAGACAAGGAGGAAAAAGGACCTTCTTCAACATGAAACGATTTCTTTGTGCAAAACCTGCAGCTAACATGATACTTAAGTTTAAAAGGCTGAATAATTTCCACTTAACATCAGGTGAGATCACTTTCCCTGCTCCTCTGTCAGAAGTCCTTACAGGTAAAATAAATCAAGAAAATAAATAAAAGGCATACCAATTGGAAAATTAATAAAATTGTATTCACAGATGACATGGTTGACTACATATAAAATCCCCAGGAATCTATAAAAATTACAGCCAACTCTAATAAGTTAGTTCAGAAAGGAAACAGGATACAAGCCATTAGATAAAAACCAATCATATTTTTATGTACTAGTGATGAACAAATGGGAATTGAATTTTTTTAAAGTACCATTTATAATATTGCTGGAAACAATAAAATAGATGTGCAAGGCTTGTATACTGAAAACTACAAAGCACAGATGAGAGAAATGAAAGAAGACTTAAATAAATGGAGAGGTTTGTTGTGGTCATATCATCAAGATGTCAGTTTTCCCTATGTGTCTGTTTTTATGCCAGTACCATGCTGTCTTGGTGATCACAGCTTTGTAGTAAAGCTTGAAATCAGGTAACGTGATGCCCCCAGTTTTATTTTTGTTTTTCAACATTTCCTTAGCGATTCGGGGTCTCTCCTGGTTCCATACGAATTTCTGGATTATTTGCTCCAGCTCTTTGAAAAATACCGGTGGAATTTTGATCGGAATGGCATTAAAAGTATAGATTGCTCTAGGCAGTATAGACATTTTAACAATGTTTATTCTTCCGATCCAAGAGCATGGAATGGTCTTTCATCTTTTTGTGTCTTCTTCAATTTCTTTCATGAGTGTTCTGTAGTTCCTTGAGTACAGATCCTTTACCTCTTTGGTTAGGTTTATTCCCAGGTATCTAATGGTTCTTGGTGCTATAGTAAATGGAATCGATTCTCTAATTTCCCTTTCTGTATTTTCATTGTTAGTGTATAAGAAAGCCACTGATTTCTGTACATTGACTTTGTATCCTGCCACGTTACTGAATTGCTGTATGAGTTCTAGTAGTTTGGGGGTGGAGTCTTTTGGGTTTTCCATATAAAGAATCATGTCATCTGCAAAGAGAGAGAGTTTGACTTCTTCATTGCCAATTTGGATACCTTTTATTTCTCTTTGTTGTCTGATTGCTGTTGCTAGGACTTCTAATACTATGTTGAACAAGAGTGGTGAGAGTGGGCATCCTTGTCGTGCTCCTGATCTCAACGGGAAGGCTGCAAGCTTTTTCCTGTTGAGGATGATATTTGCTGTGGGTCTTTCATAGATAGATTTGATGAAGTTCAGAAGGAATCTATAGATTTACCACAACCATAACCAAAATCCCAGCAGACTTCTTTTTTTTTTTTTTTAAGATTTTATTTATTTATTTGACAGAGAGAGACACAGCCAGGGAGGGAACACAAGCAGGGGGAGTGAGAGAGGGAGAAGGAGGCCTCCCGCCGAGCAGGGAGCCCGATGCAGAGCTCGATTCCAGGACCCTGGGATCAAGCCCTGAGTCTAAGGCAGATGTTTATTGACTGAGCTACCCAAGTACCCCCCTCTCTGGCCCAGCAGACTTCTTTATAAAAACTGGGAAGCTTATCTTAAAATTCCTATGGAAAAGCAAGGGAGCTGTGATAGCCAAGGGGAATAGAAAGGTATCGATTAACTTTAAACCTTATTAAGCCAAGTATGCATGTGAAATAGGTAGAACAACCAAAAAATAAAATAGGCATAGGGCACATAATTCTCAAGTAAGTAGATGGGGAAAATTGAATAATTAATAATAATAATAACAATAATAATAGAAATAATGAAGTCATTCTAAAAGAAAGCAGGGGAAAAAAGAGAAACAGAAATCCAGTGAAATAAAAAGCATGCAAGAAATAGTAGAAATCAATCCAAGCACGTTCATAATAAATGAGAATGAATTAGATTTTCTAGTTAAAAGATCAAGATTATCAGACTAAATTTTAAAAATCTACCTAAATATTGGGCGCCTGGGTGGCTCAGTGGGTTAAGTGTCTGCCTTTGGCTCCAGTCATGGTCTCAGGGTCCTGGGATCGAGCCCCACATCAGGCTCTCTGCTCAGCAGGGAGCCTGCTTCTGCCTCTCTCTCTGCCTGCCTCTCTGCTTACTTGTAATCTCTCTCTCTGCACACAGAATGTTGCCGCCAACATAGGAGGATACATGTTCCTTTCACAGCATTCGTGGAATGGTTACAAAAATAGGTTCTAGACCATAAAGCTATCCTCCACAAATCCTAAGAATCCCATATTCTCTGACCCTAAAGCACTCAAGTAAGAAATTTAACAATAAAACACACACATTAAAAATCCAGAGATCGGGGCACCTGGGTGGCTCAGTGGGTTAAGCCGCTGCCTTCTGCTCGGGTCATGATTTCAGGATCCTGGGATCGAGCCCCGAGTCGGGCTCTCTCCTCAGCAGGGAGCCTGTTTCCCTTCCTCTCTCTCTGCTTGCCTTTCTGCGTACTTGTGATCTCTGTCTGTCAAATAAATAAATAAAAAATCTTAAAAAAAAAAATCCAGAGATCTGGAATTCTTAAAAATCTAAACAGTGATGGGTCAAAAAAGGAATTCCAATGTAAATAATGAAACCGAAATCTGAATAAATATGTGATAAAAATCTTTTTCTATAAAAATTGTAATGGTACAACTAAAATAATATTTAGGAGAAAATTATACCTTCTTTTGTTTAAAATTTTTAAGTAGGCTCCACACTCAATGTGGGGCTCAAACTCACAATCCTGAGATCAAGAGTTACACACCATACCAACTGAGCCAGCCAGGCACCCCTACCTTATATTGTTTATATGAGAATTAACATGACTCAAAATTAATGCCTTAAGCATCCAGTCTAAAAATTCAGAAGAAGAGAATACATCCACTGAAAGCAGAGGGATACAATACTAAAGTTAAGAGCAAAATGAAAGGCATAAATACCACAAAGTGCAAAGGAAAAGAATAATCGAAGGCAAAAGTTGGTTCCTTGGATGGTGGGGAGCTTTCTAAAAAGCTGATTCCCCTTCATGATTCATCAGCAGAAAATAAGAAGGTGGTGGGGAGGGAGAATGAAAAGAAATAAACAATATTAAGAATGTAAAAGGGATCATAATTGCACAAACAAGAAGAATTATTATGGAAAACTTCACATTTTAAAACTGAGACAAAAGGGATACACTCTTTAAAAGGAAATACACCTTACCAAAGAAGCCCCAGAAAACGTGGAGTGTCTAATGACCTTTAAAGAAATTGAATCATTAATTAAAAATCTTCCCAGAAAGAAAAAAAAAAAAAGCAGATCTAAATGATTTATCAGCGATTTCTACCAAATGTTTTAGGAACCATTCTTCCAGATAATAGAGAAAGAGGAAACATGCCCAGATTGTTTTAAAAGGCTAGCATTGTCTCAATTCCAAAACTAGGCGAGGACCATGTTGGCAAAGGAAACTCACAGTCTAGTCTCCCTAAAACCTGTGTTTGTCAGGAGAGAATGCTTGGGTTTACAGTGACAGATTCCCCCAATCTCAGTGATCTTACACAGTGAAGGTTGGGCTCACTACCGTGTTTTAGGGATCGCCAGATCTGCTCCAAGCAGTCACACAGGGATCTAGGCTGTTTCTTCCGTCCTGGGAACACATGGCTTCCAAAGTTGCCACAAAAAGGGGAGAAAGAGCTATGGGGTGATTTTAAAGCTTAGACTACTGTTACAGGTAGCCATCTTCTGGGGTTGTGCCCCTCCCCAAGCCCACCAAATTCGTATGTTAAACTCCTAACCCCAGTCCCTCATACGGTGACCATTTTTGGAGACATAGGTTTTAGAGAGGTAATTATGGTGAAATGAGGTCTTATGGTGGGTCTTTATGCAATATCCTTGTCACCCTTCTCAGAAGAGGAGATTAGGACACAGACATGCGCAGACCAAGGGAGGACCCTGTGAAGACACAGCTAGAAAGAAGCCATCACAAGCCAAGGACAGAGGCCTCAGAAGAAATTAAGCCTGTCCACAACATGATTTTGGACTTTGAGCCTCCAGAAGTGTGAGAAATTGATTTCCGTTGTTTAGAAGCTCCATTCTACGGTGCTTTGTTAGAGCAGACCTGGCAAACTACTATGACTATCCTTCCCACTCAATCCCACCGTCCCCGTCTAACCACAGAGGAGGCTGCGAAATTCGCCCTTCCTTCTGCCCGGAAGAGAAAGTGGTGTGCTAAACACATGGCATAGCTGGGACATGTGACTCACGGTGTAAAAGTCCTAAACAGAATATCTCCTGTGAGTTGATTAGAGAGAGACAACCAACCCAACAGAAAAATGGGCCAAAGACATTAGGCATTTGCTAGAAGACAAAGCACGGTGGCCCAGAAACATGCAAAGCACAAGACTCCTGGCTGCTCCTTGAAGTATGGTCTTCGGGTTGAGGACCCGGCATCATCCAGGAGATGTTGGGCATCAGGGAAAGGAAAAGGAGAAACACACGGAGACACCACCTCCCACCTACCCCATCGGCAAAGATGAGAAGTCATGGGAAGAGTGGTGACTGCAGAAAACAGAACGCCTGTCCTGCTTCACTCTAGAAGACAGGAAGCGAACCGCGTGATCATTTTGGAGAATGGCTTGCCAATTTGTCATGAAGTGGAGGATGTCCTTCCCCAGCACTCACCAACTCTGCTTCTAGGCATCAACCTACATATCCAGAGCAGAGCTTCCCAGACTTGAGTGCACATGCGATTTTGTTCCAATACAGACTCTGATTCCGCGGGTCTGGGAGAGGACCCTGAAATCCTGCTTTTGCGACAAGTTTCTGGAAAGACGTTGATGCTGTGGGCTGAGGACGGCCCTCGGAGCCGCACACGGGATTCACGTAAATGGATATTTACAGCAACGTTCCCAATGGCCCAAATCCCAAATTTCTAGCGGCTGTAGACCCAGCCAATGAATTGTCGCATATTGCCGCGTATTCATACACCAGAATAATATTTATTTTTTATTATTTTTTATTTTTTTTAAAGATTTTATTTATTTATTTGACAGACAGAGATCACAGGCAGGCAGAGAGACAGGCAGAGAGAGGAAGGGAAGCAGGCTCCCTGCTGAGCAGAGAGCCCGATGTGGGGCTCGATCCCAGGACCCTGGGATCATGACCCGAGCCAAAGGCAGAGGCTTTAACCCGCTGAGCCACCCAGGCGCCCCCAGAATAATATTTAGAAGTGAAAATAAATAAATCACTGCTCGCATTCAACGTGGGAGTATCCAGCGCCTAGGACCGATGAGCAGAAGCAGCGAGGCACAGAAGAAAATATGCAGCGTGATCCCATTATATAAAGTTCAAAACTCAGGCAGAACTAAATAATATATTGTTCAGGAGTGCGTACATGCCTGGTAAAACTTTGTTTAAAAAAAAAAAAATCCAGTAAAGAAATGATTAGCATGAAACTGAGGATAGCAGTTCCCTCTGGCAGATGGGGCCGGGGTGGGTGGGGGGTGGTAGGGGTGCGGGCATCGATCCGCAGGGGCCTTCTTGGTGTCTGGCAATGCTCCTTTCTCAAGCTGAATGCTGAATATAGGGGTGTTTTCATTTTATTATTATTCCTTAAACTGCATATATACATTTTATGTACTCTTTTGAATTAAAAAAAATATATCGGGAAGGCTTTTTGTGTGAAAATCCCAAGTGGCTAGTAAAATAAATCTAGTGAATTATAAAAAGTCTAGATTTTGAGAATCAAGGTTTACTTGTACTTCTGAAACAACACACACACACACACACACACACACACCTCGATTTACAAGTCATAGGATATTAGACACCAACAGGAGAACCTCGGGCACGCTCTCCCGCTTTCGGGCTTAGATTCTCAGCTATAGACGATTGGATACGAGGACAGAACCTGAGAGATAAGCCCAGAGAGGAAACTGCCCGGTCCCACAGTGCCATCAATGAATTGATACGGGCGGGAGCCCCATGTGCAGGGCTGTGGGGGGTGGAAGGTCACATTGGGAAGGTCTTTGGGGAAACCCACCTTCCATTTTTGAAAATCTCATCAACCCTTCCCTCTCCCACTTTCAAAGAGGCGCCCCACCGGCCAGCTATGTGGGCCACAGCAGGACAGTTTTCACTCGGGAGCCCCTGGGTCTCTGGCCCTCCAGGACCCTGAGCCTCTGGGTCCTAGACAGGTGTGTTCTCTGCACACCTCCTCCCACGCCCACGCCTGGACCTCCCCATCTGCATAGCAGCCCTGTCTGCCTCTGACCACTTGCTCAAGAGTGATGAGGAGCTGAATTTTAGCTCAGGGAGAGAAGCAAGATATAAATACATCCTGGTGTGCTATTAATGTCAATAATATTAGTGCAATTATTTCCAGACTAGTCGGATTCAATAAACGCGGCAGTAAACAAGCCCGGAGCAGCCACCAGGTGAGCGCCGTGGGGGCCCCTCCTTGCAGCTGGCTGGCTGCTGAGACAGCCAGTGTCTTTGCTGCTGTCACTTGAGCAGGGGGAGTTCCTGCCTCCTGCCTGTGGCCGCCGCCTCCCCCAGCCCTGATGCCTTCCAAGTAACTGAGCTGGGCAGCCATCTCCATTCAGAGCAACAACTGTGCTGCGTCCCAACGAGACAGGGACCTGCTCCACGTTATTTACAGGTGAGACACCAGTGCACTCAGAGCTGAGAGAATCCATTTGTAATTGTCTGTTTCCATGTCTACCGTCCCTCTGGACTCTGAATTCTCTGAGGACAGGGACCGGGATCCTGAGTGCCCAGGACCGTGTTTAATGCAGAGCCGAACTCAGTGAACTCGAGGCCGAGGAACCTGGAATGTTTTGGCCTAGCTGTCTAGCAGCTAAGTATGTGCCTTTCTTCATTGAAAATGTCCCTGGGACAGTTGTCTGTGTAGCAGACTGCTCCAGTGTTGTATAGAAAGAATGTGTAAGGGAGGAAAACCCCCTTCTACATGCTTCGGTTTTGCAGCTGGCCTAAGAATTACATCAACAAAAGAGAGAGATTAGCAGGAAACAAGCTTAGAAATGCATTTAATATTTTTGCGTGGACATGGGAGTCTCCAGAAGGAAAATGAAGGCCTGAAGAAGCCATTAGACCTAAAGCTTATATCTTTTCAAACAAAGACAAAGGGGTCTGGGCTACAGGTAGTAAATTGTGCCTAAGAACTAGATGGGGGGAAAAGAATGGAAGATCAGGTTCTTTTGGTAGGTTTATGTGTCCAGGTCCATAATCAGCATTGACTCTGGTCTCTGGTGATAAGAGTGTCCTTCTCCTCCTGGCACAGGGAGGGCTCCTTTCCCATAGGAAATATTAGGACCTGCTTTCAGGTGGTAGGAGGGACATTGGAGTTTCTCAGTCTACCATTTCTTAAGTGCCTTCGGCTCAATATAATCAAAATGCCAGAACCTGGGCGGTTCATTTGCTTGGGCGTCAGACTCTTGCTTTCGGCTCAGGTTATAATCTCAGGGTTGTGGGATTGAACCCCGTGTCAGGCCTGGCACTCAGCTGGGAGTCTGTTTGCAATTCTCCCTCTCCCTCTTCCTCTCCCTCTGTCCCTCCCTGCCCATCCCCCACCCGTCCCACACGCTCTCGTGCTCTTTCTCTCTCTAAAGTAAATAAACAAACCTTTGAAAAACTTTTTAAAATAATGATAATAATCAATATGTCAATATGTCAAAGTGGCATACTTAGGGTAGCATGTCCTAATCCCCTTCCCAGGCAAGTCTAGAGTTGAGTGGGCATGGAGTGAAAGGCCTCTTCTTCTACTTGTTGCCTGTGTGACTATGGGTAAGTCACTCAGCTATTCTGTGCCTCATTTCTGCAGAACAGATTCTAATACTTGCCTTACCCAGCCGCAGCGAGGGTAGCCAGAGATGGCAGATGCCAAATAAATTGACACAGGGCCACACACATTTCGGAGCCTTGTAGGCATACTGTGGTTATTATTTAATAAGTTGTTATTATCTATGATTATTAGAGAGGCAGTATGGCACAGTGGGGAAGAGCCAGACCTCCTGAAAGCCCGACCAGATTTGATTCCCGTGACAGTCCTTTCCTGGTTGTTATGACCTTGGGTGACCTTGGGTGACAGAACTGGGACGAAGGCCACATCAGGTAACTCAGGTATAAAATTTAGAAAGGCACTTCCCTTGCCTCTCCCAGTCCTGTCTCTGACAAGCACGCCACTTTCTTCTCTGTGTCACAGCGCGATACGCGAATGTTAGTGACTTTTATCCTTGAAAACGTCCCTGGAACAGTTGTCCGTGGAGCAGACTGTTCTGGTGTTGTACAGAATCAGCCTGAGCCAGAAAGCAAACTGAGCGGGGAGAAGCGGTTAAGAACGTCCACTGATGAAGAAAGAGAGATGAAGGGAAGAAAGAGTTTTGGGGAGTGCCTCTGCGTCTTCCTGTTTAAGACATTTTCTGAGCTTTCTCGTGAGCGGGAAGCTGGGAGGCAAATCAAAGAGGCCTTGAAGGCCGAGCTGAAAAGTTTGGTCTTGATTCTCCCTGGCTGCTCTGTTTCTGATAGGGTCACTGGTTCCGGTTTAGGCAATCATGCGTGGGTAGCCCTCTTCTGTGCCCTGCTGTGGAGGTGATCTTGCTCAACTTTCTTCTCCCGCAGGCTCTATCCTGGCAGCAGAAGTAAAAAGAGAAGAGAGTCACCCAGGGCGTTCCTATGCAGAGATCATAAAACATTCAGTTACTGGCTTCTCTCCAATCAGAAAGAGAGAGTGTCCACTTTATTCTTAAAAAGGATAAAGTGTTCTTCTTCCCAGCAGCTACCAACCTGGGATTTAAACAGATTTGCATGGAGCCCTCTTCTGCGCAGCGTCCTGGCAAAGGACTCAGACCCCTCCCTGCTCTCCACAAAGGCCTGTATATCTTTTCCCTGGTCCTTCCCGGCTGAATTTTAAACAGGGTTTCAGAGGGCATGTCATGACAAGGGTTCTTCAGAGTCTTCTAAATCATAACACACGGGACCAAAGAGGCCTATTTCTTTTCCCGAAATGATTTGCCCACCTTGATTCCTGGTGCCCCAGCCACAAGCTAAGAAATCTTGCAAAACATGGGGAAACTTCCCGGCCTCAATTTTTCCTTCCCAAGAAATCGCTCTTAATCTTCTCCTCTCCCCATTGCTCTCCCCTCCCCCTCCCACTCCTTCTTCTCTCCATCGTAAAATAATAAGGCAAGCCCGCCTGCGTCTAAATCCCTTGCAAGAGCTGGAGAGGGGGCCCGCCAGACATATTTACTACTAAGTGGATGCAAATTCACTTATCGCTGATTTTCAAAGAAATGAGACGTCCCTGCCACAATATTGCTTTTCTCATCACCAAATGGGGCCTTTGCTTTGTAATTTGGCAAAGCTGTCAAAACAATCAGATCTGGGAGGCTGGATGGTGTCTGTGCAGCTCCATCCCGAGAGATGGCTCTCACCAGCAGCCCCAGGCACCTCCACTCAGATACGCGTGAGGCAGGGAAGGGACGCGCTGGAAGGGTGTGGGATGCTGGGCATGGAGCCCGGGGACCCAGACCCAGGACCCGCTGGCCCTCCAGCTTCCTGGGCCAAGGCGGCTCCAGGGAGACAAGGCTCTGGACCACCCAGGAAGAAAGCCAGAGGGAGAAAGGCCCCCACGCACGTGCCAGGCGCTCCCATGTTCTCGTCTGGAATTTTCACGGGCTTGCCAGCCCACTGTGGCCTGTCCACAGACTACATCCAGAGCCCGTGAGGGGTAGAAAACTCATCTGTGGCCCCAGGGGAGCCTTTCCGTCCATCCAGGCCTTGCTGGGATTCTTCAACAGCAGAAGGAGAACGTGGGGCGGATTGCCCGATGCTCATTCCACGACTTGGGTTTTAGGGGCTGGACACAAAAGCAAGTTCATGATGGGGCCACACTAAAAAGAGGTGCCAGTCCTCTGGGAGCTGGTGCACTAGGCAGGATCCTTCAGTTCCAAATGTTAGAAAACCAACTCTAACACAAGCGAATTTGGCCCAAGCAACTGGGAACCTGGGTATATTAGTTTTCTACTCATGCTGGAACCAGTGATCAGAAATTTACTGGCTTAAAACAATACAAAACCATTGCATTACCATTCTGGAGGTAGCTCAGAAATCTGAAAAATGGCTTTACATGGCTAAAATCAAGATGTCAGCAAGGCTTTCCTCCTTTTGGAAGCTCTGGGAAAGAATTCATTCCTAGCCTTTTTTAGCTTCTAGAGAATGTCCACATTCCTCGGTTCATGGCCCCCTTCCTGCAACGTTATAAATTCAACCTCTGCTTCTCTCATCACATCTCCTTCTCTGATTCCGATCTTCCTGCCTCCCTTTTGTAAAGACCCCTTGTGATTTGACTGAGCCCACCCAGGGAAGCCAGGATGATATTCCCGTATCAAGATTCTCAACCTAATCATATCTTTCATGTCTCTTTTGCCATGTAAGATAACATAGTCCCAGGTTCTAAGGATGAGGACATAGCACTTTGGGGAGTGACTATTCCGTCTGCAATATCAAGGAGTGGATTTCAGGCATGGCTCGATCTAGGGGCTTGAACAGAATCATCCCATTCTTTCCCTCAACTCTCCCTCTGTACTCTGCTCCCTTCTGTGTTAGTCTGATTCTCTGTGCTCTTCTTCCAAATAGCCTTCCTCCTGTTGCCAAGGAAAGTACAGCATGTAGCCCTCAATCACAGCATTTCAGATTAGTAGATGGTTTGGAAAAATATCATTTCTCACTTCCCTTTCTCCCTCCTCTGGTCCAGTCACCAGTGTCTGTGTAGGTACCCTGAATGAAATAATGTACCCAGGGTGCTGGCAAGAAGGACCCTGGGAAAAGAATAGACCTTGTTGAGACAGCTGGATCGAGGGTTAGGTACTTAACACAGATATTAGACTTATTTTATATTCTAAGCTGATGACACTGGACACATCAGCTACAAAGTGCCTCGCAGCATAACTTGGTCAGAGTCCCACCTCCTGAAGACCAGGCCCAACCACACAGAGGCTTCAGACAGATACCCCAGACCCGCTCAGCCCAAGGCTTTGCCCTCTGGGGTCAAGCAGGGCTTGTGACAGCCATAAGTCCCCTTTGGCTTCACTATGTGTCTCTGACCTTGAGGCAAAAAGCCCCCATTCCGCAGAGCAGTACCATAATTAACAGTAGTTTCAGTCTTGCTAGATTCCAGTAACATATACGAGTTCTAGATATGTGAACGTCTTGCATGGAGATGATAATGGAATTTAGTATTTAGACTGCCCTCCCCCGCCCTCCGCCCCCTGAACTTCTCCACTTAGGGGCTGTGGTTAGAGGGGCCCTGCCTCAAGGTTTGCCAGGGATAGGCCCGATTTGCACCTGTTGATATAATTATTAATAACTCCTTTCCCTCTCAAAAGGGTGCCTGTTTAAATGATAAGTGTTATGGCTTTCCTAGTGGTAGCAAAAATAAAAAAAGCATTTATTTTCCCCTCCTACTGTTCAGCTCGGCCCTGAGCCAGGTGGGGCCTCCAATGCAACAGCTTGGGGAGACCCCAAATCACACAGTTCCTTCTGCTTGCTTTAAAGCCAAGGAGAGACAGACAAGCCCTTCCCATTACGTTGCAGGAGGTCGGGGAGAGCCTGTGACATGGCCTGCTCTATCCCACGGCCATTGCACAGTCCTAAGTCCCCCTGGGCCCTCTCCTCTCTTGTTTCTTCACACAGATCTGTTGGGTAACAGCCCAGTTGCTCGAGGAAAAACATTTTGCAAAGTTTTCCTACACGTATTTACATGAGTGCCTATTCCTTTATGTAAAATATATACCAATATTGTCATATGCGTGTGTGTGTGTGTGTGTGTGTGTGTGTGCGTGTCCTCTTTTCTTTGCCTTGTTAGTCTGAGTTTCCTTTCGATCTCTCTCTCTCTGCTTTATCTGCATAACACTGGAGATCCATGCTAATATCCCTGGGCGGGGTGGGGGGGTCCTTCCATATCTTTCTTTATAATCATGTACACTATCCTACACATACATGCATATATGTACATAATTTTTTATGCACACTCGCATGAATATACTTATTATACAGGTACAGGAAGCCTTTTGTAGGTGTTTGTTTTATTGAATTAGATGATATTCGGTTTCCCATGTCTTGCTTTTCTTACTCAGCCATGCCTCGGGGAATTTCTAAATCCTCGGGTGTAGCTCCGATTAATTGTTTGCAATAGTGTGAACGTGTACTATAATTTATTCACCCGAATCTCTAGCAAGGGATATTCACTTAGTTTCCACAGGGGAATTTCGCAGTCACCCAAATATTCACGTCTTACACTTCAGCCCTGATGCCCCTGACTCGTGTATGAGGCACAACCTTTAAAAGCGTGTGTTAGGGGGCACCTGGGTGGCTCAGTCCTTAAGCATCTGCCTTCTGCTCAGGTCATGATCCCAGAGTCCTGGGATCGAGCCCCACATTGGGCTCCCTGCTCAACAGGAAGCCTGCTTCTCCCTCTCCTACTCCCTCTGCTTGTGTTCCCTCTCTCACTGTGTCTCTCTCTGTCAAATAAATAGATAAAATCTAAAAAAAAAAATAAAAGCGTGTGTTAATTTGAAGAGTTTCATCAGCCGCTATCTCTTTCAAGATGTCGGAGGGACCCACCCATCCAACTTCAGGCATAAGTGGACGCTGCCCTCTGTTCCATTCAAATGTGATCATGATCAGCCTTTTCTATTCTCTCACGTTTGCTGTTGGAGTGCAATTCTGGATTGGGGGGGTCTAGCTGGAGTTGGGTTGCCTCACAAGGGTCACCCTAATATATCAGGAAGGACTCAGGTTCTCGGGACAGAAGACCTGGCTTCTATTCTGGGTCCACCAATTATGTTGGGAGATGTGGTAAATACTTACCTCTCCCAGCCCCAGTTTACTGACCTTTAGAACAGGAGTCATGGTATCAACCATGTAGAGGGTTAAACAGCATTAGGCGCACAGGTTCTGGGTGAAGGAAGCCTTCCCCACTCACACATCATGAATCATGTAGGGGCCTAGAAGGGAAAGTTCACATACATCAGTAGTGATGCCCCGGGCAAATAACGCAAGTCTGATCTACAGACAGAAACAGGTTGTTTCCAGAGTAATGCCCTGTCTTTGCTTACAGATCTATGTGTGCACTAAGGATGTTGAAGGCACTTGTTACTGGCCAAGTCCAGAGTACTGGTGAGCCACAGGGAGGGAGACAGGGCTGGAGGTCCCCTTGCTAGGAGGGGTCTGGAGAGACGGGTAGCTGATGCAGAGCTGAGGAATTGAGGAAAGCGCCCTAGGTTATGGGTGCGGGGTTAGCAATGCCTAAACCCTCCTGAGCTCTGGCCATGGGTTTGGTGTGGTAGTAGCAGGGGCAGACATTCCCTGCCCTGCAGCAGGGGTATCTCCCTGTCCTGTCCGTAAACCACACCTAACACTTTCTAGACCTCCACCCACTGACCTACCCACAACAAAGCAGAAACTAGAGCCTGACGCCACACATCTGTGTGGCTGAATGTGTGTGTACCCACCACCACCACCAAATTCAGATGTTGAAGCCCTGAATCCCCACTGTGATAATGTTTGGAGCTGAGCCTTGGGGCGGTAATTAGGTTTAAATAGTCCTGAGGGTGGGATCGTCATGACGGATGTCTTTATGAGAAGAGGAGGAGAGATCAGAACCCTTTCTCTCTCCACCATGCAAGGATACAGCAAGAATGCAGGTGTCTGAAAGGCAGGAGGAAGAGCCCTTCACCAGGAACCAGCGCTACTGGCTGCCATCTTGATCTTGGACTTCCAGCCTCCAGAATGTGAGATATAAATGTCTGTGGTTTAAGCCCCTGGTACCTGGTTATGGCAGCTGGAGCTAACTGAGGCAGCATCCCTCCCTTCCCTTTTAGGGTACTGGGAGCAAAGACCAAGAGAGTGCTCTTAACAAATCTGGCCCCCCAAATTGCATCCCATAGCCAATACCAAGACCCTTGCCTCATGTACTACCAAGCTCCCAAGGCACTGTGGCCAGCACGGTGGGGGAGAGAGCCCACAAGGAATTTTTAAGGTCCGTGGAAAGGCTGGGAGCAGAGGATGACTTAGGCTCTGAGAAAGTCTACCCACCCCAACAAATTCCCATTACTAAGGGCCAGGTTTTGGCTCTAAACCATAACTCAAGAAACTACCCCAAACCCCTGAGAAAGCACAAGAATTCTAATTCCCTTCCTTCCCAGCAATCTTCTCTGAGTCACAGGGCCAAATGCCCCTCCCCCAGCATCTGCCATCCCTCACAACCACCCCCATCCCCCAGGCACCACCCAGATCTTGGTGAGGAGCCCTTCTTAGGGACAACTTGCCCAGGATTCTGACATATTCATTTGCACCTTACTTAGTGCTAAGCATGGTGTCTTTGTACGCAGTGGGTGATTTATATGTATTTGATTGTCTTTGACCAGAAATCCTTGGATAGTCAATGCCAGCAGAGGGAGAGAGAGAGACCAGGGAACGAGCAGTTGGCTGAATTGGAGGAAAGAGGGAAGTCCTGTCCCCAATCAGAACCCAGAGTCCCCACCAGGGAGGTGGGACCATCATTATCAATTACTCCGGCCTTGGCTTCATTCATTCATTAATTCATTAAAATCTCCAAAATGGGAGTCTTGTTAATGGCCAGGCGTGCTGTTCTTTCCCCTCAAGGTAAGAAGATTTATTGCCCAAACTTACACTTTATCGCGCACAACCGAATAAAAATGATCGATTTCCCTGCCCGCCTTACAGCATCCTTCCACAGTTATTAAAGTCTCTAAAAATGTTTTCTAAAAAAAAAAAAAAAAAAAAAGGTTAAAAGAAAGAGGTGGGGAGAAGAGAAACCGAGAGGAGACCGGGAAACTTGGGATTGCTAAGGGCTATCCATCTTGTCAGCTCGGGACCACATAACCTTGATGTCACTATATTTTCTGCTCATATCCAAATTTACAATTTGCCAGCCAAGGAGATGGAAATGGCAAAGCTCTTCCTTGGAGGTGAATGCTGGGAGGTTCTTAAAGGGCCCAAGAGAAGGGAGGACCCCAGTTCTAAAAATGTACAAGACCGTGAGCCTGTCCCTGCCCTGTGCAAGTTTCTCCTCCAGCCTCTGAGGACAAGGAGCAGGTTTAACCTCCAGGGCCCCAAAAACACATTCGGCCAAGAGCCCGTCTGCACTTTGTCCCCTCATAAGCAAGCAGATCTGCAGCTAAGCCTGGGCTCTTCCTGGGCTGGAAATTCACCCACTCAGGTCAGGAGACAGAATGGCAAAGCAGTGGGGGAAGGCAGGAAGCAGGGCGCACGGGCGATGCTTAACCCACAGAAAGGAGCGAGCAGCACACAGGCCCAGCAAAAGTGCCAGTCTGCGCGCGCACGCGCACACACGCACACACACACACACAATGGGCAATTATACATCATTCATCTGTTCGTTCTAGTAGGTCCCCAAGAACCTTCCTCTCACCATTTTGTTAATTTAATTTTACTAAATGCCAAGTAATACAATTGTATATCACCCATTTGAGGGCATATTGTGAATTCCTTCAGGACAAGAATAATGTCTTAGCTCTTCTCTCTCTGTGTTATGTACATACATGCATGCGAGTGCACACACACACACACACACACACACACACAGGGTGTTTTCCATAGGGGTCTGTTGCAGCCTATCTACTTGAGAGTGGTAAAACTGTATTTTAAACCATAATTCAGAATGTATTATTCGTTACTAGGTCAGTCTGGCCTCTTTCCAAATGAGTGCTAATTAGTCAGTCTTCCCGGACTTGTTTCTAGGCAAATGCGGACATCTGTCCTCTGCAGAGACCCTGGTTCCCACTCAGGTGATTCCATCCCAACTTCTGAGGGCTTCCTACACCACTGGTGAGGCCACGGGGCTCTGCGGCAGCCCTGGAGCACCGTGGCCTCCCTGGAAGGCTCCCTCCATTGTTCCGGGTTTTCCCGGTGCCTGGGAGTCTGCAGGCCCGTCCGGGAGCGCTTTCCCGGCGTGGCCTGGAAAATGGCCATAAATCTGTCTCGGGCCATTTGACTCAGGCCCTCAATGCCAAGCTTAACAGGCACTTCCATCGGGCCCGATGTGCCAACGATCTATAAGCCATTAACCAGGCGGTATTAGACCTCCCAGCTCGGCCTCCTCTGTGGGAACACACACTGAGAAAGAGGGAAGGAGGGAGAGAGTGGAGGGCTGGCAAGGGCGCTGGCTGGACAGCAACTATTAAACCTTCCCTGGCCCCATTAGGGTTCCAGAACCATGCAGTGCCCACCCCCCACCCCCCAGCCAGTTCCTGTCCTAGACCTGAGAGTAGGAAAGGGACCCAGCCTAGAGGGGATGGGCCAAAACTGGCCTGCTTCGAGTCAGGACAGTGGTTCGGGACTCAGAGAGGGCGACACATCTCAATTCTATTCTCCTTGCTATGCCTTCTAGAAGGGACACTGTCAGAGTGGGCTGGGCCTGTCCTCAGGCAGCCGGCCTTGGACCCCTCCCTCCGAGTCTGAACATTTTCCCGGAGCACAGGTCCTGGGGAGTCCCATCCCAGATACCAGATGCCCCATTTCCCGTAAGACAGGATGGCTGGTGGGGTAAGAGCTAACAACTGGCTGAGCTCGCTGTATGACAAGAGCTGCCTGAAATGTTTGGCCTACACGGCTCCCCTGTCACCCTAGCAAAGCCCACGAAATGGACGCGATTCTCAGCCCAGGGCACAGACGGGAAGCAGAGGCACAGGGCCGTTCTAAGAAGCTCACTCCACTGACTGCCTCTCAAAGCAGCCGGGGGGCCAGAGTCGAAACAACTGGAGTCAGCCCAGCTCATGGTGGGCCCAAGAGTCTAGAGTCCCAGGTGCTGCCACTGTCTTGGGGGGACTGACCCCCAGCTTGCAAAGTAGGGGAGAGCACTCTGCCCAGACAGTCCTGGCTTGGGCCAGAGAGATTAGAAATGGCATCTTCTAGTCCTTCTAGGAGTGTCTAAGTTGCTTCCATAATCGGAGCCTCTTAGACCACTCATGTCTTTAGGTCCAAGGTCTTCCACCTCTGATGTTCTCGGGACAGGAGCCTCAGCGGCAGCCCCCCTCAGCCTGTGCCAGCTGCCTGTGTTGAAGGGACTGGTCTCCGGGGTCCCCCTCTGCCAGATGTTCCTTCATACACAGGAGGGACAGGATGGGCTAGAATAAGATGGGCTGAGATGGGAAGAGATGGGAAGCGAAGTCGATGGGTAGTGTCTTTTTAGTTAAATTATCCATATGTTCCCATCTCCTGACTTTCCAGGAAATGATGGAGAGTCATTAAAAAAGGAACATCTGTACCATCCCAACACCTGCCAGATAGAATGCATATAATGGGCTGTGGCCCAGTGTGATGGTCCAGGATTGGAAAAGCTCCGTTACACGTCTTAGCTCGGGCTGCTGTAACAAAATACCACACATGGGGGTTGAAAGCCCATTGATTTCTCGCAGCTCTGGCGGCTGGGACGGCCACGATCAAGGGCCGGCAGGTTCAGCACCTGGTGAGGCCTCTCCTCCCAGCTTCCAGACACCTGCCTTCTTGCTGCGTCCTCTCCTCACAAGGGCACCAATCTCGTCACGAGGACCCCACCCTCATGACCATCTAAACCTGGCTATCTCCAAAGGCCCCATCTCCAAACACTATCACACTGGGGCTCAAGGCTCCAAGCTGTGGACTTCACCCGACACAAACATAGAGCACGTAACAACAGGCTTGCCAGCTCCTGAATCCTCCAACTGTGGTTCTAGAGGCCTCTTTTGGGGCTCTGCTCCCCTGCTGTGAGCCCCAACCTACTTGGATCCCCCCCTACCCCCACCCCACCTTTATGGCCCAGCTCAAAACCTGCCTCTCCCGGGAAGCCTTCCCTGACTACATCCTCCCTTTCTCCGATCCTGAGCTCTCGTTAGAATGTGTCACTCCATTTAACACTTGCTTCTGTACAATGCTGTATCGATCTTTAATCTGGCAACCCAGATACAGAGCACATAGCCTACGTTTTAGCCCTATGGAGGTCTTGAATGAATTTAATTTTTTAGTCGTTAAGAAACAGACTCACAAAGAACTGTAAAGTATTCGTCCTTGTATTGCAAATTTGAAAACAAAGGTTCCCAGAAGTTACTGGACATGTCTAAAGCCACATGGCCAGAACAGGCCCTGCTCGGAAGCCCAGGCCTTGGTGCCTTGGCTTGAGTTCTAAAAGCAGAACTTCGGGCAAGGATTTGAGTTCAAGTAGTTTCCTTTGGCAGGTGTTTCTGGGAAGCATGCGAAGGGATTGCAGAGGTGAAGGGAAAGGGACAAAAGCTAATTAAGGGGGTTTAATGAGTGAGCAGGTCACCACTGTGGGCAGCCAGGGGCTCAGCTATCTGGGGGCTTCTGGGGGTGCTGCAGAACGTAGGAAGGAACAGTGTTTCTCCATCAGCTCCTGTCCATCAGGGATGAGAGCCCAAATTAGGGACTTAATTCCCAGCACTTCCCACCTGACTTGGGGGCACTGAACTCACTTCCATGTATCCTTCTGGGAAGACTTCTGCCTTACAGGAACCCTGTCCACCATGGCTGGGGTGGCCTCTGGGTGAGCCAAAGAGGGAGGGGCAGGCCACCATCAGGGTCCGCCACGCTCAGTAACACTCACTGGGAGTAGAATTGCTACCCAAATTTCCTTTCCGATCTGTGTCCAATTCTCTGGTTGCTGGGGACTAGTCTCCGCACCAAGACAGCAGATGAAAAGCTAGGACCCCCGGCTCCATACCCCACCCCGGGGTAAGCATTGTCACGGGGGCTTTGAAAGAGACCAGGGAAGAACGAAACATTCAAGAACATAATGGGATTGTGAGGAGAGGGTCGCTGGCATATTTGCCTGGCTTCCTGCCACTGGACCTTTCTCCCAGGCTCCTGCTGTGCAGGTGTTGGGAAGGACTGAGTATTAAGTAAACCCCATCCTGGCTTCTTCCACCCCCAGGGAGAGTGGACTGTGGCCGTGGGGAGCTGTCCAGCCCGGCATGCTGAGTCACAGGCTGTGAGTCCCTCTCATGACAGGTGCGTCAGCACCCTGTGCTGAAAAACGGGCCACAGTCCCACCCGTGTTTCACAAAACTCCCTGCTTTCGTCCCCAGGCACATTATACTCTGAGTTTATGAGGCAGAGCTAATTGTCGCTTTTCCCTCTTGTCCTAGGAGCCAAGCTCACCAAGGCCTGGCAGATACGGGCTTCTGCATTCCACTTGCTTCCCGGAAAGTTATCCCGGGCATAGCTCCCACCCATCCAGAAAGCCCCGGAACAGGAGTCAGCAAACCCAAGCCTCCTCCCTGCCTCTCACCCGCTCCATACACACCTTATGACATGACCCTTTCTAGGACTTATTTTTCTCATCTGCAAAATGGGGGCGCTGGCTGGTTCCAGGGATAAGGCCCTTTTTCAGCACTGGCTTTCGGTGATGTGATTGTCAAGAGCCCCCAGGGATGCTGAGCTCCCTGTCCAAGGAAGCTGCTGAGCCCTGGAGGGACAACACGCATCCTGGTGCCCTCTTCCCCCTGCCACCTTATCCTGCAAAGAGACATAGTCCTCAGCAGCCCAGGACACTGCCTACTGTGCTAACAGGCTAGGTGTGGTGGGGGCAAAGAAGGGGGAAAGTAGAGGTGGTGGGGGGAACCCTGCTTTGCCCTTCCTGCAAGAGGGAATCAATCTTGGAGCAGAGCCACCTCAATGGGCTGGAGAAGACGAGCCCCCTTCACTGAGATGCCTCACCAACTTCCCCACCCACTACTCGCACCTTTGACTCTGCTTATCTCCATGTATGACCTGTGTTCCCAGTGGATCTGGGGTGGAGAAAGAAAAGCAGGGAAGGGTGGTTTCCTGGTTCCCCTTTTGCCTATGATCCTATGGGGAAGGGTGTCTCGGGATTTGGAGGGTTTTCTGATAGGGCCCTACTCCCCAACACCCCAAGCAAGTAGGGTTTCTGGGGCACGGCTCCCTAACAGCCTGTCTACCCAGGCTTTGAAGACACAGCTCAGATGTCCAGTTGGGTGAAGGACACTTTTAGGGGAATAGCAGGAAGCTGAGTCCCCAGGAGCCTGCCCAGGCCAGCCCACTACGGGATAAACCATTCCACTAAGGTTCTGTTCCTTGAGGTTGTGGTATTCAATCTTGATTTGCTCAGATTATGAAGCCCACGTAGAGCCTTTCCTCTTGCAAAGCATACCTCAAACTTCTCACCCGTTAGTGCTGCCAACCATCACAGCCAAGTGAGTGATTATCACTGTGCCCCATTTGGGGAAACTGGGTCTCCAGGAGCAGAAGAGACTGGGTCAAGTTCAGGCAGTCCCTCAATTTCAGGGTGAGGGAAAGAATCTGGTGCGGGGTCACAGAGCAGGGAGGCAGAGCAGTGCCTCCTTGGGGCTTGGGGCACGGCGACCCGCAGGCCACAGGGATTGGAAATGGAGTTTTCAAAAACTATAGAAAGTGAGAAAGAAAAGAATGAAGGAGCAGGGAGAACCCCATGGTTCAGACCGCCCTCTCCAGCAATCTCCTATAGCTGCGTGTCCAGTCACCCCCTTCCCAGCAGTTTCCTCTCACACCAACATTCAATCATCTTTTCCCATTCACTCCGTCTCTTCCATTTTTATCTTACGCCGCCCGTGAAAATTGGTGTGAAATAAAAAGGCAACTCTGCCTACAGATGTAATCAATTGATTTGGCAGGTAGCCTGTGGACACCTAGGAAGGGGAGAGCCAATTTCCAGGGTGGATACTCCCCTCCTGCATTTTCTTCCCCCACCTCCACCCTTCCCGCCTCTGGGTCCCCCTCCTTTTATTTTTCTGTCTCCTTCTTTTGGGCCTTGCTTTGATCTTCTGGTTATTTCCTGCTTTGCATTTAATGGAAATAAACCAGCCTATGGGTCCCCCCCCACCTCTCCTTATTATTATTTTCTTGTATGAAAGACAGTGGAAGGAAGGCGTCTGTCTTTCTTTGCTGCCTCTGCGGGGTGCCTGGAGACGCTCTGTGCTCCTAGGAGTCTTGTCAATCTTTCAGGGGGTGGGGTGGGGAGCGACCAAGTTGGAAATTCGAAAATGATCTCAGCCTCCTGATCCCTCACAGACACCCCCCAGATAGGAAAAAGGGCCATGGAATCAGTCCCAGGGTGAGTATCTTCTCATCCTCCCAGAAAGGAGAAAATGCCCCATGCTGGGCCCTTGTATATTTTCGCTCATTAATTGATTGATGTGTTAAGCATCACTATGGGGTATAGAAATTAACAAAGTAATCGTAAATCCTTCCCAAGTACATCGCTAGCCCAGAGTAGGTGCTCAACAAAAGGTGGTCATTGTTGGTCACTATTATTCTGGAAGTCTCTATCACGGTGCAATTGACAGCATCTAATACATATTAATTTCCTCCCTTCTAGAGGCAAAAGAGACTAACTGTATATGACACCAGTTTATGGGCCTTTATTGTTGTTTTAATACAAGAAAGGAGGGAAGAGTGAAACCCAAATCCTCACTCTGGTGCCGTCTAGATTAGAAGAACTTCATTAAACACAAATCAACATATAATTAAAAATTTGTGATAAGTTGTGTGAAGAAAAAGCACAGGGTGCTACAAGAAGACCTAATTTAGGAAGCTGGGAGAGGGGGATCTCTGCAGCCAACATCTTAAAAAAAAAAAAAAAAAAAAAAGCACCATTTAACCCGGTGGTTCTCAAAATAAGTTCCCCTCAGCAGCAGCAGCAACAGGGAACTTGTTAGAAATGCACATTCTTGGGCCATCCCAGAACTACTGAATCAGAAACTCTGGGGACAAGGCCAAGCTATTTAAGCTCTCCAGGTGAGTCCAGTACTTCCTTAAATGTGAGAACTGATGATGGAAGCTGAGACTAGAAGGATGAAAGGGGGCTGGCATGTGATGGGGAGAAAGAAGTCTTTCTAAGCAGAGAATAGCATGTGCCAAGGCCCTGAGGCAGGAAACTCCATGGGAAGGAAGCCAGGGTGGCTAGTGTGAAGTAAGGGATGGAGAGAGAGGGATTGGACAGTCAGACTTTGCAGAACCTCGCCAGTGTGGATTTTCTCCCAAGTCTGCTAGGATCCAGGAGGGGATCTGAGGAGGACAATGATACTATAAAATGCCAGTGTCATAGACTCCTGCTTATGTCTGTGCTCGGGGGCCAAGATTTATTTATTATTATTATTATTTTTTTAAAGATTTTATTTATTTACTTGACAGAGAGAGATCACAAGTAGACAGAGAGGCAGGCAGAGAGAGAGAGAGAGAGAGAGGGAAGCAGGCTCCCTGCTGAGCAGAGAGCCTGACGCGGGACTCGATCCCAGGACCCTGAGATCATGACCCGAGCCGAAGGCAGCGGCTTAACCCACTGAGCCACCCAGGCGCCCCTTATTATTATTTTTTAAATTTATTTATTTTACAGACAGAGATCACAAATAGGCAGAGAGACAGGCAGAGAGAAAGGGTGGGGGGAAGCAGGCTCCCCGCGGAGCAGAGAGCCCGACGGATCCCAGGACCCCGAGATCATGACCCGAGCCGAAGGCAGAGGCTTCAACCCACTGAGCCACCCAGGCGCCCCTCGGGGGCCAAGATTTAAACAGACATCCTCCATAGCCGAGTTCCCCACTGCTCCGAGGGCTTCCCAGGGTTTCTGGCCCCTTCCCTGGCCACACCTAACCCCCGTGGATGGGGCCCTTCTCAGTCCCCGGAAACAACGGCCTTGTGGGGTTGCCTGGGGTGGTGCTGGAGGTCTACGAGGAAGGCTCTTTCTTTTCATTCTATGCCTTTTGATACCTAATAGGATTTTCTGTCTGCATAGATTATTTTTATCTTTTTAAAAATGTCAGTGGGGGTATCAAAACAGCGGGATTAGAGGTTATTCTTATTTCTGCTCTACAGTTTCTTGAATCTTATGAAATAAAAGCAAACCACTTTTTAGGAAGCCAAACCAATATTTATCAAGTACTGTTATGGGTCAG
This sequence comes from Enhydra lutris kenyoni, assembly GCF_002288905.1. Taxonomy (NCBI): domain Eukaryota; kingdom Metazoa; phylum Chordata; class Mammalia; order Carnivora; family Mustelidae; genus Enhydra; species Enhydra lutris. Next base: position 530,786 of record NW_019154141.1, on the reverse strand, counting down.
GTGCTTTGGTGAGTTCTCTCTTCACTCCCTCAACGAGTCTTGGGGGAGAACCTGCTATGCCCCAGGCCTGGGATGGAGAGGGGAAGGCCCATGCCTGCCTCCATGAACCCTCCCTTCTAACAGCAGGGATCCGACCAATAAACACATTTAAAAAGTAAAAATACACGTCGCTATTTGCACAGGCAGGAGGCATGGTGTGCAGGGTGGGCTGGGCAGGGAAGGCTCCTGAAGACCCAAGAGGGAGATGAGAGGGTCCGGGGGTTCGCATGTGGAGAGCGGGGTAGAGGTGGGGCATGGAGCCTTGTGTGCCACGGTGTGGGCTGTAGCTTTCCTGTGGGAGCCAGTGGTCCCCCAGGATGTGCTCTGACATTTGGACAGGACAGCTCGGCTCCTTGTTGCGAATCGCCCGAGAGAGGAACAGGGTGAGATCGAAGCAAGGAGCCTGGGAAGGAGGGCTTTGTGACAGTCCAGGAGGGCAGGCGCAGGAGCTGTGGAGAGTAGGGCTCCTGGTCGCACTCTGTGGGCTCTGACGTGGGGAGCCCATGGGATTCGGTGCTGGATTGGATAAGAGAGAAAAGATGGGAATCTCAAGGAGGGCACCAGGGTTTTTTGACCTGAGCAACTGGAAAGAATTGCCATTTATTGAGAGGACGTGTGAAAACTGCGGGAGAAGTAGGTTTTTTGAGCTGAAGGAGAAACTGGTTGATTTGACTTAGAACGGACCAAACTGGGGCACCTGGGTGGCTCAGTGGGTTAAAGCCTCTGCCTTCGGCTCAGGTCATGATCCCAGGGTCCTGAGATCGAGCTCCACATTTGGCTCTCTGCTCAGCGGGGAGCCTGCTTCCCCTTCTCTCTCTGCCTGCCTCTCTGCCTACTTGTGATCTCTGTCAAATAAATAAAATCTTAAAAACAAACAAACAAACAAACAAAATAACCAGAATGGGCCAAATTTGAGATGCAAAGGTGTGAGTTCAGATCCTCCCAGGAGCAGGACAGAACTGGCAGGTCAAGGGGCTTACAGAGTGAGGTGGGGTAGGAGGGGGGGATTTGCCTATGAAGGATGAGGGGCAGGGGGTAGGAGGTGGCAGAGAGGGCCCTAGCCTGTGACACAAGCCTTGGAAAGAAGATAGGGAAGGAAGGAAGACTGGAGAGGAAGACATTCCAGCCATGCCCAGTTCCCAGAATGTTCTTGCCGAGCCAGGGTGGGATCCTTGAGCCCAAATCTCCCACCGGGGGTGCCCACATTCCTCAGGGAGGGGCCTGCACTGCACCCTCTCTCTCCGTGCCTCCCTCCCCCCCACCCCCTCCCAGGCTCAATCACTGGCTGGGAGGAGCCCACGGGGCTCACGGCCCCCGGGGAACACGGTGCAGGGTCCAGAGGATGTCAGTCACGGAGCTCCCACAACCGGAGGTGTGAGTGGAAAGTTTTCACGGCCCCCGCAGCCTATGAGACAGATAACTGGAGATACCAAGCAGGCAGCTGAATATATGAGTCTGGAGTTCAAAGCAAGGTCCAAGCTAGAGATAAAAATTTAAGAGTCTTCAGCTTATAAACGGTATTTAAAGGCACGAGACAGATGAGAGTGTGCGTAATCGGCAGGGATGAGCTGTCCGAGGACTAAGCCCGGCTGTGCACCTGCTGGAAGAGGTGGCAGGGAAACTGGAGGGGCCGCAGAGCCGTGGGGGGAGGGGCCTGAAAGTCAAGGAAAGAGCCTGTTGCAAGGAGCAGGGACTGTCCCCCTTCAGAAGACAAACCACTTAGCGCTTGACAGGACTTCTTGTGCACTCTATCCCTTGCTGCCAACACCCAAAGTTGCACCCATCCCCCCAGGGGCTGGGTGATCAAGGGCTTCAGAAACTCTCTCCTCTGTGCCAGGAATTCTTCCAAAGGGTCTCCCAGGTGGATCTGCTGGAGCAGAGGCAAATTTCCAGCAGAACCAACCACCAAACCCAAACGTCCCAATGCTGGCACGGCAGGCTTGAGGCAGCAAAGCTGCATTCCTGTACGTGTTCTCTTGCCTTAGGAGGTTGGATAGTGACCTCTAAAAAGATGTGTCTCCGTCCTAACCCCTGGGAACCTATAAAGGTGACCATATTTGGAAAAGGAGACTTCGCAGATGTAGTTAAAGATCTGGAGAGGAGACCATCTGGATTTAGGGTGGGCCCCAGATCCCATGAAGCGTGTCCTTATGCAAGATGGAATAGGGGCAGACACCGGGAGACACACCAGGGAGAAGGACACGTGAAGACCCAAGAGACTAGAGGAAGGTGTCTCTAAGCCAAGGGACACCAGGGCTGCTGGGAGCCACCAGAAGCCTGGAGAGGCAGGGAACAAATTCTCCCTCAGGGCTCTGGAGGAAACCATCCCTGCCCACACCCTGATTTGGCATGGCTAGCCTCCAGAACTGCAAGGGAATCAGTTTCTGTTATTTTAAGCAGCCCCCACCCCTTTGCAGTGCTTTATGACAGCCCCGGGAAACCACGACACCCCCTTCCCACTTCCTCCGTGTCACTTCCCCATCAGAGAACCAGAGACTTCCGCCTCCCCTCCCTCTCCCTCCGCTGGCTCGCATTCATCCCCACGGAACCCATCATCAGAATGCTGAATCCCCAGGTCCCCATAGCAACGGCTCTGATGCCAGAACCCAGGATCACCAGCATGGATCAGCCCACGAGATCGCTTCGAGGTGGGGGACGGGAGGGGTCTGCTGAGAAAACAAACAGCAGAGGGAAGGCAACGCCGAGTGACAAACCCACTGGGGTTTATATTAGCTGCTCTTTAAGAAAACAAAGCGCTGCACAAAGTCCCCCTTACCCGGATGAATAATCTGTAGGTACAGAAGCGAAAAGCCTGGAAGTAACGCGCCAGGGCCAGGAGTAGCTGCGTTCCGAGCCCGTGACGCAGCCCGTGTGCACCAGGCACACAGGGCCACCTCCCTTCTGGGGCCGTCCCAGGGGCCCTCATTGAAGGGCTGGCTCTAGACCCTGCAGGGGCCCAGGCTGGGGGTGACCAGCCTCCGGGCCACGGTCCCCACTTGATTGGTGCCCTGCTCTGGGGGGTCCCGGCCACTCTGTGACACAGCACCCCACCACCACCCCGCTTCCCCAGCCAGTGCTTCTGTGGTGCTGAGCCAGGGCTGCATCCTGAGCTCCCCCGGGGCGTTTCCCACCCAGTGACCCACCTCACAGCTCTCTCTGGGGTGGCGCCCCTCCCCTAGCCTGGGAACGCGGTAGGTCCTTGACCAGTATTTCCTCCACGAGTGGCCCTGACTTTCCGGAGCTTGCCCAAGTAAGATGGCACAGCGGCCACCGGTTTGCAACCCAAAACTTCAAAGCAGTCTTGTTACAACCAGTGGCTCATTCTTTAAAAAAAAAATAACAGATGAATGTAGAGGAAGAACTCCAATGTCCTTAACTCTTGGCCTGTCTTCTGCTTCCCTCCTGAGTCCCTCCTGACTCAGAGCCCCTGCGGACGGAGGCCCCCGCCTGGAAAGCCTCCCTGGGTCCCTGGGAGTTCTCAGGGTCTGCACGAGCAATCCCTCAGCTGTCGGCTGTAGCATGAAGAAACAAAGGAATGAATCGGTCGGCATCACTGTCCCTGGGCCTTACTTAGCACAGGCCTGGGGACAGTGAAGACATCAGTCAAGATGGGTAAGTGGGTGGAAAGAAGTGACCTTTAAAATCCGACTTCAAACTCATTTCTGAGGCGCCTTCTGGAATATTTCCATTCCACACCGATCTCCCTCTTTACAGGGCATGTTCTTGGTATGTGATGAATTCAGCCTGAGCGGTTTTCCCGCACGGTTTTAGCCATTGTCAGTCTGGTGGGTGCAACAGCACGTGTGATCCGATCATTGCCTGCTCCACACCCCCCACGAGGCCACAGTTTTCCTGAGCAAGGACGGCTGATTGTCCTCATGCCATCATGAAGCTGCCGCATTCCCCGCCACCCCCATTAGTGTGACGGCTCTGGCAAGGCCATACACGCTTCTTGGAGCAGAGCTTCTGCCTGGTGTCCTTGGTGGATAATGGCCCTTCTCTAGAACCAGGAGAACACACCCCTTAGCTACGGTTTCTTCCCCTTGACGGAGAGGGTTCAAGCACCCTTCCTTTTCAGACCCCGGGGAAACATCTGCTGCCCTCCTGGGGGCCCCTCTTCCTGGGAAGACGATATGGCTGCTGGAGGCGTCGTCCGCTATATTTCACATGAGGGCCCCCCACCCTTTGGTGCAGAATGGGAGTTGCCCTGGAGACTGGACCCTTGTCTATGCTAGGGTCCTGGCTGCCGTGGTGTGGATCCTCTTACCCCTGTTTCTAGAAGCAAAGAGAAGAAGGAATATGCAGTCCTTTCCCAGAAATATCTAGAAGTTCCCAAAAGTTGCCAGAAATCTCCAAACTTGTCTGTCTCTACAGTGTCCCAGCCTATGATGATACCCTAGTTACCCAGATGTGCCCTTGAAAGGGGCAAAGGCTCTGCTGCATTTCCTCACACTCTGGCTAAGTTAAATCCAGTAGGCAGAGCAGCCCAGAATCCCCAGAGTGGCTCCAGGAGAGACCCCAGAGGGTGTGGGGTCCTTACCTCTCAAGATCTGTAAAAACAGGGTGACATTAGCCCAGACATCACCGGTTCCAGAGAGGGTCGAATGCCAGGAACCGGGTAAAACGCTCAGCGTCTCGCCTGCTGTGTAGCAAGGGCGTCATGATGGTTGATGGAGACGGTGACCAGGAAGGCCAGGAAGAAACTGTGCCTCACCCAGTGTCCCCGAGGGAAGTAGGGGCAGAGCCGCAGTGGGAACAGCCTCTCTGGGTTCTCTAGCCACCATTGTCCAGGACACCGAAGCATGGACCAGACCAACAGTGCCCCCTACAGGCCTTGGCCTCCAGGGACAGCCCCACCCCGGAGCCCAGGGAATGCTCTGTAGGAAAAGAAGTACCCTGGAGGTTTTGCAGGAGCTCCAAGGTTTCGCTCCAAAAAAGGGCATCCCTAAAAAAAGCAGCTTCCTCTCTTCTCCCTCCTCTCTCCTTCCTCCTCCCAAGCTGCTTTAATACACTGAAGGATACTAGGTTGGGAGACAGAAAGCCCAGGTCTGGGGACAACTCAAACACAGGCCGGTAGCTCTGTGACCTCTGAAGGGTCCTTTGGCTTAACCAGGCCTCTTTTCTAGAAAGCCCCAAAGTCCCAGGCAAATGCCCAGCTCAGGAAGCCCCTGAGCTCTGCCAAGTCTGTGGTCAGAAGGAGTTCAATCCGCACCTTTCTGCAGGGCAGAGCGATCTGGGGGTCCCAACAGCTTATGCAGACAGGTGCATCGCCTCCTTGCTCAAGCCTCCCAGCTCAGCCCCGATCCCCCTCGGCCATCGCTCTCAGGGCAGGGTGCTCGGGGGAGCTGCAGGTCCACACCCCGGCAAGCACCTCCACCTGCCTGGGTTCCTCGGGATTGCCCAGCGGGATGAGCCCGTTCTTTCCTATCTGGCTCTGCGAGGTCACCTTCCGCCTGGAGGTATGATGAAGCCTTCCAGTGACGCCTCCCGACTGCGGCCAATTTGACTTCGATAATGGCCCGAGAAAAGGTCGCAGCCTGGGAGTCTGTACTGCTCTGTCACAGAAATTAAAGGAGCAGTTTGCCACAATAAAGGACAGTCTGCCCAGTGGCCTCTCACCCGAGCCAGCTTCCTCCTGCTATCTTCTCTGATGATGTGGATAAGAATGCTGTTACACCAGCAGGCTCGAGAAATGAAATGTGCTCTCCGACACCCCGGCAGGCCAACTGCTGAAGCCAGCTGCCCCCTCCACCTCCAGGCCGACACTGCCTGTGACGAATGCGGCAGCTTGTGCGGGGCGGGAGGACGGGACAGGGGAGCCTCACTGAATTTTCTGTCCACCAACCGATTTCCTGGGGTTTCTCTCCTGATGTACCGCCACAAGGATACAAACAGTGTACAAGCAGGGGGAAAAAAAAAACCCAGGAAGTAAATGCACCAAATTGTTTTCAGGGAGGAGGTAGGTGGGAAGGAAACCTAAGCTTTCCATTCTTAATTTGTATGTATATGTTATTATATTAAAGTTTTATTTATGTATCTGACAGAGATCACAAGTAGGCAGGGAGGCAGGCAGAGAGAGAGAGGGAAGGAGGCTCCCCGCTGAGCAGAGAGCCCGATGCGATGCGGAGCTCAATCTCAAGACCCTGAGATCATGACCTGAGCCGAAGGCAGAGGCTTTAACCCACTGAGCCACCCAGGTGCCCCTGTATGCATATTTTCAAGTGTTTTTTTTTGTTTTTTAATTTCTCATTTTCAAGTGAACAAAAGACAAGCATCTTCCCTGGGGGGCAGGGGGGCGGGGAGGAATGCATAGGTGGGATTGTTTGAATTTCACCTCTAGGCAAGCTAAGGGGAAAGACAAGAAAGCAAAGTAGGCAGTCCAGTCTCAGACAGTCCTGGATTTGCTCAGGGAAGGCCTGGGGGTGGCCTGGGGAGGAGGGACAAGCCCTCGGAAGAGTAGGCTGGCTCCCAGCATCCCTGAGCACTGGCCGTTTGATCGGCTTGGTGGGATCACACACACGACATTTCTCACGGGCACCCTGTCTCTGGGGAAGGCACTGCTCCTACAGCTGAGACCTGCAGCTGCTTCTCTTTGCAGGTGTTCTAGAATTCCCGAGACCGCTTTTTGGGTGGGGGGCTTACGCTCTCACGGAGGGCTATGAGAAAGCTTTCCAGCAGTGGCTCTTGAAAGCACTAAAATGGACACCTCTAAGAAATGGTTATAGGAGGAGGTCCCAGGGGAGACGGCTGGGAGGGAAGGAGCTGCTTGCAAGGGCCCAGCTCCTGTCTGTCCAGAGCTCTGGAGAGCAGGGCCCACTGATGAGAAGTGACCAGCTCCCAGCCTGCCTGCCCCCGCCTTGAGCTGGAGAAGCCAGCTCTGCTGAAGTCGGGTCACCTTGAGGAAGTATCAATTCAAAGCGTCAGGAAGAGCCTGAAAACTGTCAGAGGCTTCCATCCCTCGTCTCAGCGAATCCTGACTCCTCGCATGACAGCAAAGCTCAGGGGTGTGTCATTTTCAGACAGTTCTTGGCAAGATGCCTCCGGATATTAAATTCCTTGCAGGCGTACACAGACGGCCAAGAAGGCATAGAGAGCGATGGGAGCGGTGCTGGTTGGGATTGTGTCTTCATTCCAGGAGGCGCTTCTCTGATCATTTCCAGAAGGCCTTGAGCCAAAGATGGGATGCCCCCACGCATTTTTGTCATTCCCTTTTTGTATTGTAAAAGATGACAAATCTATACACATAAACAGAAGGGTGTAATGAGCCCCCTTGGACCCTTCCTGCAGCTCCCGCAATCACTCCATCCACGGGGCACCCCTCCTCTTGATTTCTTTTTGCAGTTTTCCTAGATAAAACGTCCATGCATCGAAATGCACACATCTTCCCTCTACGATTTTGACAAATGGATGCGCTCATATCACCTGTACGGAAGGAAGAAGTTTTCCTTGACCCTCTTTGCATCTCTAGCTGGGTCTGAAAATTAAACTGGCAAGGACAGATTAGCAGGAGCAAAGTCTACCCATTTTATTCCATTTTCACATGTCCGTGGGAGCCTTCATAGGAGAAGGAGGACTCAGAGACATGACCAGAATAGGAAGCTTTTACACCTCTTAGACAAACAAACAAACAAAATTAAAAAAACAGTAGATTTGTGAGGAACGGACAAGACAGAGGGGTTTACACTAGGGGTAGTAAATGGATAAGAAGTAATTGGAAAAAGAAGAGTCAGTTTAAAAAAACAAAGAGTAACAGGGACACTTGGGTGGCTCAGTGGGCTGAGCATCTGACTCTTGATTTTGGCTCAGGTCATGGTCTCAGGGTTGTGATATCCAGCCCCACGTCAGTCTCCACCCTGGGCTTGGAGCCTGCTTAAGATCCTCTCCCTCTCCCTCTGCCCCTCCCCTTCCAAAAGAAGAAGAAGAAGAAGAAGAAGAAGAAGAAGAAGAAGAATAGAAAGGAAGAAAAAAAAATTAGAAAGAAAAAGAAAGTTTACGTCAGCAAATTTGTTTGTGCAGGAGGGGCGCCTCAGGGTGGCTCAGTTGGTTAAGCGTCTGCCTTCAGCTCAGGTCATGATCCCAGGGTCCCTGCTCCATGGGGGGTGTCTGCTTCTCCCTCTCCCTCTGCCTGCTGCTCCCCCTGCTTGTGCTCTGTCAAATAAATAGATAAAATATATTTTTTTAATTCCTTGAAATGCGGAATGTGCCAAGGTGCCATTTTTAGGGTTAGTGTGTTCTGAACCCCATCAGCCCCAAGCCCTTATTACAATATAGGATCTGATCTGCAGGTTCTCTTCCAAGTCAACAGCCCCATCCCCTATCAGGCAACCACTAGCCTGATTTTTTCCACTAGAAATTCATATAAAAAAAACCATACAGTATGCACTTTGTGGTGTCTGGATTCTTTCTATCTGCATAACCTTGCTGTTTCATGAATCTTCAGTTCAATCCTTCCTATTGCTCTGCAGACTTCAGCTCTATGGCTATATCCTCCTTGCGTATCCCTTCTCCTGGTGATGGACATCCGCTTTCTTCCCAGTGTACGCTGCTGCTAACAGAACTGCAAAGAATAATTATGCACATGACTTTTGTGCACGTATGTTTCCATTTCTCTTGGATAAACATCTAGGAGTGGACTTACTGGGTCAAAGGATGGGTACATGATGAACTCGCAGGGAACTGTCCAACCTTTCTCCAAGGTGGCATAGATTCCACACTTTGTGAAACTTCTGGTTACCCCTGGTCCTTGCCAACATTTGGTGTTGAGGGTCTTTCGATGTTAACCTGCCTGGTGGGCATGAGTGTGCAGAATACACTGTTGTGGTTTTAATTTGCATTTACCTGATGACTAATAAGATGCCGAGCACTATTATATGTGTTTATTGGTTATTCACAAATCTTCCTTTATAAAGTGCCTCCAAATCTTTGGACCATTTTGCATTAAGTTGTTTATCTTTCCATTACGGTGTTGTAGGCATTCATTGCATATCTTAAACTCAAGTTCTTGGCCAGTTGCATGTTTCATGAACACTTTCTCCCAGTTTCTGGCTTGCTTTTAGTTTTATGAATGATAGCTTTCAGTCTTGAGAAAAGCTAATTTCTCATTTCTTTCTTTTATGGTTATTATGTTCTGTGTCCTACCTAAAATTTTTTTTGTGGCAAAGATACTCTCATTTTTTCCCCTAAAAGCTGTTCAGTGCTACTTTTTAGGTTCTATATTAATCCCATGTTATTTTCTGTACATTGTTTGAGGTGAGACTTGTGGTTCTTTTTTCCCATTGGGATATCAAGTTGTTCCAACAGCATTGGTTCAAAGGATTTTCCTTTCTCCATTGAAATATTTTGGTGCCCTTGTGAAAAATCAATTGCTCATGGAAGTGTACCTCTATTTCTGACCTCCCTATTCTGTTTCATTGACCAATTAGTCTATTATTATTGCAATACCATTCTATTTTGATCACTTGATAGTTTGTCTTGAATTTAGGAAGTACAAATTTCTGTAGCTTTGCTCTCCTTTTTAAGATTGGTTGTTTGTTTTCAGTTCTTCGTTTTTCCATGTAAGTTTGAGAAACATGTTATCAACTTATATTCATGAAAAAGCCTGGGGGAATTTTGATTGAGATTGGATTGAGACTACACTTTAATTTGCAGAGAATTTATACCTTGACAATGCTGACTCATCCAGACCTTGAACATGGTATATCTCTCCGTTTCTTTATTACAGAAATGACAAAAACATGTTGGGGAAATTATTATTATGATTATGGGATGTGTCATTTCTCTCAGCGGTATGTTATAGCTTTATGACTGAAGACTCAGAGATTTTGATGTTAAGTCTTGTTATAGACTGAATTATGTTCCCCCACAAACTTCAAATGCTGAAGCTCTAACCCCATGTAAATATATCTGGAGATAGGGTTTTTAGGAGGTAATCAAGGTTAAGTGAGGTCAAAAGGATGGGTTCACCAGTGAAATCTGATCGGATTTGTCTTATAAGAAGATAAAGAAAACGTTCTCTCTCCTTCTCTCTCTCCACCTCCATGCACCAAGGAAAGGCCCTGTGAAGGCATATCAAGAAACTGGCCATTTACAAGCCAGGAAGAGAGCTCTCACCAGAACCCAACCTTCTGGCACCCTGATCTTAGACTCTTCACCTCCAAGACTAGTAGCAAATAAATTAAAAAAAAGTGTTATAGAAGCTGCTCTGTCCATCATACTTTGTCATGGTGGCCCAAGCAGACTAATAAAATTCCTATGTTTTGTATGTTCCAATATACTTCAAATGACCATTTTCAATGTAATTTTTTAATTGTTTTTGCTAATACCTAAAAATACAACTGACTTTTGTATATTGACCTGGTGGCCTGCAGTCCTGCTAAACTCAGTAGGTTGGATTACTGAGGTTAATCCTCAGTAATCTGTGGTTAATCCTCAGAATTTTCTACAGAAACAAGTACATTATCTACAAATAAAAAGAATTTTACTTCTTCCTTTCCAACCATATGCCTTCTGTTTGTTTTGCTTGCCTTATTGCTTTGGCCATAATTTCTAGCACAATGTGAACTAGAAGCAGTAAGAGCAAATATCCTTGCCTTGGTTCCAGTATTAAGGGGAAATTACTCAGTCTCTCATCATTAAGCCTGATGATAGCTTTAGTTTTCCATCATGCCCTTCATCATACAGAGGAATTACCTTCCAGTTTTATTTGCTGAGAGTTTTAAATTCCCCACCCCCAGTTTTACTGAGATGTAACTGACACAGAACATTGTATCGGTCTCAGGTGCACAACCGTAGTGCTTTGATACATGTGTATATTGGGAAAGGATCACCATGATAAGTCTAGTTAATTCCCATCACCTACATAGGCAGTCTTTTTTTTTTCCTTGTGATGAGAACATTTAAGATCTACTCTCTTGGCTACTTTCCAATATGCATACATACAAACTTAAAATTGTAAACAGCATTACACTTTTTCAAATGCTTTTTCAGTATTGAGCACCTTTTCTGAACCTCCTATATTCTGCTAATATGGTGAATTGCCATGAATTAATTTTAGAATGTGAAACCTTTGTCGCATTCCTGGAATGAACTCCCTTGGTTATGATGTATTAGTCTTTTTATTCATTGCTAGATTCAATTGGCTAATATATCATGAAGGATTTTTGCATCCACGTTCATGAGGAACATCTGTCTGTGTTGTTCTTTTCCTATGCTATCTTTGTCAAGTTTTGGTAGCACTGTTATTCTGGCCTCACAAAATGAGTTGCAACATTTTCAGTCTCCCTCTATTATGAAAGATACATTTATCAGCTTCCTCTCTTTATAAAGAAAACAGGGTATGTGAAACTGGGATGGGTATTTGATAGAATTAGCCAGTGAAATCATCTGGGTCTGGTGTTCCCTTGTGTGAAGGTTTTTTGATAACAAATTCAATTCCTCGGAAACTCAGCTGTCTTATTTTACCTTGTAAACAGTTTGCATTCAGTTGTGTTTTTTCAAGGAATTGGATCATTTCATCCAATTTGTTAAATAGTTTAGAATAAAGTCGCTTACAATAGCCCTTAGTAACGCTTACATGTCTGTCAATGCCATAGTGACTGGCCCTTTCTCATTCCTGATATGGGCGAAGTGTCTTTTCCCTTCTTTTTTTTTTTTCCTTTTCTTTTTTTTTCTTGGTAAGTCTTGCTAGAGGTTTCACAACTTTATTTATCTTTTCAAAGGACCAACTTCTGACTTTATTTATTTTTTAGCCTGTTTTCTCCTTCTGTGGTATGACTATCTCCCTCCTACTTACTGTGGGTTTAATTTGCTTGTCTTTTTCTAGCTGCTTCATGTGGAACCTTAGGACACTTATTTTAAACTTTTCTCCCTTAGTAATATAACCACTTACGGCTACAAATTTTTCTATACGCCCTGAGTTGGCTGCACTTCTCAACTTTCGATATGTTGTATTTCTATCATCTTTCAGCTCAAATGGTTTCTAATTTTCTTGTGGTGGTGGTGTTGTAACCCATGGGTTCCTTAGAAGGGTTGTTTTATTTTCAAAATATGCTGGCTTTTTTTTTTTTTATTGTGCTTAACTTCTAATTTAATTCCATTGTGCAGAGAATATATTCTGTAATACTTCAGTCTTTTAAAATGATTGAGAGCTGGTTTATGGCCTCCCATATGTCTTGCCACTGGTTTATGTACTTTGGGAAAGAATGTATTCCGCACTTGTTCAGTTCAGAGCTCTATAAATATCATTAGGGTGAAGTAATTGATATTCTTTTCAATATCTTATTTTCTTACGGATTTATTTTTAATTAATTGTTTTATCAAGTGGTGAGACAAGGGTGCTAACATCTCTGACTGTGATTGTGGATTTATCTCATTCCCCCATAAGTTCTGAGAGTTTTGCAGTGTGATTTTCGTGCCTTTCTTTCTAGGTTCATCCATATTTTAGGTTGTGGTATCTTTGTGTTTGGGCCCTTTTACCATTATGGAATGTCCTGCTTATCTCTAGTGATACGCCTTTATCAGAGAACCTGATCTGTCGGATGTGAATATAGTCTTTCCAGCTTTTCTGACGTTAGCATTTGCATGGTATTTCATTAGGCATTGTTTTCCTCCTCACCTAGTTATGTCCTTACATTTAAAATCCATCTCTTGGGGCACCTGGATAGCTTTCTGGGTTAAGCGTCTGACTCTTGATTTGAGCTCAGATCATGATCTCAGGGTCATGGGATCAAGCCCCAGGTCAGGCTCCCCACTGAGCATGGAGCCTGCTTAAGATTCTCTCTCTCCCTCTGCCCCTCTCCTGGCTCATGCATTAGCTCTAAATAAAATACGTACATACATACATACATACAATCTTTAAAATCCATCTCTTGTAAATCTATAGTGTGTCTTACCTTTTTTGTCCAGTCTGGAAATCCATGCTTTTTAGAAGATTTTGTTTTAGTCTATTTCATCTTAGTGAAGTTATTGGTATGATTGGATTTAATCTCCCTGTTCACTTTTACTTTCTATCAATCTCATCTGCTTTCTTCCTTTTACCCTACCTTCCTGTCTTCTTTTGTGTGATTATATTTTGGTATTCTGCTTTGATTCCAGTGATGGCTTTTCCACATTACCTTCTATTACACACACCTTCTGACTCAGCACGGTGTACTTAGATTCCATATTTTACCACATCACATCAATGATAGAAGCTTTGTGACTGGATAGTTCTGCTTCCTGCCCCTCTATCCTTTGCAGTATTCTTGCCTTTTATATTCCTTCTACCTATGTTTAAAATTACCCACAATGTGGTATTATAAATTTTATTTTAAACAGATATATGTATTTTTAATTAAGAGAATATATATATATTCTCTTATATTTTACCTATATATTTATTAATTTATTCTTTTGTTGTTGATTTGAGTTAGGATCTGGTGTCATTTCATTTCATCCCAAAGAATGTCTTTTAGTGTTTCTTATAGTCCGGGTCTGCTAGTAATTAATTCTTAGTTTTTGGTGCTTTTTTTTATTCGTTTGTTTTTAGTTTGTTTGTTTGTTTTTAGTTTTTTGTTAATTTTTAAACATTTTTATTTTGTCTTTATTTTTTGAGAGATAATTTGGCTAGGTATAGAATTCTGAGTAATAGGTGTTTGTTTTGCTTTGTTTTGTTTTGTTTTTCCTCACAGCATTTTAAAGTATATTTACTTACTGTTCAGTAATCTCTATGCCCAATGTGGGGCTCATACTCACAACCTCTAGATCAAGAGTCCCATGCTTTTCTGACTGAGCCAACTGGGCGCCCCTCCTTACAGCATTTTAAAGTCATTGCTTGCTGTCTTCTGCCCTCCTGTGTCTTTGACAAGTCAGCCATCATTAGTATCTCTTAATAGAATGTGTTGGTTTACTCTACTTTCAAGATTTTCTTTTTATCTTTGGATTTCAGCCATTTGATTGAGATGTGCCTAAGTATGGATCTCCTTGTGGGTGTCCTATTCAGTATTCATTGAGCTTGTTGAATCTGTGAATTGATGTCTTTCACTACATTTGGGGAGTTTTCAGTCAATACTTCTACAAATATGTCTCTGCCCCCATGTTACCTCCTCCATTGCTGCTACTACTCCAGTCACATATATGTCTTCCTGACGTCATCCCACAGGTTTATGAGGCTCTGTTAATTTTGCTGCTTTTTTTTTTTCTCTCTGTTCTTTTCACTGGATAATTTCTATCACCTATGTTCAAATTCACTGACTTTCTCTTTCCATCCCCAATCTACTACTGAGTGACTCAAGGAATTTTTTCATTTCACTTATGTGCCTTCTGTGCATAGAACTGCAAAGCCCACTACAGTGGTCCACGCAGTGGTCACTACGTGTTTGATTCAATCAACTTAAACTTTAAAAAGAGTTAAAATTCCCTTCCTCTGTCACAGTGTCCATGTTTCTAGTGCTCAATAGCCTCATTTGGCTAGTGGCTACAGTGTTGGACTGTGCACATACAGAACATTTCCATCACTGAAAAAAATAGCTCTGTTGGACAGATCTGCTCTAGAATTCCCACTTGGCTCATTTTTATAGTTTATATTTCTGTACTGACATTGCCTTTCTTTCATACCGTATATATTTTCTTTCAAGTCCCTGAACATATTCATGACAAATGCTTTAAATTCCTTTGTACTAATTGTAATATCTGGTCATCTTGTGGTCACTTTCTATTGATTGTTTTTTTTATGTGTGTGAATATGAGTAACATTTTCTTTTTTCTTCGCCTGTCTAGAGATTTTTTTGACTGGACACTGGACACTTTGAATGATACATTATAGTCTTTGGGGTCTGTTTTGTTCTCTGTCATTTTATCCTAGCAGACAATTAAGTTGATTAGACTCAATCTCCAAAGTTCATCACAGCAGCAACAGAGATCTCCACTCAGTTCCTTCAACTTCCAGATACTACTCTTTTTCTCCTGGCCCCACTGGATATTCCCCGAATATACATATCTTAGAGGTGATGAGAATGTGGAGAGATCTCATATGTAGATTTGAGGGCTCACCTCCTCTGTGGCACCCTTCCTTCAAGGATTCTCTCCTTCCTTTTGGGGCTTTCTTCCAGCCACAAATTCTGTCCTTTGGTACTTCAGGCCAGTACAGGTATGGTTTCCTGACACTTCAATTTATGGACCGATTTGGGAGTTCCAGGCAAATAGCCTGAAATGTATAAGTATCACTCATGCAGTTCATCTTTCAAGGGTAGATTTCCCTTCCAGTGCCTGCCTACTTTTGATTGCCTTTTCTATGCCTTCTTATATTTTGAGTTGGTTTCATAATTATTATTTATGGAGGGGTTACCCTGACCAAGTTAATATCCTACAGCCAGAATCCAGGAGCTGCCATCACACATTTTTTTTTTTTTATCAACAGTATAATGTTCACTCAGTTTGTGCTGCTAAGAACTATTAGCATTGGGGCATATGGCCTCAAGAGGAGACATTTCCATTCTTTGATCCTGGAGGAAACTCGAAGGCTAGTCTCATACTATTAGCCATCAGGGCTCAAAGTGATCAATACCTCTGTGTTAGAGTTGTTAGTGTTCTCCAAGGAATGTAGAATATCCAAGAGGAAACCAGCACAATCTCATCAGAACCCAATCTTTCCTTCAATCCTTCTGGAAACTAAAAACAAACTTTATTGTTTTCCTCTAAGAAAAGGAATGACAGTGCTTGAACATCTAATCAGCATTATTATCATCATCCACTAAAAAAAAAAAAAAAAAAAATCCCCTAAACCACCTACATATACCTATAGGTTATACTTATACAGAAGCTGAACTGTCCAGGAACAATTGGACAACAGATGTACATGTGAATGTTGAGAAGTCATATTGCATAATGGGGGAAGCATGAGATCAAAGTCCAGTCCCTTCATTTATTTTTTTTTATTTTTATTTTTTTTACTATATGGCCTTGGGAAATTTTGTTGACCTCTCTAAGCCATAGTCTGTAAAGCTGGGAAAATAATATCTATCTTCTAGGGTTGCTATGAAAGTTAAATGCTAAAGCATGAAAAGTACTTACCATAATGTGGTGACAGAAGACTCTCCCCTTCCTTTAGATCTATTAATAGTGCATTTGAGGTATCTGCAATCAGCCACTTGAGATTCCAGTTGAGGAAAAGGTCTTACCAGAAATAAGAGCTTCCCCAAATTTATCCACAGCTGATCATGGATGATGGTCCTCTAAATGCTTGTAAGTTACCTAAAAACTGGAAGCATGGGCTTTCTGAAGGCTCCTTCAACTCTCTATCATCTCACGGGAACTCTGCTTTCTACAACTCCTGGTGTGGGTCCTTTCAATGAAGTCCTCCAATTTATGGGAGCCCCTAAGGAATAAGTCCCTTTGAATCCTCTGGTATTTGGATGAGAGAGGAAAACTATGATGTCATGATTTCTGATGCCACACCTTGGGCTGGAACATCAGGGCTGCTGGTATTCATCCTTCTTAAAATGAAATTCATGCAATCCTGCCTGCATTGCCCCCAAAACTAGACAAAAGCTTCTAACTTTCCTGGGGCTTATCATTCCTTTCAAGCATCTTTTCCATAAAAAGCAACCATTGTTCAACCACTTTAGTGCCCACCGAGAAAAGGTCTTCCTTGGTGTTGGATCTACCAGTGAGCATTTTCTTCCCAGAATGTCAAGCAGTTATTGACTTCTTGGTTTGTGCTAGCACCTTGCAGTGTTCTGTTTCTTATACCAGCACTTTGCCTGGCGTGTCAGAGCTGTGCTTATCCACGAAACGCGCAAGGTGGCCCTGAGGCTCCAATTACTCACCACTCGAGAACAATGTCATCGCAGGAAGGAACAATGCAGACTGACAAAGAGCCCTTGGTGTGTCTACATGAGAGTCAAGTCGTTCCAGAACTATCTGTGCAGGGCTGCCTCTACAAACCATACCTGCCAAAAGACTCCTGGGGGATTTATTTCTAATGATGAGCCACCTTCCCCCATGAAGGAGACTGGTGTTCAGTGCTCCACACTAAAAATCAAGTGTTTACCGAATGTGAGTATGCAGAGCCAAATCGTGCCCTGAACTACCTTTCTGCTCATTGCAGATCAAGTTGTGCCTGCCATGTTATCACCCTGATGCATTCCTTCACTCAATGCATATTTGAGTGTCTAGCTCTGGGAAGACAGCAGAGAAAAGCCCGGGTGGCTTACATTTCAGCGGGGTGACACAAATGATAAATGAATGAATAAATATGTCATGGAGTAATAAATGCAAAGGAAGAAAATAAGAAAGCCAGATCAGAGGAAGGAGAATGATGGCGTCTGGGTTTTATTTATTGCAGAGGGCTTGGAAAAGCCTTTTCCGACAAGATGGCATCTGAGGGGAGACCTGGAGGCCAGACAGATACCTGAGGGAAGGGTCGGGTGGATGTGGCAGCAGGAGCATGTGTCTGCAGCCTGGAATCCCTTAGAGTGTCTGAGTCTCTGTTGTCTCATTTGTAGGATAGCTATTATTTATAGTGCCCGCATCCTAGGCATGTAGGATTAGCAGAGCTACTGCATACAAAACACGTAGTCAGTGCACGTCAGCTCAGGCTGCTACAACAAAATACCACAGACCCGGGGCTTAAACAACAGACACGTATTTCTCACAGTTCTGGAGACCAGAAGTCCAAGATCAAGGTGCTAGCAAAGTCACGTTCAGGTGAGAGCTGTCTTCCCGGCTTATAGATGGCCTCCTTCTCTCTCTCTGTCCTTCCACAGCAGAAAGAGGAGGTTCTATTCTCTTCCCTTTCTGGTAAGAACACAAATCCCATCTTGATGGTCCTCCCCACCCCCTGCCATGAGCTCACCTGAACTTAATTACCTGCCCGAGGCTCCATCTCTAAATACCACCACACTGGGAGTCAGAGTTTCAACATCTGTATTTTGGAGGGATACATATTCAACCCTCAACTGGGGCATATTAAGAGCTCCGTAAATGTTAGCTGTGCTTGCAAGACATACCAAGGTTATACGAAAGCCTTCCTCCAGTCCGCCTTGCTGGTCCAAGACTACCACGCAGCAGGGCAAGACGGGAGCTACATGGCGGAGAGCATGGGGGTCATTCTTTACCAGGATTTGCCTTTGTTTTGCATTTGCGTGGAGAACTAGATTCTGGGAGGTTAGCCCCCCCATGCTTTGCAGCCCTAGAGGATGCTTCTTTTAAGGAACTGCTCCTTCCTTCCTTACCTCTTTTCCTGCTGTTTATCTGGACGTTCAGCTCCTTAGCCGTTGCAGTCCTTTCCGGCCCGGCGCATTTCCTCCTCACCACATACACCCCAAACCTCAGAACCCTGGCTCCTCTGAGCCTGTCAGCAGCCCAGGTTGATTTTATCACCACCATAATTCTCTAGAATAGCTGCCAGTACGCTATAGCTACTCGTGCAAAGCCGGTACTTTTGTGTCGACTGCAATGTATTCATAAATTTGTACAGGCATTTATTGAGCGCCTACTGTGTGTGTCACATGGAATGCCTACCGAGCCTCCCACCCCCACCGCCACCACTGCAAACACGCCTCATTATCATCCTTTTCAACCTGGTCCCACAGTTTCAGAGAAGAGGGACCGCTCCTTCCCAACCCAGCCCCTGCTGCCTCTCCAGCAGTCGTCCCCCAGCCCTTAAAGGATTATTAGCTCCCTGGTCCCAAGCCTTGGTTAGCAGGCCTGCCTCCATCCTCTTTGTCTTCGGGCCCCCAAAGCCCTGCAGCCACCATCAGCACACCCTGCCTTATAATCACTTTCGGTTTTGTAAACATTCAGTATGGCTATCCCCATCCCCAGTGGATCAGGTTTTCTGTATCTCTGAGCATTTTCTTTCTCCATCACCCACTTTCCTTCAGCCCTCCACCCATGCATACATCCCACCCTCTCTGCCACCACCCATCCCTCAGTCTACTGAACAAGTGTTCCCAGACCCCAACTCCAGGTCTCCCTGGACCAGACAGATGGCCTTGAACCCCAGGTTCACAGGTATGCCACAGATGGGTATCTGCTCCAGCCTGAGCCCTGGGACCTGCAAATGGAGAAGAAATTTCACATCAGGGCTCCACTATTGATTAGTATCGCCTCTCCTCTGTGAAAGCGGCCACGGGTCTGGTCTGGGCGCCCAGACAGTGAACCGTTGTTCTCCAGCAATTTCCACCGAGCTGGTTTCAAGTGAGTATGCATTTTGTCTTCGCTATTGCCAAGACACCATAGGGCTCTAGGGCATACACAATTGGCGTGCAGGCGTGCTTCTGCACACGTGGGTGCCTGCAACCACCTCCCCCCCATCATTTTTCCCAGGCTTATTTTTCCCTGGTATTAAAGAACCACAAAGAATTTCTAAGTCAGTCATATTCTTTGTTGTTATCACTAGTTGTAGTGCATTGAAAGGGACAAACAATGCAGCTTATTCTTGGCCTCTCTACAACCAGAGATTTATTTTCTAGATTTTTTTTTGGTCATTGTGTTGAAAGAACTCAAGAAAGACTAATTACTCTCCTTTCTCTTTCAAAAAAAGGGAGAGCTGGATATGAGGGTAAGCCTGGGTGATCCACTCTGGGGTGGTGGTTTTGTGTTTCTCAGCTTGGAGATGACTGTGTAATCTTCGGGGTCTTTGCATCTGTCTTTGGAAAACTGTGAGTATCACCCACAGCATTCGTGCCCAGGGTGGCCACCAAGACCCTCTTCATGCCCACTGGGACGGAGGCACTGCTGATGAATTATCACAGTGGTGCTGCAGTCCTGCCCTGCTCCCCGTGTTAGGGAAATAGACAGCCTTCTGCCACCCTCCCCACATCCCTTTGGCCCGCAGATTATTCCTGTAAGCACAGAAATAGCACAATATATTCCTAATGCCTCTCGGAGTTCTGTATGAACCATTCTTTTCATTTCTGCTTCAGTCCCTCTGCCCCAGCACTGAGAGGTCAGGAGCCATGGGGAGAAGCCTAGAAAACCAGCCTCCACATGCAGATGGCCCAGACCCCAACCCCGGTTCCCCACCCAGTCTCCTCCACCCCTGTCCCTCCCAGGAGCCATCCAGCTAAGTGGTCTGTTCACTCAGAGGCTCCCCAGCTCAGCCGCCCATCACGTGACATACTCACCAGTGCCCCGGGGCCCTCAGTTTACAAGTACCCAATCCTTGTCTAAGAGCCCCTGGGAGAATTTCTTAGCAGGATGAATCCTTAAAGGTCAGGCATGGAAAGTTCTTAGATGGAAGCACAGAGAATTCTTAGAGCCTTGATAGTGTTAGTGGTTTTACACAGTTTGATCTGATTCGAGCCCTAGAAGTATTTCCCAGGAGGAGGGTAGCCCCGCCCACTCTTCCTGGATCCCTCCAGCCAGGCCTGGAGCTGGAGCCCAGTGCAAGACAAAGAGGGGATGGGGAGGAAAGGGGGAGCTGGGGGTTAGGAGACCTAGCATTCCAGCCCCAGCTCTTTCCTGAGAAAGCTGTGCAAATGTGGGCCAGCTTATCCTTCTCTGAGCCTCAGTTTCCTCATTTGCAAAAGGAGGGGGTTGCACTGGATTCCCTTCACGGTCCCTCCCAGCTGTGTGATCTTATAAAGGAAAAAAAAAAAATGCTTCACTTTGAAGAGCTCTGAGACATGACAGAAAGGCATTTCCAAGGGAGACAGTTGAGTTTCCTCTAGGAATGTTTTAGGAACAGGGAAAGAGTCCATCAGTAGGAAAGGAATAGCAGGTGGCATCCTAAGGAGATGGGGGCGAGGGTCAGTATGGAACCTGGCCCCAGGCCAGATAACCTCCCTGCAACTTTGAATTAAGATCAGACATTTTCTGAGTGGCATCTGGGGACCCAGGGAGTTGGTCGCTGCTTGTGCTGATGCCCTGCGCTGGGGACACAAAGGCAGTCTCCCAGCTGGTGTTCTGCTGCTCTGGGAGTGGAAAGGCTACGCTCCGCCTGCCTCTGGGAGACAAAAACCATCACAGGCTGAAAGGAACCGTCGGCGGAACAGGAGAGGGAGAACCGGATCTTTGGAAAGAACCAGTAGATTAAAAACCACAGGATCCATCATCGGGGCCCAGAGGCCAAGTCTAGCCCACAAATATCGACGCCGAACATGCAGAGAAGTCCATCCAGGAAGACCAGGGAATGAGAAAGCGCACAGCCGGACCCCAGGACTGCTCGGAGCCACAGGCATGGGACCAGCTCAGCTAATGCGGCTCTTTCTAATGGATGTGGGCTTCCAACCCCCCCCCCTTTCTGGGCCCCTCCGAGGCCCGTTTGCCAGCTAAAGGGCTCAGGAAGATGTCTGAGGTGTTAAAAACCAGCTCTTCCATGGTTTTCCTGCCCTGAAAGCTTCCAAAATAAGAGGTGGGGAAGAGAGCCAGCTGGCCCAGCACAGCGCCCTCCTCTTCCTCCACTCAGGCTCTCAAGAGACGGGTCAACTGGCAGTCAGTGGAAGAGAGACCTTTAGGTTAGGGAAAGACCACCGCTTTCCCGCCTTCCTGCTTCCCTGCAGCAGCCAGAACCAATAGGGCGCCTCCCCTGCCCCAACCTGCCAGGTCAAATCCACCCCCCCCCCCAAAGCTACAGGGTCCTAGGCTTTCCCAGTCCGACCTCGGTCCATCTTGGCTACTGAAAACTAGGAGGGGGGTCTCAGGGGTCAGTCCAGCTCATTTCTTTTATGGTGGGCAAATAAAGGGGTTCAGAAATGGTAAGAGGTGCCCCGAAGGCATGTTGCGGGGAAGGGAGGAAGCCGGATCTGGAGGCTAAAAGGCACAGAGCCTGCTCCCCAGAGACCCAGGGGGGTTGTTCTGCTAATGCATCTGCTAACTGGAGAGCAGTACCTCGAGAAGTTGCCAGTTAGGGGGAAAGGAGGGTGGAGTCTGGTGGGGTGGGCGTGGCCACAGGGGAGAGCCAATCAGCAGAGGCGCACTTTCGAGCCTGGTGATCTGACCCCAACCCCAATTCCCAGCCCAGATGATGGTATGTTGGCCGCTCTGCTGAGGGATGTGGCTCCAGAAAGGACTTGGATCCTCCTTTTTATTTTATTTGATTGATTGATTGATTGATTTAGTTAGTTAGTTAGTTAGTTAGTAGTGGGAGTGAGGGGCAGAGGGAGTGGGAGACAGAATCCTAAACAGGCTCCACGGCCAGCACAGAGCCCGACACAGGGCTCTGTCTCAGGACCCTGAGATCATGACCTGAACCCAAATCAAGAGTGGGAGGCTTAACCCACTGAGCCACCCAGGCGCCCCTGGATCCGCCTTTTTAAAGAGTCTTCCCTGATGTTGGGCAGGTTGCTTGCCCCCATGGGTCCACAAGGAAAAGGTGGGGCGGTGGGTGAAAGACGAGAGGTTGGAGGTAAGTTATAATTCAGATCTATAATCTGGGCAAACCAACTCTACCTCATTTGCCTCTAGGCTGTGGGTGTGGCATAGCCCTGAAGATGAGAGTCACAGAACTTAATTTATTAGCTAGGATTAGGCTCAGTGGCACATAACACAAAATCCAAACTAACAGTGGCTTAACCAAGATGGCAGCTTCTGGGATGCCTGGGTGGTTCAATCAGTTAAGTGGCTGCTTTCCGCTCAGGTCATGATCCCAGCGTCCTGGGATTGAGTCCCACATTGGGCTCCTTGCTCCGCAGGGAGCCTGCTTCTCCCTCTACCTCTGCCTGCCTGTACTCTCTGTCTCTCTGACAAATAAATAAATAAAATCTTAGAAAAAAAAAAGAGGGAGAGAGAGAGAGTTGGCAGCTTCTTTCTTCCGTCACGTAAAAGAAATGCAGAGATAAGCAATCCGGGGCTCGTAAGTCTACTCAGTGATTATTAGAATTTGGAAGTCCTCTGTTTTTTCTGCTTCCACCAGCCTAGGGCTGAGCTTCCAATTTCAAGGCTCCCATTTAGTCCAATATGGCTGCTGGAGCTCCAGCCATTATCTTCTAGGCAGGAGGGTGGGAGACAGTGGGAAGACCATCAAAGGGCAGCAAGCCCTCCCAGCTGAGCCAGCTTCCCTTGGGCTGCCTGCCCAGAAGTTCCACTAAACATAGCTCATCACCTCC